>NC_059133.1:103296389-103911162 GCF_020740605.2 Lemur catta | reverse complement strand
CTATCCTGGGCCTGATTCTAACCCTAACCCTAACCCTAACACTATCCTAGGGCTGATGCTAACCCTAACCCTAACACTATCCTTGGGCTGATGCTAACCCTAAACCTAACCCTAACACTATCCTAGGGCAGATGCTAACCCTAACGCTAACCCTAACACTATCCTTGAACTGATGCTAACCCTAACCCTAACCCTAACACTATCCTAGGCCTGATGATAACCCTAACCCTAACCCTAACACTATCCTAGGATTTATGTTAACCCTAACCCTCACACTATCCTAGGGCTGATACTAACCCTAACACTAACACTATCCTAGGGCTGATGCTAACCCTAACCCTAACCCTAACATTATCCTAGGGCGGATGCTAACCCTAACCCTAACACTAACACTATCCTAGGGCTGATGCTAACCCTAACACTAACACTATCCTAGTCCTGATGCTAACCCTAACCCTAACCCTAACACTATCCTAGGGCTGATGCTAACCCTAACCCTAACACTATCCTAGGGCTGATGCTAACCCTAACCCTAACCCTCACACTATCCTAGGACTGATGCTAACCCTAACCCTAACACTATCCTAGGGCTGATGCTAACCCTAACCCTAACCCTAACAGTATCCTAATGTGGATGCTAACCCTAACCCTAACCCTAACACTATCCTAGGGCTGAAGCTAACCTTAACCCTAACAATATCCTAGTCCTGATGATATCCTTAACCCTAAACCTAACACTATCCTAGGGCTGATGCTAACCCTAACCCTAACCCTAGCACTATCCTAGGGCTGATGCTAACCCTAACCCTAACACTATCCTAGGCCTGATGCTAACCCTAACCCTAACACTATCGTAGGGCTGGTGCGAACCCTAACCCTAACCCTAACACTATCCTAGGGCTGATGCTAACCCTAATCCTAACACTATCCTAGGGCTGATGCTAACCCTAACCCTAACCCTAACACTATCGTAGGGCTGATGCTAACCTTAACACTAACACTATCCTAGGGCTGATCCTAACCCTAAACCTAACCCTAACACTATCCTAGGGCTGATGCTAACCCTAACGCTAACCCAAACACTATCCTAGGGTTGATGCTAACCCTATCCCTAACACTATCCTAGGGCTGATGCTAACCCTAACCCTAACCCTAACACTATCCTTGGGCTGATGCTAACCCTAACCCTAACACTATCCTGGGCCTGATGCTAACCCTAACCCTAACCCTAACACTATCCTAGGGCTGATGCTAACCCTAACCCTAACACTATCCTTGGGCTGATGCTAACCCTAACCCTAACCCTAACACTATCCTAGGGCAGATGCTAACCCTAACGCTAACCCTAACACTATCCTTGAACTGATGCTAACCCTAACCCTAACCCTAACACTATCCTAGGCCTGATGATAACCCTAACCCTAACCCTAACACTATCCTAGGGCTGATGCTAACCCTAACGCTAACCCTAACACTATCCTTGAACTGATGCTAACCCTAACCCTAACCCTAACACTATCCTAGGGCTGATGGTAACCCTAACCCTAACACTAACACTAACCTAGGGCTGATGCTAACCCTAACCCTAACACTATCCTAGGCCTGATGATAACCCTAACCCTAACCCCAACACTATCCTAGTGCTGATGCTATCCCTAACCCTAACACTATCCTAGGCCTGATGCTAACCCTAACCCTAACCCTAACACTATCCTAAGTCTGATGCTAACCCTAGCCCTCACACTATCCTAGGCCTGATGATAACCCTAACCCTAACCTTAACACTATCCTAGGGCTGATGCTAACCCTAACCCTAACCCTAACACTATCCTAGAGCTGATGCTAACCCTAACCCTAACACTATCCTAGGCCTGATGATAACCCTAACCCTAACCCTGACACTATCCTAGGGCTGATGCTAACCCTAACCCTAACACTATCCTAGGGCTGATGCTAACCCTAACCCTAACCATAACACTATCCTAGGCCTGATGCTAACCCTATCCCTAACCCTAACACTCTCCTATGGCTGAGGGTAACCCTAACCCTAACACTATCCTAGGGCTGATGCTAACCCTAACCCTAACCCAAACACTATCCTAGGGTTGATGCTAACCCTAACCCTAACACTATCCTAGGGCTGATGCTAACCCTAACCCTAACCCTAACACTATCCTTGGGCTGATGCTAACCCTAACCCTAACACTATCCTAGGGCTGATGCTAACCTTAACACTAACACTATCCTAGGGCTGATGCTAAGTCTAACCCTAACCCTAACACTATCCTAGGGCTGATGCTAACCCTAACGCTAACCCAAACACTATCCTAGGGTTGATGCTAACCCTAACCCTAACACTATCCTAGGGCTGATGCTAACCCTAACCCTAACCCTAACACTATCCTTGGGCTGATGCTAACCCTAACCTAACACTATCCTGGGCCTGATGCTAACCCTAACCCTAACCCTAACACTATCCTAGGGCTGATGCTAACCCTAACCCTAACACTATCCTTGGGCTGATGCTAACCCTAACCCTAACCCTAACACTATCATAGGGCAGATGCTAACCCTAACGCTAACCCTAACACTATCCTTGAACTGATGGTAACCCTAACCCTAACCGTAACACTATCCTAGGCCTGATGATATCCCTAACCCTAACCCTAACACTATCCTAGGGCTGATGCTAACCCTAACGCTAACCCTAACACTATCCTTGAACTGATGCTAACCCTAACCCTAACCCTAACACTATCCTAGGGCTGATGCTAACCCTAACCCTAACACTAACACTAACCTAGGGCTGATGCTAACCCTAACCCTAACACTATCCTAGGCCTGATGATAACCCTAACCCTAACCCCAACACTATCCTAGGGCTGATGCTATCCCTAACCCTAACACTATCCTAGGCCTGATGCTAACCCTAACCCTAACCCTAACACTATCCTAAGTCTGATGCTAACCCTAGCCCTCACACTATCCTCGTCCTGATGATAACCCTAACCCTAACCTTAACACTATCCTAGGGCTGATGCTAACCCTAACCCTAACCCTAACACTATCCTAGAGCTGATGCTAACCCTAACCCTAACACTATCCTAGGCCTGATGATAACCCTAACCCTAACCCTGACACTATCCTAGGGCTGATGCTAACCCTAACCCTAACACTATCCTAGGGCTGATGCTAACCCTAACCCTAACCATAACACTATCCTAGGCCTGATGCTAACCCTATCCCTAACCCTAACACTCTCCTAGGGCTGAGGGTAACCCTAACCCTAACACTATCCTAGGGCTGATGCTAACCCTAACCCTAACCCAAACACTATCCTAGGGTTGATGCTATCCCTAACCCTAACACTATCCTAGGGCTGATGCTAACCCTATCCCTAACCCTAACACTATACTTGGGCTGATGCTAACCCTAACCGTAACACTATCCTGGGCCTGATGCTAACCCTAACCCTAACCCTAACACTATCGTAGGGCTGATGCTAACACTAACCCTATCACTATCCTTGGGCTGATGCTAACCCTAACCCTAACCCTAACACTATCCTAGGGCAGATGCTAACCCTAACGCTAACCCTAACACTATCCTTGAACTGATGCTAACCCTAACCCTAACCCTAACACTATCCTAGGCCTGATGATAACCCTAACCCTAACCCTAACACTATCCTAGGATTTATGTTAACCCTAACCCTCACACTATCCTAGGGCTGATGCTAACCCTAACACTAACACTATCCTAGGGCTGATGCTAACCCTAACCCTGACCCTAACATTATCCTAGGGCGGATGCTAACCCTAACCCTAACACTAACACTATCCTAGGGCTGATGCTAACCCTAACACTAACACTATCCTAGGCCTGATGCTAACCGTAACCCTAACCCTAACACTATCCTAGGGCTGATGCTAACCCTAACCCTAACACTATCCTAGGGCTGATGCTAACCCTAACCCTAACCCTCACACTATCCTAGGACTGATGCTAACCCTAACCCTAACACTATCCTAGGGCTGATGCTAACCCTAACCCTAACCCTAACAGTATCCTAATGCGGATGCTAACCCTAACCCTAACCCTAACACTATCCTAGGGCTGAAGCTAACCCTAACCCTAACAATATCCTAGTCCTGATGATATCCTTAACCCTAAACCTAACACTATCCTAGGGCTGATGCTAACCCTAACCCTAACCCTAACACTATCCTAGGGCTGATGCTAACCCTAACCCTAACACTATGCTAGGCCTGATGCTAACCCTAACCCTAACACTATCGTAGGGCTGGTGCGAACCCTAACCCTAACCCTAACACTATCCTAGGGCTGATGCTAACCCTAATCCTAACACTATCCTAGGGCTGATGCTAACCCTAACCCTAACCCTAACACTATCCTAGGGCTGATGCTAACCTTAACACTAACACTATCCTAGGGCTGATGCTAACTCTAACCCTAACCCTAACACTATCCTAGGGCTGATGCTAACCCTAACGCTAACCCAAACACTATCCTAGGGTTGATGCTAACCCTAACCCTAACACTATCCTAGGGCTGATGCTAACCCTAACCCTAACCCTAACACTATCCTTGGGCTGATGCTAACCCTAACCCTAACACTATCCTGGGCCTGATGCTAACCCTAACCCTAACCCTAACACTATCCTAGGGCTGATGCTAACCCTAACCCTAACACTATCCTTGGGCTGATGCTAACCCTAACCCTAACCCTAACACTATCCTAGGGCAGATGCTAACCCTAACGCTAACCCTAACACTATCCTTGAACTGATGCTAACCCTAACCCTAACCCTAACACTATCCTAGGCCTGATGATAACCCTAACCCTAACCCTAACACTATCCTAGGGCTGATGCTAACCCTAACGCTAACCCTAACACTATCCTTGAACTGATGCTAACCCTAACCCTAACCCTAACACTATCTTAGGCTGATGCTAACCCTAACCCTAACACTAACACTAACCTAGGGCTGATGCTAACCCTAACCCTAACACTATCCTAGGCCTGATGATAACCCTAACCCTAACCCCAACACTATCCTAGGGCTGATGCTATCCCTAACCCTAACACTATCCTAGGCCTGATGCTAACCCTAACCCTAACCCTAACACTATCCTAAGTCTGATGCTAACCCTAGCCCTCACACTATCCTAGGCCTGATGATAACCCTAACCCTAACCTTAACACTATCCTAGGGCTGATGCTAACCCTAACCCTAACCCTAACACTATCCTAGAGCTGATGTTAACCCTAACCCTAACACTATCCTAGGCCTGATGATAACCCTAACCCTAACCCTGACACTATCCTAGGGCTGATGCTAACCCTAACCCTAACACTATCCTAGGGCTGATGCTAACACTAACCCTAACCATAACACTATCCTAGGCCTGATGCTAACCCTATCCCTAACCCTAACACTCTCCTAGGGCTGAGGGTAACCCTAACCCTAACACTATCCTAGGGCTGATGCTAACCCTAACCCTAACCCAAACACTATCCTAGGGTTGATGCTAACCCTAACCCTAACACTATCCTAGGGCTGATGCTAACCCTAACCCTAACCCTAACACTATCCTTGGGCTGATGCTAACCCTAACCCTAACACTATCCTGGGCCTGATGCTAACCCTAACCCTAACCCTAACACTATCGTAGGGCTGATGCTAACCCTAACCCTAACACTATCCTTGGGCTGATGCTAACCCTAACCCTAACCCTAACACTATCCTAGGGCAGATGCTAACCCTAACGCTAACCCTAACACTATCCTTGAACTGATGCTAACCCTAACCCTAACCCTAACACTATCCTAGGCCTGATGATAACCCTAACCCTAACCCTAACACTATCCTAGGATTTATGTTAACCCTAACCCTCACACTATCCTAGGGCTGATGCTAACCCTAACACTAACACTATCCTAGGGCTGATGCTAACCCTAACCCTAACCCTAACATTATCCTAGGGAGGATGCTAACCCTAACCCTAACACTAACACTATCCTAGGGCTGATGCTAACCCTAACACTAACACTATCCTAGGCCTGATGCTAACCCTAACCTTAACCCTAACACTATCCTAGGGCTGATGCTAACCCTAACCCTAACACTATCCTAGGGCTGATGCTAACCCTAACACTAACAATATCCTAGGGCTGATGCTAACCCTAACCCTAACCCTAACACTCTCCAAGGGCTGATGCTAACCCTAACCCTAACCCTAACACTATCCTAGGGCTGATGCTAACCCTAACCCTAACTCTAATACTATCTTAGGGCTGAGGCTAACCCTAACCCTAACACTATCCGACGGCTGATGCTAACCCTAACCCTAACCCTAACACTATCCTAGGGCTGATGCTAACCCTAAACCTAACACTATCCTAGGCCTGATGCTAACCCTAACCCTAACCCTAACACTATCCTAGGGCTGATGCTAACCCTAACCCTAACACTATCCTAGGGCTGATGCTAACCCTAACCCTAACCCTAACACTATCCTAGGGCTGATGCTAACCCTAACCCTAACACTATCCTAGGCCTGATGATAACCCTAACCCTAACCCTAACACTATCCTAGGGCTGATGCTAACCCTAACCCTAACACTATCCTAGGGCTGATGCTAACCTTAAACTTAACCCTAACACTATCCTAAGTCTGATGCTAACCCTAGACCTCACACTATACTAGGCCTGATGATAACCATAACCCTAACCTTAACACTATCCTAGGGCTGATGCTAACCCTAACCCTAACCCTAACACTATCCTTGGACTGATGCTAACCCTAACCCTAACACTATCCTGGGCCTGATGCTAACCCTAACCCTAACCCTAACACTATCCTAGGGCTGATGGCAACCCTAACCCTAACCCTAACACTATCCTTGAACTGATGCTAACCCTAACCCTAACCCTAACACTATCCTAGGGCTGATGCTAACCCTAACCCTAACCCAAACACTATCCTAGGGTTGATGCTAACCCTAACCCTAACACTATCCTAGGGCTGATGCTAACCCTAACCCTAACCCTAACACTATCCTTGGGCTGATGCTAACCCTAACCGTAACACTATCCTGGGCCTGATGCTAACCCTAACCCTAACCCTAACACTATCGTAGGGCTGATGCTAACCCTAACCCTAACACTATCCTTGGGTTTGATGCTAACCCTAACCCTAACCCTAACACTATCCTAGGGCAGATGCTAACCCTAACGCTAACCCTAACACTATCCTTGAACTGATGCTAACCCTAACCCTAACCCTAACACTATCCTAGGCCTGATGATAACCCTAACCCTAACCCTAACACTATCCTAGGATTTATGTTAACCCTAACACTCACACTATCCTAGGGCTGATGCTAACCCTAACACTAACACTATCCTAGGGCTGATTCTAACCCTAACCCTAACCCTAACATTATCCTAGGGCGGATGCTAACCCTAACCTTAACACTAACACTATCCTAGGGCTGATGCTAACCCTAACACTAACACTATCCTAGGCCTGATGCTAACCCTAACCCTAACCCTAACACTATCCTAGGGCTGATGCTAACCCTAACCCTAACACTATCCTAGGGCTGATGCTAACCCTAACCCTAACCCTCACACTATCCTAGGACTGATGCTAACCCTAACCCTAACCCTAACACTATCCTTGAACTGATGCTAACCCTAACCCTAACCCTCACACTATCCTAGGGCTGATGCTAACCCTAACGCTAACCCTAACACTATCCTTGAACTGATGCTAACCCTAACCCTAACCCTAACACTATCCTAGGGCTGATGCTAACCCTAACCCTAACACTAACACTAACCTAGGGCTGATGCTAACCCTAACCCTAACACTATCCTAGGCCTGATGATAACCCTAACCCTAACCCCAACACTATCCTAGGGCTGATGCTATCCCTAACCCTAACACTATCCTAGGCCTCATGCTAACCCTAACCCTAACCCTAACACTATCCTAAGTCTGATGCTAACCCTAGCCCTCACAGTATCCTAGGCCTGATGATAACCCTAACCCTAACCTTAGCACTATCCTAGGGCTGATGCTAACCCTAACCCTAACCCTAACACTATCCTAGAGCTGATGCTAACCCTAACCCTAACACTATCCTAGGCCTGATGATAACCCTAACCCTAACCCTGACACTATCCTAGGGCTGATGCTAACCCTAACCCTAACACTATCCTAGGGCTGATGCTAACCCTAACCCTAACCATAACACTATCCTAGGCCTGATGCTAACCCTATCCCTAACCCTAACACTCTCCTAGGGCTGAGGGTAACCCTAACCCTAACACTATCCTAGGGCTGATGCTAACCCTAACCCTAACCCAAACACTATCCTAGGGTTGATGCTAAACCTAACCCTAACACTATCCTAGGGCTGATGCTAACCCTAACCCTAACCCTAACAATATCCTTGGGCTGATGCTAACCCTAACCGTAACACTATCCTGGGCCTGATGCTAACCCTAACCCTAACCATAACACTATCGTAGGGCTGATGCTAACCCTAACCCTAACACTATCCTTGGGCTGATGCTAACCCTAACCCTAACCCTAACACTATCCTAGGGCAGATGCTAACCCTAACGCTAACCCTAACACTATCCTTGAACTGATGCTAACCCTAACCCTAACCCTAACACTATCCTAGGCCTGATGATAACCCTAACACTAACCCTAACACTATCCTAGGATTTATGTTAACCCTAACCCTCACACCATCCTAGGGCTGATGCTAACCCTAACACTAACACTATCCTAGGGCTGATTCTAACCCTAACCCTAACACTAACATTATCCTAGGGCGGATGCTAACCCTAACCCTAACACTAACACTATCCTAGGGCTGATGCTAACCCTAACACTAACACTATCCTAGGCCTGATGCTAACCCTAACCCTAACCCTAACACTATCCTAGGGCTGATGCTAACCCTAACCCTAACACTATCCTAGGGCTGATGCTAACCCTAACCCTAACCCTCACACTATCCTAGGACTGATGCTAACCCTAACCCTAACCCTAACACTATCCTTGAACTGATGCTAACCCTAACCCTAACCCTAACACTATCCTAGGGCTGATGCTAACCCTAACCCTAACACTAACACTAACCTAGGGCTGATGCTAACCCTAACCCTAACACTATCCTAGGCCTGATGATAACCCTAACCCTAACCCCAACACTATCCTAGGGCTGATGCTATCCCTAACCCTAACACTATCCTAGGCCTGATGCTAACCCTAACCCTAACCCTAACACTATCCTAAGTCTGATGCTAACCCTAGCCCTCACACTATCCTAGGCCTGATGATAACCCTAACCCTAACCTTAACACTATCCTAGGGCTGATGCTAACCCTAACCCTAACCCTAACACTATCCTAGAGCTGATGCTAACCCTAACCCTAACACTATCCTAGGCCTGATGATAACCCTAACCCTAACCCTGACACTATCCTAGGGCTGATGCTAACCCTAACCCTAACACTATCCTAGGGCTGATGCTAACCCTAACCCTAACCATAACACTATCCTAGGCCTCATGCTAACCCTATCCCTAACCCTAACAATCTCCTAGGGCTGAGGGTAACCCTAACCCTAACACTATCCTAGGGCTGATGCTAACCCTAACCCTAACCCAAACACTATCCTAGGGTTGATGCTAACCCTAACCCTAACACTATCCTAGGGCTGATGCTAACCCTAACCCTAACCCTAACACTATCCTTGGGCTGATGCTAACCCTAACCGTAACACTATCCTGGGCCTGATGCTAACCCTAACCCTAACCCTAACACTATCGTAGGGCTGATGCTAACCCTAACCCTAACACTATCCTTGGGCTGATGCTAACCCTAACCCTAACCCTATCACTATCCTAGGGCAGATGCTAACCCTAACGCTAACCCTAACACTATCCTTGAACTGATGCTTACCCTAACCCTAACCCTAACACTATCCTAGGCCTGATGATAACCCTAACCCTAACCCTAACACTATCCTAGGATTTATGTTAACCCTAACCCTCACACTATCCTAGGGCTGATGCTAACCCTAACACTAACACTATCCTAGGGCTGATGCTAACCCTAACCCTAACCCTAACATTATCCTAGGGCGGATGCTAACCCTAACCCTAACACTAACACTATCCTAGGGCTGATGCTAACCCTAACACTAACACTATCCTAGGCCTGATGCTAACCCTAACCCTAACCCTAACACTATCCTAGGGCTGATGCTAACCCTAACCCTAACACTATCCTAGGGCTGATGCTAACCCTAACCCTAACCCTCACACTATCCTAGGACTGATGCTAACCCTAACCCTAACCCTAACACTATCCTTGAACTGATGCTAACCCTAACCCTAACCCTCACACTATCCTAGGACTGATGCTAACCCTAACGCTAACCCTAACACTATCCTTGAACTGATGCTAACCCTAACCCTAACCCTAACACTATCCTAGGGCTGATGCTAACCCTAACCCTAACACTAACACTAACCTTGGGCTGATGCTAACCCTAACCCTAAAACTATCCTAGGCCTGATGATAACCCTAACCCTAACCCCAACACTATCCTAGGGCTGATGCTATCCCTAACCCTAACACTATCCTAGGCCTGATGCTAACCCTAACCCTAACCCTAACACTATCCTAAGTCTGATGCTAACCCTAGCCCTCACAGTATCCTAGGCCTGATGATAACCCTAACCCTAACCTTAGCACTATCCTAGGGCTGATGCTAACCCTAACCCTAACGCTAACACTATCCTAGAGCTGATGGTAACCCTAACCCTAACACTATCCTAGGCCTGATGATAACCCTAACCCTAACCCTGACACTATCCTAGGGCTGATGCTAACCCTAACCCTAACACTATCCTAGGGCTGATGCTAACCCTAACCCTAACCCTAACACTATCCTAGGCCTGATGATAACCCTATCCCTAACCCTAACACTCTCCTAGGGCTGAGGGTAACCCTAACCCTAACACTATCCTAGGGCTGATGCTAACCCTAACCCTAACCCAAACACTATCCTAGGGTTGATGCTAAACCTAACCCTAACACTATCCTAGGGCTGATGCTAACCCTAACCCTAACCCTAACAATATCCTTGGGCTGATGCTAACCCTAACCGTAACACTATCCTGGGCCTGATGCTAACCCTAACCCTAACGCTAACACTATCGTAGGGCTGATGCTAACCCTAACCCTAACACTATCCTTGGGCTGATGCTAACCCTAACCCTAACCCTAACACTATCCTAGGGCAGATGCTAACCCTAACGCTAACCCTAACACTATCCTTGAACTGATGCTAACACTAACCCTAACCCTAACACTATCCTAGGCCTGATGATAACCCTAACCCTAACCCTAACACTATCCTAGGATTTATGTTAACCCTAACCCTCACACTATCCTAGGGCTGATGCTAACCCTAACACTAACACTATCCTAGGGCTGATTCTAACCCTAACCCTAACCCTAACATTATCCTAGGGCGGATGCTAACCCTAACCCTAACACTAACACTATCCTAGGGCTGATGCTAACCCTAACACTAACACTATCCTAGGCCTGATGCTAACCCTAACCCTAACCCTAACACTATCCTAGGGCTGATGCTAACCCTAACCCTAACACTATCCTAGGGCTGATGCTAACCCTAACCCTAACCCTCACACTATCCTAGGACTGATGCTAACCCTAACCCTAACCCTAACACTATCCTTGAACTGATGCTAACCCTAACCCTAACCCTAACACTATCCTAGGGCTGATGCTAACCCTAACCCTAACACTAACACTAACCTAGGGCTGATGCTAACCCTAACCCTAACACTATCCTAGGCCTGATGATAACCCTAACCCTAACCCCAACACTATCCTAGGGCTGATGCTATCCCTAACCCTAACACTATCCTAGGCCTGATGCTAACCCTAACCCTAACCCTAACACTATCCTAAGTCTGATGCTAACCCTAGACCTCACACTATCCTAGGCCTGATGATAACCCTAACCCTTACCTTAACACTATCCTAGGGCTGATGCTAACCCTAACCCTAACCCTAACACTATCCTAGAGCTGATGCTAACCCTAACCCTAACACTATCCTAGGCCTGATGATAACCCTAACCCTAACCCTGACACTATCCTAGGGCTGATGCTAACCCTAACCCTAACCATAACACTATCCTAGGCCTGATGCTAACCCTATCCCTAACCCTAACAATCTCCTAGGGCTGAGGGTAACCCTAACCCTAACACTATCCTAGGGCTGATGCTAACCCTAACCCTAACCCAAACACTATCCTAGGGTTGATGCTAACCCTAACCCTAACACTATCCTAGGGCTGATGCTAACCCTAACCCTAACCCTAACACTATCCTTGGGCTGATGCTAACCCTAACCGTAACACTATCCTGGGCCTGATGCTAACCCTAACCCTAACCCTAACACTATCGTAGGGCTGATGCTAACCCTAACCCTAACACTATCCTTGGGCTGATGCTAACCCTAACCCTAACCCTAACACTATCCTAGGGCAGATGCTAACCCTAACGCTAACCCTAACACTATCCTTGAACTGATGCTAACCCTAACCCTAACCCTAACACTATCCTAGGCCTGATGATAACCCTAACCCTAACCCTAACACTATCCTAGGATTTATGTTAACCCTAACCCTCACACTATCCTAGGGCTGATGCTAACCCTAACACTAACACTATCCTAGGGCTGATGCTAACCCTAACCCTAACCCTAACATTATCCTAGGGCGGATGCTAACCCTAACCCTAACACTAACACTATCCTAGGGCTGATGCTAACCCTAACACTAACACTATCCTAGGCCTGATGCTAACCCTAACCCTAACCCTAACACTATCCTAGGGCTGATGCTAACCCTAACCCTAACACTATCCTAGGGCTGATGCTAACCCTAACCCTAACCCTCACACTATCCTAGGACTGATGCTAACCCTAACCCTAACACTATCCTAGGGCTGATGCTAACCCTAACCCTAACCCTAACAGTATCCTAATGCGGATGCTAACCCTAACCCTAACCCTAACACTATCCTAGGGCTGAAGCTAACCCTAACCCTAACAATATCCTAGTCCTCATGATATCCTTAACCCTAAACCTAACACTATCCTAGGGCTGATGCTAACCCTAACCCTAACCCTAACACTATCCTAGGGCTGATGCTAACCCTAACTCTAACACTATCCTAGGCCTGATGCTAACCCTAACCCTAACACTATCGTAGGGCTGGTGCGAACCCTAACCCTAACCCTAACACTATCCTAGGGCTGATGCTAACCCTAATCCTAACACTATCCTAGGGCTGATGCTAACCCTAACCCTAACCCTAACACTATCCTAGGGCTGATGCTAACCTTAACACTAACACTATCCTAGGGCTGATGCTAACTCTAACCCTAACCCTAACACTATCCTAGGGCTGATGCTAACCCTAACGCTAACCCAAACACTATCCTAGGGTTGATGCTAACCCTAACCCTAACACTATCCTAGGGCTGATGCTAACCCTAACCCTAACCCTAACACTATCCTTGGGCTGATGCTAACCCTAACCCTAACACTATCCTAGGGCTGATGCTAACCCTAACCCTAACCCTTACACTATCCTAGGACTGATGCTAACCCTAACCCTAACAATATCCTTGGGCTGATGCTAACCCTAACCCTAACCCTAACACTATCCTAGGGCAGATGCTAACCCTAACGCTAACCCTAACACTATCCTTGAACTGATGCTAACCCTAACCCTAACCCTAACACTATCCTAGGCCTGATGATAACCCTAACCCTAACCCTAACACTATCCTAGGGCTGATGCTAACCCTAACGCTAACCCTAACACTATCCTTGAACTGATGCTAACCCTAACCCTAACCCTAACACTATCCTAGGGCTGATGCTAACCCTAACCCTAACACTAACACTAACCTAGGGCTGATGCTAACCCTAACCCTAACACTATCCTAGGCCTGATGATAACCCTAACCCTAACCCCAACACTATCCTAGGGCTGATGCTATCCCTAACCCTAACACTATCCTAGGCCTGATGCTAACCCTAACCCTAACCCTAACACTATCCTAAGTCTGATGCTAACCCTAGCCCTCACACTATCCTAGGCCTGATGATAACCCTAACCCTAACCTTAACACTATCCTAGGGCTGATGCTAACCCTAACCTTAACCCTAACACTATCCTAGAGCTGATGCTAACCCTAACCCTAACACTATCCTAGGCCTGATGATAACCCTAACCCTAACCCTGACACTATCCTAGGGCTGATGCTAACCCTAACCCTAACACTATCCTAGGGCTGATGCTAACCCTAACCCTAACCATAACACTATCCTAGGCCTGATGCTAACCCTATCCCTAACCCTAACACTCTCCTAGGGCTGAGGGTAACCCTAACCCTAACACTATCCTAGGGCTGATGCTAACCCTAACCCTAACCCAAACACTATCCTAGGGTTGATGCTAACCCTAACCCTAACACTATCCTAGGGCTGATGCTAACCCTAACCCTAACCCTAACACTATCCTTGGGCTGATGCTAACCCTAACCGTAACACTATCCTGGGCCTGATGCTAACCCTAACCCTAACCCTAACACTATCGTAGGGCTGATGCTAACCCTAACCCTAACACTATCCTTGGGCTGATGCTAACCCTAACCCTAACCCTAACACTATCCTAGGGCAGATGCTAACCCTAACGCTAACCCTAACACTATCCTTGAACTGATGCTAACCCTAACCCTAACCCTAACACTATCCTAGGCCTGATGATAACCCTAACCCTAACCCTAACACTATCCTAGGATTTATGTTAACCCTAACCCTCACACTATCCTAGGGCTGATGCTAACCCTAACACTAACACTATCCTAGGGCTGATGCTAACCCTAACCCTAACCCTAACATTATCCTAGGGAGGATGCTAACCCTAACCCTAACACTAACACTATCCTAGGGCTGATGCTAACCCTAACACTAACACTATCCTAGGCCTGATGCTAACCCTAACCCTAACCCTAACACTATCCTAGGGCTGATGCTAACCCTAACACTAACAATATCCTAGGGCTGATGCTAACCCTAACCCTAACCCTAACACTCTCCAAGGGCTGATGCTAACCCTAACCCTAACCCTAACACTATCCTAGGGCTGATGCTAACCCTAACACTAACTCTAACACTATCTTAGGGCTGAGGCTAACCCTAACCCTAACACTATCCTACGGCTGATGCTAACCCTAACCCTAACCCTAAAACTATCCTAGGGCTGATGCTAACCCTAAACCTAACACTATCCTAGGCCTGATGCTAACCCTAACCCTAACCCTAACACTATCCTAGGGCTGATGCTAACCCTAACCCTAACACTATCCTAGGGCTGATGCTAACCCTAACCCTAACCCTAACACTATCCTAGGGCTGATGCTAACCCTAACCCTAACACTATCCTAGGCCTGATGATAACCCTAACCCTAACCCTAACACTATCCTAGGGCTGATGCTAACCCTAACCCTAACACTATCCTAGGGCTGATGCTAACCCTAACCCTAACCCTAACACTATCCTAAGTCTGATGCTAACCCTAGACCTCACACTATACTAGGCCTGATGATAACCATAACCCTAACCTTAACACTATCCTAGGGCTGATGCTAACCCTAACCCTAACCCTAACACTATCCTAGAGCTGATGCTAACCCTAACCCTAACACTATCCTAGGCCTGATGCTAACCCTATCCCTAACCCTAACACTCTCCTAGGGCTGAGGCTAACCCTAACCCTAACACTATCCTAGGGCTGATGCTAACCCTAAACCTAACCCAAACACTATCCTAGGGTTGATGCTAACCCTAACCCTAACACTATCCTAGGGCTGATGCTAACCCTAACCCTAACCCTAACACTATCCTTGGGCTGATGCTAACCCTAACCGTAACACTATCCTGGGCCTGATGCTAACCCTAACCCTAACCCTAACACTATCGTAGGGCTGATGCTAACCCTAACCCTAACACTATCCTTGGGCTGATGCTAACCCTAACCCTAACCCTAACACTATCCTAGGGCAGATGCTAACCCTAACGCTAACCCTAACACTATCCTTGAACTGATGCTAACCCTAACCCTAACCCTAACACTATCCTAGGCCTGATGATAACCCTAACCCTAACCCTAACACTATCCTAGGATTTATGTTAACCCTAACCCTCACACTATCCTAGGGCTGATGCTAACCCTAACACTAACACTATCCTAGGGCTGATGCTAACCCTAACCCTAACCCTAACATTATCCTAGGGAGGATGCTAACCCTAACCCTAACACTAACACTATCCTAGGGCTGATGCTAACCCTAACACTAACACTATCCTAGGCCTGATGCTAACCCTAACCCTAACCCTAACACTATCCTAGGGCTGATGCTAACCCTAACACTAACAATATCCTAGGGCTGATGCTAACCCTAACCCTAACCCTAACACTCTCCAAGGGCTGATGCTAACCCTAACCCTAACCCTAACACTATCCTAGGGCTGATGCTAACCCTAACACTAACTCTAACACTATCTTAGGGCTGAGGCTAACCCTAACCCTAACACTATCCTACGGCTGATGCTAACCCTAACCCTGACCCTAAAACTATCCTAGGGCTGATGCTAACCCTAAACCTAACACTATCCTAGGCCTGATGCTAACCCTAACCCTAACCCTAACACTATCCTAGGGCTGATGCTAACCCTAACCCTAACACTATCCTAGGGCTGATGCTAACCCTAACCCTAACCCTAACACTATCCTAGGGCTGATGCTAACCCTAACCCTAACACTATCCTAGGCCTGATGATAACCCTAACCCTAACCCTAACACTATCCTAGGGCTGATGCTAACCCTAACCCTAACACTATCCTAGGGCTGATGCTAACCCTAACCCTAACCCTAACACTATCCTAAGTCTGATGCTAACCCTAGACCTCACACTATACTAGGCCTGATGATAACCATAACCCTAACCTTAACACTATCCTAGGGCTGATGCTAACCCTAACCCTAACCCTAACACTATCCTAGAGCTGATGCTAACCCTAACCCTAACACTATCCTAGGCCTGATGCTAACCCTATCCCTAACCCTAACACTCTCCTAGGGCTGAGGCTAACCCTAACCCTAACACTATCCTAGGGCTGATGCTAACCCTAACCCTAACCCAAACACTATCCTAGGGTTGATGCTAACCCTAACCCTAACACTATCCTAGGGCTGATGCTAACCCTAACCCTAACCCTAACACTATCCTTGGACTGATGCTAACCCTAACCCTAACACTATCCTGGGCCTCATGCTAACCCTAACCCTAACCCTAACACTATCCTAGGGCTGATGGTAACCCTAACCCTAACACTATCCTTGGGCTGATGCTAACCCTAACCCTAACCCTAACAATATCCAAGGGCAGATGCTAACCCTAACCCTAACCCTAACACTATCCTTGGGCTGATGCTAACCCTAACCCTAACACTATCCTGGGCCTGATGCTAACCCTAACCCTAACCCTAACACTATCCTAGGGCTGATGCTAACCCTAACCCTAACCCTAACACTATACTTGGGCTGATGCTAACACTAACCCTAACCCTAACAATATCCTAGGGCAGATGCTAACCCTAACGCTAACCCTAACACTATCCTTGAACTGATGCTAACCCTAACCCTAACTCTAACACTATCCTAGGCCTGATGATAACCCTAACCCTAACCCTGACACTATCCTAGGGCTGATGCTAACCCTAACCCTAACACTATCCTAGGGCTGATGCTAACCCTAACCCTAACCCTAACACTATCCTAGGCCTGATGCTAACCCTATCCCTAACCCTAACACTCTCCTAGGGCTGAGGGTAACCCTAACCCTAACACTATCCTAGGGCTGATGCTAACCCTAACCCTAACCCAAACACTATCCTAGGGTTGATGCTAACCCTAACCCTAACACTACCCTAGGGCTGATGCTAACCCTAACCCTAACCCTAACACTATCCTTGGGCTGATGCTAACCCTAACCCTAACACTATCCTGGGCCTGATTCTAACCCTAACCCTAACCCTAACACTATCCTAGGGCTGATGCTAACCCTAACCCTAACACTATCCTTGGGCTGATGCTAACCCTAACCCTAACCCTAACACTATCCTAGGGCAGATGCTAACCCTAACGCTAACCCTAACACTATCCTTGAACTGATGCTAACCCTAACCCTAACCCTAACACTATCCTAGGCCTGATGATAACCCTAACCCTAACCCTAACACTATCCTAGGATTTATGTTAACCCTAACCCTAACACTATCCTAGGGCTGATGCTAACCTTAACACTAACAGTATCCTAGGGCTGATGCTAACTCTAACCCTAACCCTAACACTATCCTAGGGCTGATGCTAACCCTAACGCTAACCCAAACACTATCCTAGGGTTGATGCTAACCCTAACCCTAACACTATCCTAGGGCTGATGCTAACCCTAACCCTAACCCTAACACTATCCTTGGGCTGATGCTAACCCTAACCCTAACACTATCCTAGGGCTGATGCTAACCCTAACCCTAACCCTTACACTATCCTAGGACTGATGCTAACCCTAACCCTAACAATATCCTTGGGCTGATGCTAACCCTAACCCTAACCCTAACACTATCCTAGGGCAGATGCTAACCCTAACGCTAACCCTAACACTATCCTTGAACTGATGCTAACCCTAACCCTAACCCTAACACTATCCTAGGGCTGATGCTAACCCTAACCCTAACACTAACACTAACCTAGGGCTGATGCTAACCCTAACCCTAACACTATCCTAGGCCAGATGATAACCCTAACCCTAACCCCAACACTATCCTAGGGCTGATGCTAACCCTAGCCCTCACACTATCCTAGGCCTGATGATAACCCTAACCCTAACCTTAACACTATCCTAGGGCTGATGCTAACGCTAACCTTAACCCTAACACTATCCTAGAGCTCATGCTAACACTACCCCTAACACTATCCTAGGCCTGATGATAACCCTAACCCTAACCCTGACACTATCCTAGGGCTGATGCTAACCCTAACCCTAACACTATCCTAGGGCTGATGCTAACCCTAACCCTAACCATAACACTATCCTAGGCCTGATGCTAACCCTATCCCTAACCCTAACACTCTCCTAGGGCTGAGGGTAACCCTAACCCTAACACTATCCTAGGGCTGATGCTAACCCTAACCCTAACCCAAACACTATCCTAGGGTTGATGCTAACCCTAACCCTAACACTATCCTAGGGCAGATGCTAACCCTAACGCTAACCCTAACACTATCCTTGAACTGATGCTAACCCTAACCCTAACCCTAACACTATCCTAGGCCTGATGATAACCCTAACCCTAACCCTAACACTATCCTAGGATTTATGTTAACCCTAACCCTCACACTATCCTAGGGCTGATGCTAACCCTAACACTAACACTATCCTAGGGCTGATGCTAACCCTAACCCTAACCCTAACATTATCCTAGGGAGGATGCTAACCCTAACCCTAACACTAACACTATCCTAGGGCTGATGCTAACCCTAACACTAACACTATCCTAGGCCTGATGCTAACCCTAACCCTAACCCTAACACTATCCTAGGGCTGATGCTAACCCTAACCCTAACACTATCCTAGGGCTGATGCTAACCCTAACACTAACAATATCCTAGGGCTGAAGCTAACCCTAACCCTAACCCTAACACTCTCCAAGGGCTGATGCTAACCCTAACCCTAACCCTAACACTATCCTAGGGCTGATGCTAACCCTAACACTAACTCTAACACTATCTTAGGGCTGAGGCTAACCCTAACCCTAACACTATCCTACGGCTGATGCTAACCCTAACCCTAACCCTAAAACTATCCTAGGGCTGATGCTAACCCTAAACCTAACACTATCCTAGGCCTGATGCTAACCCTAACCCTAACCCTAACACTATCCTAGGGCTGATGCTAACCCTAACCCTAACACTATCCTAGGGCTGATGTTAACCCTAACCCTAACCCTAACACTATCCTAGGGCTGATGCTAACCCTAACCCTAACACTATCCTAGGCCTGATGATAACCCTAACCCTAACCCTAACACTATCCTAGGGCTGATGCTAACCCTAACCCTAACACTATCCTAGGGCTGATGCTAACCCTAGACCTCACACTATACTAGGCCTGATGATAACCATAACCCTAACCTTAACACTATCCTAGGGCTGATGCTAACCCTAACCCTAACCCTAACACTATCCTAGAGCTGATGCTAACCCTAACCCTAACACTATCCTAGGCCTGATGCTAACCCTATCCCTAACCCTAACACTCTCCTAGGGCTGAGGCTAACCTTAACCCTAACACTATCCTAGGGCTGATGCTAACCCTAACCCTAACCCAAACACTATCCTAGGGTTGATGCTAACCCTAACCCTAACACTATCCTAGGGCTGATGCTAACCCTAACCCTAACCCTAACACTATCCTTGGACTGATGCTAACCCTAACCCTAACACTATCCTGGGCCTGATGCTAACCCTAACCCTAACCCTAACACTATCCTAGGGCTGATGGTAACCCTAACCCTAACACTATCCTTGGGCTGATGCTAACCCTAACCCTAACCCTAACAATATCCAAGGGCAGATGCTAACCCTAACCCTAACCCTAACACTATCCTTGGGCTGATGCTAACCCTAACCCTAACACTATCCTGGGCCTGATGCTAACCCTAACCCTAACCCTAACACTATCCTAGGGCTGATGCTAACCCTAACCCTAACCCTAACACTATCCTTGGGCTGATGCTAACACTAACCCTAACCCTAACAATATCCTAGGGCAGATGCTAACCCTAACGCTAACCCTAACACTATCCTTGAACTGATGCTAACCCTAACCATAACCCTAACACTATCCTAGGCCTGATGATAACCCTAAACCTATCCCTGACACTATACTAGGGCTGATGCTAACCCTAACCCTAACACTATCCTAGGGCTGATGCTAACCCTAACCCTAACCCTAACACTATCCTAGGCCTGATGCTAACCCTATCCCTAACCCTAACACTCTCCTAGGGCTGAGGGTAACCCTAACCCTAACACTATCCTAGGGCTGATGCTAACCCTAACCCTAACCCAAACACTATCCTAGGGTTGATGCTAACCCTAACCCTAACACTATCCTAGGGCTGATGCTAACCCTAACCCTAACCCTAACACTATCCTTGGGCTGATGCTAACCCTAACCCTAACACTATCCTGGGCCTGATTCTAACCCTAACCCTAACCCTAACACTATCCTAGGGCTGATGCTAACCCTAACCCTAACACTATCCTTGGGTTGATGCTAACCCTAACCCTAACCCTAACACTATCCTAGGGCAGATGCTAACCCTAACGCTAACCCTAACACTATCCTTGAACTGATGCTAACCCTAACCCTAACCCTAACACTATCCTAGGCCTGATGATAACCCTAACCCTAACCCTAACACTATCCTAGGATTTATGTTAACCCTAACCCTAACACTATCCTAGGGCTGATGCTAACCTTAACACTAACAGTATCCTAGGGCTGATGCTAACTCTAACCCTAACCCTAACACTATCCTAGGGCTGATGCTAACCCTAACGCTAACCCAAACACTATCCTAGAGTTGATGCTAACCCTAACCCTAACACTATCCTAGGGCTGATGCTAACCCTAACCCTAACCCTAACACTATCCTTGGGCTGATGCTAACCCTAACCCTAACACTATCCTAGGGCTGATGCTAACCCTAACCCTAACCCTTACACTATCCTAGGACTGATGCTAACCCTAACCCTAACAATATCCTTGGGCTGATGCTAACCCTAACCCTAACCCTAACACTATCCTAGGGCAGATGCTAACCCTAACGCTAACCCTAACACTATCCTTGAACTGATGCTAACCCTAACCCTAACCCTAACACTATCCTAGGGCTGATGCTAACCCTAACCCTAACACTAACACTAACCTAGGGCTGATGCTAACCCTAACCCTAACACTATCCTAGGCCTGATGATAACCCTAACCCTAACCCCAACACTATCCTAGGGCTGATGCTATCCCTAACCCTAACACTATCCTAGGCCTGATGCTAACCCTAACCCTAACCCTAACACTATCCTAAGTCTGAAGCTAACCCTAGCCCTCACACTATCCTAGGCCTGATGATAACCCTAACCCTAACCTTAACACTATCCTAGGGCTGATGCTAACGCTAACATTAACCCTAACACTATCCTAGAGCTCATGCTAACACTAACCCTAACACTATCCTAGGCCTGATGATAACCCTAACACTAACCCTGACACTATCCTAGGGCTGATGCTAACCCTAACCCTAACACTATCCTAGGGCTGATGCTAACCCTAACCCTAACCATAACACTATCCTAGGCCTGATGCTAACCCTATCCCTAACCCTAACACTCTCCTAGGGCTGAGGGTAACCCTAACCCTAACACTATCCTAGGGCTGATGCTAACCCTAACCCTAACCCAAACACTATCCTAGGGTTGATGCTAACCCTAACCCTAACACTATCCTAGGGCAGATGCTAACCCTAACGCTAACCCTAACTCTATCCTTGAACTGATGCTAACCCTAACCCTAACCCTAACACTATCCTAGGCCTGATGATAACCCTAACCCTAACCCTAACACTATCCTAGGATTTATGTTAACCCTAACCCTCACACTATCCTAGGGCTGATGCTAACCCTAACACTAACACTATCCTAGGGCTGATGCTAACCCTAACCCTAACCCTAACATTATCCTAGGGAGGATGCTAACCCTAACCCTAACACTAACACTATCCTAGGGCTGATGCTAACCCTAACACTAACACTATCCTAGGCCTGATGCTAACCCTAACCCTAACCCTAACACTATCCTAGGGCTGATGCTAACCCTAACCCTAACACTATCCTAGGGCTGATGCTAACCCTAACACTAACAATATCCTAGGGCTGATGCTAACCCTAACCCTAACCCTAACACTCACCAAGGGCTGATGCTAACCCTAACCCTAACCCTAACACTATCCTAGGGCTGATGCTAACCCTAACACTAACTCTAACACTATCTTAGGGCTGAGGCTAACCCTAACCCTAACACTATCCTACGGCTGATGCTAACCCTAACCCTAACCCTAAAACTATCCTAGGGCTGATGCTAACCCTAAACCTAACACTATCCTAGGCCTGATGCTAACCCTAACCCTAACCCTAACACTATCCTAGGGCTGATGCTAACCCTAACCCTAACACTATCCTAGGGCTGATGCTAACCCTAACCCTAACCCTAACACTATCCTAGGGCTGATGCTAACCCTAACCCTAACACTATCCTAGGCCTGATGATAACCCTAACCCTAACCCTAACACTATCCTAGGGCTGATGCTAACCCTAACCCTAACACTATCCTAGGGCTGATGCTAACCCTAACCCTAACCCTAACACTATCCTAAGTCTGATGCTAACCCTAGACCTCACACTATACTAGGCCTGATGATAACCATAACCCTAACCTTAACACTATCCTAGGGCTGATGCTAACCCTAACCCTAACCCTAACACTATCCTAGAGCTGATGCTAACCCTAACCCTAACACTATCCTAGGCCTGATGCTAACCCTATCCCTAACCCTAACACTCTCCTAGGGCTGAGGCTAACCCTAACCCTAACACTATCCTAGGGCTGATGCTAACCCTAACCCTAACCCAAACACTATCCTAGGGTTGATGCTAACCCTAACCCTAACACTATCCTAGGGCTGATGCTAACCCTAACCCTAACCCTAACACTATCCTTGGACTGATGCTAACCCTAACCCTAACACTATCCTGGGCCTGATGCCAACCCTAACCCTAACCCTAACACTATCCTAGGGCTGATGGTAACCCTAACCCTAACACTATCCTTGGGCTGATGCTAACCCTAACCCTAACCCTAACAATATCCAAGGGCAGATGCTAACCCTAACCCTAACCCTAACACTATCCTTGGGCTGATGCTAACCCTAACCCTAACACTATCCTGGGCCTGATGCTAACCCTAACCCTAACCCTAACACTATCCTAGGGCTGATGCTAACCCTAACCCTAACCCTAACACTATCCTTGGGCTGATGCTAACACTAACCCTAACCCTAACAATATCCTAGGGCAGATGCTAACCCTAACGCTAACCCTAACACTATCCTTGAACTGAAGCTAACCCTAACCCTAACCCTAACACTATCCTAGGCCTGATGATAACCCTAACCCTAACCCTGACACTATCCTAGGGCTGATGCTAACCCTAACCCTAACACTATCCTAGGGCTGATTCTAACCCTAACCCTAACCCTAACACTATCCTAGGCCTGATGCTAACCCTATCCCTAACCCTAACACTCTCCTAGGGCTGAGGGTAACCCTAACCCTAACACTATCCTAGGGCTGATGCTAACCCTAACCCTAACCCAAACACTATCCTAGGGTTGATGCTAACCCTAACCCTAACACTATCCTAGGGCTGATGCTAACCCTAACCCTAACCCTAACACTATCCTTGGGCTGATGCTAACCCTAACCCTAACACTATCCTGGGCCTGATTCTAACCCTAACCCTAACCCTAACACTATCCTAGGGCTGATGCTAACCCTAACCCTAACACTATCCTTGGGCTGATGCTAACCCTAACCCTAACCCTAACACTATCCTAGGGCAGATGCTAACCCTAACGCTAACCCTAACACTATCCTTGAACTGATGCTAACCCTAACCCTAACCCTAACACTATCCTAGGCCTGATGATAACCCTAACCCTAACCCTAACACTATCCTAGGATTTATGTTAACCCTAACCCTCACACTATCCTAGGGCTGATGCTAACCCTAACACTAACACTACCCTAGGGCTGATGCTAACCCTAACCCTAACCCTAACATTATCCTAGGGCGGATGCTAACCCTAACCCTAACACTAACACTATCCTAGGGCTGATGCTAACCCTAACACTAACACTATCCTAGGCCTGATGCTAACCCTAACCCTAACCCTAACACTATCCTAGGGCTGATGCTAACCCTAACCCTAACACTATCCTAGGGCTGATGCTAACCCTAACCCTAACCCTCACACTATCCTAGGACTGATGCTAACCCTCACCCTAACACTATCCTAGGGCTGATGCTAACCCTAACCCTAACCTAACAGTATCCTAATGTGGATGCTAACCCTAACCCTAACCCTAACACTATCCTAGGGCTGATGCTAACCCTAACCCTAACCCTAGCACTATCCTAGGGCTGATGCTAACCCTAACCCTAACACTATCCTAGGCCTGATGCTAACCCTAACCCTAACACTATCGTAGGGCTGGTGCGAACCCTAACCCTAACCGTAACACTATCCTAGGGCTGATGCTAACCCTAATCCTAACACTATCCTAGGGCTGATGCTAACCCTAACCCTAACCCTAACACTATCGTAGGGCTGATGCTAACCTTAACACTAACACTATCCTAGGGCTGATGCTAACCCTAACGCTAACCCTAACACTATCCTAGGGCTGATGCTAAGCCTAACGCAAACCCAAACACTATCCTAGGGTTGATGCTAACCCTAACCCTAACACTATCCTAGGGCTGATGCTAACCCTAACCCTAACCCTAACACTATCCTTGGGCTGATGCTAACCCTAACCCTAACACTATCCTGGGCCTGATGCTAACCCTAACCCTAACCCTAACACTATCCTAGGGCTGATGCTAACCCTAACCCTAACACTATCCTTGGGCTGATGCTAACCCTAACCCTAACCCTAACACTATCCTAGGGCATATGCTAACCCTAACGCTAACCCTAACACTATCCTTGAACTGATGCTAACCCTAACCCTAACCCTAACACTATCCTAGGCCTGATGATAACCCTAACCCTAACCCTAACACTATCCTAGGGCTGATGCTAACCCTAACGCTAACCCTAACACTATCCTTGAACTGATGCTAACCCTAACCCTAACCCTAACACTATCCTAGGGCTGATGGTAACCCTAACCCTAACACTAACACTAACCTAGGGCTGATGCTAACCCTAACCCTAACACTATCCTAGGCCTGATGATATCCCTAACCCTAACCCCAACACTATCCTAGGGCTGATACTATCCCTAACCCTAACACTATCCTAGGCCTTATGCTAACCCTAACCCTAACCCTAACACTATCCTAAGTCTGATGCTAACCCTAGCCCTCACACTATCCTAGGCCTGATGATAACCCTAACCCTAACCTTAACACTATCCTAGGGCTGATGCTAACCCTAACCCTAACCCTAACACTATCCTAGAGCTGATGCTAACCCTAACCCTAACACTATCCTAGGCCTGATGATAACCCTAACCCTAACCCTGACACTATCCTAGGGCTGATGCTAACCCTAACCCTAACACTATCCTAGGGCTGATGCTAACCCTAACCCTAACCATAACACTATCCTAGGCCTGATGCTAACCCTATCCCTAACCCTAACACTCTCCTATGGCTGAGGGTAACCCTAACCCTAACACTATCCTAGGGCTGATGCTAACCCTAACCCTAACCCAAACACTATCCTAGGGTTGATGCTAACCCTAACCCTAACACTATCCTAGGGCTGATGCTAACCCTAACCCTAACCCTAACACTATCCTTGGGCTGATGCTAACCCTAACCCTAACACTATCCTGGGCCTCATGCTAACCCTAACCCTAACCCTAACACTATCGTAGGGCTGATGCTAACCCTAACCCTAACACTATCCTTGGGCTGATGCTAACCCTAACCCTAACCCTAACACTATCCTAGGGCAGATGCTAACCCTAACGCTAACCCTAACACTATCCTTGAACTGATGCTAACCCTAACCCTAACCCTAACACTATCCTAGGCCTGATGATAACCCTAACCTTAACCCTAACACTATCCTAGGATTTATGTTAACCCTAACCCTCACACTATCCTAGGGTTGATGCTAACCCTAACACTAACACTATCCTAGGGCTGATGCTAACCCTAACCCTAACCCTAACATTATCCTAGGGAGGATGCTAACCCTAACTCTAACACTAACACTATCCTAGGGCTGATGCTAACCCTAACACTAACACTATCCTAGGCCTGATGCTAACCCTAACCCTAACCCTAACACTATCCTAGGGCTGATGCTAACCCTAACCCTAACACTATCCTAGGGCTGATGCTAACCCTAACACTAACAATATCCTAGGGCTGATGCTAACCCTAACCCTAACCCTAACACTCTCCAAGGGCTGATGCTAACCCTAACACTAACCCTAACACTATCCTAGGGCTGATGCTAACCCTAACCCTAACTCTAACACTATCTTAGGGCTGAGGCTAACCCTAACCCTAACACTATCCTACGGCTGATGCTAACCCTAACCCTAACCCTAACAGTATCCTAGGGCTGATGCTAACCCTAAACCTAACACTATCCTAGGCCTGATGCGAACCCTAACCCTAACCCTAACACTATCCTAGGGCTGATGCTAACCCTAACCCTAACACTATCCTAGGGCTCATGCTAACCCTAACCCTAACCCTCACACTATCCTAGGGCTGATGCTAACCCTAACACTAACACTATCCTAGGGCTGATGCTAACCCTAACCCTAACCCTAACATTATCCTAGGGCGGATGCTAACCCTAACCCTAACACTAACACTATCCTAGGGCTGATGCTAACCCTAACACTAACACTATCCTAGGCCTGATGCTAACCCTAACCCTAACCCTAACACTATCCTAGGGCTGATGCTAACCCAAACCCTAACATTATCCTAGGGCTGATGCTAACCCTAACCCTAACCCTCACACTATCCTAGGACTGATGCTAACCCTAACCCTAACACTATCCTAGGGCTGATGCTAACCCTAACCCTAACCCTAACAGTATCCTAATGCGGATGCTAACCCTAACCCTAACCCTAACACTATCCTAGGGCTGAAGCTAACCCTAACCCTAACAATATCCTAGTCCTGATGATATCCTTAACCCTAAACCTAACACTATCCTAGGGCTGATGCTAACCCTTACCCTAACCCTAACACTATCCTAGGGCTGATGCTAACCCTAACCCTAACACTATCCTAGGCCTGATGCTAACCCTAACCCTAACACTATCCTAGGGCTGATGCTAACCCTAATCCTAACACTATCCTAGGGCTGATGCTAACCCTAACCCTAACCCTAACACTATCCTAGGGCTGATGCTAACCTTAACACTAACACTATCATAGGGCTGATGCTAACTCTAACCCTAACCCTAACACTATCCTAGGGCTGATGCTAACCCTAACGCTAACCCAAACACTATCCTAGGGTTGATGCTAACCCTAACCCTAACACTATCCTAGGGCTGATGCTAACCCTAAACCTAACCCTAACACTATCCTTGGGCTGATGCTAACCCTAACCCTAACACTATCCTGGGCCTGATGCTAACCCTAACCCTAACCCTAACACTATCCTAGGGCTGATGCTAACCCTAACCCTAACACTATCCTTGGGCTGATGCTAACCCTAACCCTAACCCTAACACTATCCTAGGGCAGATGCTAACCCTAACGCTAACCCTAACACTATCCTTGAACTGATGCTAACCCTAACCCTAACCCTAACACTATCCTAGGCCTGATGATAACCCTAACCCTAACCCTAACACTATCCTAGGGCTGATGCTAACCCTAACGCTAACCCTAACACTATCCTTGAACTGATGCTAACCCTAACCCTAACCCTAACACTATCCTAGGGCTGATGCTAACCCTAACCCTAACACTAACACTAACCTAGGGCTGATGCTAACCCTAACCCTAACACTATCCTAGGCCTGATGATAACCCTAACCCTAACCCCAACACTATCCTAGGGCTGATGCTCTCCCTAACCCTAACACTATCCTAGGCCTGATGCTAACCCTAACCCTAACCCTAACACTATCCTAAGTCTGATGCTAACCCTAGCCCTCACACTATCCTAGGCCTGATGATAACCCTAACACTAACCTTAACACTATCCTAGGGCTGATGCTAACCCTAACCCTAACCCTAACACTATCCTAGAGCTGATGCTAACCCTAACCCTAACACTATCCTAGGCCTGATGATAACCCTAACCCTAACCCTGACACTATCCTAGGGCTGATGCTAACCCTAACCCTAACACTATCCTAGGGCTGATGCTAACCCTAACCCTAACCATAACACTATCCTAGGCCTGATGCTAACCCTATCCCTAACCCTAACACTCTCCTAGGGCTGAGGGTAACGCTAACCCTAACACTATCCTAGGGCTGATGCTAACCCTAACCGTAACACTATCCTGGGCCTGATGCTAACCCTAACCCTAACCCTAACACTATCGTAGGGCTGATGCTAACCCTAACCCTATCACTATCCTTGGGCTGATGCTAACCCTAACCCTAACCCTAACACTATCCTAGGGCTGATGCTAACCCTAACCCTAACCCTAACACTATCCTTGGGCTGATGCTAACCCTAACCCTAACACTATCCTGGGCCTGATGCTAACCCTAACCCTAACCCTAACACTATCCTAGGGCTGATGCTAACCCTAACCCTAACACTATCCTTGGGCTGATGCTAACCCTAACCCTAACCCTAACACTATCCTAGGGCAGATGCTAACCCTAACGCTAACCCTAACACTATCCTTGAACTGATGCTAACCCTAACCCTAACCCTAACACTATCCTAGGCCTGATGATAACCCTAACCCTAACCCTAACACTATCCTAGGGCTGATGCTAACCCTAACGCTAACCCTAACACTATCCTTGAACTGATGCTAACCCTAACCCTAACCCTAACACTATCCTAGGGCTGATGCTAACCCTAACCCTAACACTAACACTAACCTAGGGCTGATGCTAACCCTAACCCTAACACTATCCTAGGCCTGATGATAACCCTAACCCTAACCCCAACACTATCCTAGGGTTGATGCTATCCCTAACCCTAACACTATCCTAGGCCTGATGCTAACCCTAACCCTAACCCTAACACTATCCTAAGTCTGATGCTAACCCTAGCCCTCACACTATCCTAGGCCTGATGATAACCCTAACCCTAACCTTAACACTATCCTAGGGCTGATGCTAACCCTAACCCTAACCCTAACACTACCCTAGAGCTGATGCTAACCCTAACCCTAACACTATCCTAGGCCTGATGATAACCCTAACCCTAACCCTGACACTATCCTAGGGCTGATGCTAACCCTAACCCTAACACTATCCTAGGGCTGATGCTAACCTTAACCCTAACCATAACACTATCCTAGGCCTGATGCTAACCCTATCCCTAACCCTAACACTCTCCTAGGGCTGAGGGTAACCCTAACCCTAACACTATCCTAGGGCTGATGCTAACCCTAACCCTAACCCTAACACTATACTTGGGCTGATGCTAACCCTAACCGTAACACTATCCTGGGCCTGATGCTAACCCTAACCCTAACCCTAACACTATCGTAGGGCTGATGCTAACCATAACCTTTCACTATCCTTGGGCTGATGCTAACCCTAACCCTAACCATAACACTATCCTAGGGCAGATGCTAACCCTAACGCTAACCCTAACACTATCCTTGAACTGATGCTAACCCTAACCCTAACCCTAACACTATCCTAGGCCTGATGATAACCCTAACCCTAACCCTAACACTATCCTAGGATTTATGTTAACCCTAACCGTCACACTATCCTAGGGCTGATGCTAACCCTAACACTAACACTATCCTAGGGCTGATGCTAACCCTAACCCTAACCCTAACATTATCCTAGGGCGGATGCTAACCCTAACCCTAACACTAACACTATCCTAGGGCTGATGCTAACCCTAACACTAACACTATCCTAGGCCTGATGCTAACCCTAACCCTAACCCTAACACTATCCTAGGGCTGATGCTAACCCTAACCCTAACACTATCCTAGGGCTGATGCTAACCCTAACCCTAACCCTCACACTATCCTAGGACTGATGCTAACCCTAACCCTAACACTATCCTAGGGCTGATGCTAACCCTAACCCTAACCCTAACAGTATCCTAATGCGGATGCTAACCCTAACCCTAACCCTAACACTATCCTAGGGCTGAAGCTAACCCTAACCCTAACAATATCCTAGTCCTGATGATATCCTTAACCCTAAACCTAACACTATCCTAGGGCTGATGCTAACCCTAACCCTAACCCTAACACTATCCTAGGGCTGATGCTAACCCTAACCCTAACACTATCCTAGGCCTGATGCTAACCCTAACCCTAACACTATCGTAGGGCTGGTGCGAACCCTAACCCTAACCCTAACACTATCCTAGGGCTGATGCTAACCCTAATCCTAACACTATCCTAGGGCTGATGCTAACCCTAACCCTAACCCTAACACTATCCTAGGGCTGATGCTAACCTTAACACTAACACTATCCTAGGGCTGATGCTAACTCTAACCCTAACCCTAACACTATCCTAGGGCTGATGCTAACCCTAACACTAACCCAAACACTATCCTAGGGTTGATGCTAACCCTAACCCTAACACTATCCTAGGGCTGATGCTAACCCTAACCCTAACCCTAACACTATCCTTGGGCTGATGCTAACCCTAACCCTAACACTATCCTGGGCCTTATGCTAACCCTAACCCTAACCCTAACACTATCCTAGGGCTGATGCTAACCCTAACCCTAACACTATCCTTGGGCTGATGCTAACCCTAACCCTAACCCTAACACTATCCTAGGGCAGATGCTAACCCTAACGCTAACCCTAACACTATCCTTGAACTGATGCTAACCCTAACCCTAACCCTAACACTATCCTAGGCCTGATGATAACCCTAACCCTAACCCTAACACTATCCTAGGGCTGATGCTAACCCTAACCCTAACACTAACACTAACCTAGGGCTGATGCTAACCCTAACCCTAACACTATCCTAGGCCTGATGATAACCCTAACCCTAACCCCAACACTATCCTAGGGCTGATGCTATCCCTAACCCTAACACTATCCTAGGCCTGATGCTAACCCTAACCCTAACCCTAACACTATCCTAAGTCTGATGCTAACCCTAGCCCTCACACTATCCTAGGCCTGATGATAACCCTAACCCTAACCTTAACACTATCCTAGGGCTGATGCTAACCCTAACCCTAACCCTAACACTATCCTAGAGCTGATGTTAACCCTAACCCTAACACTATCCTAGGCCTGATGATAACCCTAACCCTAACCCTGACACTATCCTAGGGCTGATGCTAACCCTAACCCTAACACTATCCTAGGGCTGATGCTAACCCTAACCCTAACCATAACACTATCCTAGGCCTGATGCTAACCCTATCCCTAACCCTAACACTCTCCTAGTGCTGAGGGTAACCCTAACCCTAACACTATCCTAGGGCTGATGCTAACCCTAACCCTAACCCAAACACTATCCTAGGGTTGATGCTAACCCTAACCCTAACACTATCCTAGGGCTGATGCTAACCCTAACCCTAACCCTAACACTATCCTTGGGCTGATGCTAACCCTAACCGTAACACTATCCTGGGCCTGATGCTAACCCTAACCCTAACCCTAACACTATCGTAGGGCTGATGCTAACCCTAACCCTAACACTATCCTTGGGCTGATGCTAACCCTAACCCTAACCCTAACACTATCCTAGGGCAGATGCTAACCCTAACGCTAACCCTAACACTATCCTTGAACTGATGCTAACCCTAACCCTAACCCTAACACTATCCTAGGCCTGATGATAACCCTAACCGTAACCCTAACACTATCCTAGGATTTATGTTAACCCTAACCCTCACACTATCCTAGGGCTGATGCTAACCCTAACACTAACACTATCCTAGGCCTGATGCTAACCCTAACCCTAACCCTAACACTATCCTAGGGCTGATGCTAACCCTAACCCTAACACTATCCTAGGGCTGATGCTAACCCTAACACTAACAATATCCTAGGGCTGATGCTAACCCTAACCCTAACCCTAACACTCTCCAAGGGCTGATGCTAACCCTAACCCTAACCCTAACACTATCCTAGGGCTGATGCTAACCCTAACCCTAACTCTAACACTATCTTAGGGCTGAGGCTAACCCTAACCCTAACACTATCCGACGGCTGATGCTAACCCTAACCCTAACCCTAACACTATCCTAGGGCTGATGCTAACCCTAAACCTAACACTATCCTAGGCCTGATGCTAACCCTAACCCTAACCCTAACACTATCCTAGGGCTGATGCTAACCCTAACCCTAACACTATCCTAGGGCTGATGCTAACCTTAACACTAACACTATCCTAGGGCTGATGCTAACTCTAACCCTAACCCTAACACTATCCTAGGGCTGATGCTAACCCTAACACTAACCCAAACACTATCCTAGGGTTGATGCTAACCCTAACCCTAACACTATCCTAGGGCTGATGCTAACCCTAACCCTAACCCTAACACTATCCTTGGGCTGATGCTAACCCTAACCCTAACACTATCCTGGGCCTTATGCTAACCCTAACCCTAACCCTAACACTATCCTAGGGCTGATGCTAACCCTAACCCTAACACTATCCTTGGGCTGATGCTAACCCTAACCCTAACCCTAACACTATCCTAGGGCAGATGCTAACCCTAACGCTAACCCTAACACTATCCTTGAACTGATGCTAACCCTAACCCTAACCCTAACACTATCCTAGGCCTGATGATAACCCTAACCCTAACCCTAACACTATCCTAGGGCTGATGCTAACCCTAACCCTAACACTAACACTAACCTAGGGCTGATGCTAACCCTAACCCTAACACTATCCTAGGCCTGATGATAACCCTAACCCTAACCCCAACACTATCCTAGGGCTGATGCTATCCCTAACCCTAACACTATCCTAGGCCTGATGCTAACCCTAACCCTAACCCTAACACTATCCTAAGTCTGATGCTAACCCTAGCCCTCACACTATCCTAGGCCTGATGATAACCCTAACCCTAACCTTAACACTATCCTAGGGCTGATGCTAACCCTAACCCTAACCCTAACACTATCCTAGAGCTGATGTTAACCCTAACCCTAACACTATCCTAGGCCTGATGATAACCCTAACCCTAACCCTGACACTATCCTAGGGCTGATGCTAACCCTAACCCTAACACTATCCTAGGGCTGATGCTAACCCTAACCCTAACCATAACACTATCCTAGGCCTGATGCTAACCCTATCCCTAACCCTAACACTCTCCTAGTGCTGAGGGTAACCCTAACCCTAACACTATCCTAGGGCTGATGCTAACCCTAACCCTAACCCAAACACTATCCTAGGGTTGATGCTAACCCTAACCCTAACACTATCCTAGGGCTGATGCTAACCCTAACCCTAACCCTAACACTATCCTTGGGCTGATGCTAACCCTAACCGTAACACTATCCTGGGCCTGATGCTAACCCTAACCCTAACCCTAACACTATCGTAGGGCTGATGCTAACCCTAACCCTAACACTATCCTTGGGCTGATGCTAACCCTAACCCTAACCCTAACACTATCCTAGGGCAGATGCTAACCCTAACGCTAACCCTAACACTATCCTTGAACTGATGCTAACCCTAACCCTAACCCTAACACTATCCTAGGCCTGATGATAACCCTAACCGTAACCCTAACACTATCCTAGGATTTATGTTAACCCTAACCCTCACACTATCCTAGGGCTGATGCTAACCCTAACACTAACACTATCCTAGGCCTGATGCTAACCCTAACCCTAACCCTAACACTATCCTAGGGCTGATGCTAACCCTAACCCTAACACTATCCTAGGGCTGATGCTAACCCTAACACTAACAATATCCTAGGGCTGATGCTAACCCTAACCCTAACCCTAACACTCTCCAAGGGCTGATGCTAACCCTAACCCTAACCCTAACACTATCCTAGGGCTGATGCTAACCCTAACCCTAACTCTAACACTATCTTAGGGCTGAGGCTAACCCTAACCCTAACACTATCCGACGGCTGATGCTAACCCTAACCCTAACCCTAACACTATCCTAGGGCTGATGCTAACCCTAAACCTAACACTATCCTAGGCCTGATGCTAACCCTAACCCTAACCCTAACACTATCCTAGGGCTGATGCTAACCCTAACCCTAACACTATCCTAGGGCTGATGCTAACCCTAACCCTAACCCTAACACTATCCTAGGGCTGATGCTAACCCTAACCCTAACACTATCCTAGGCCTGATGATAACCCTAACCCTAACCCTAACACTATCCTAGGGCTGATGCTAACCCTAACCCTAACACTATCCTAGGGCTGATGCTAACCCTAACCCAAACCCTAACACTATCCTAAGTCTGATGCTAACCCTAGACCTCACACTATACTAGGCCTGATGATAACCATAACCCTAACCTTAACACTATCCTAGGGCTGATGCTAACCCTAACCCTAACCCTAACACTATCCTAGAGCTGATGCTAACCCTAACCCTAACACTATCCTAGGCCTGATGATAACCCTAACCCTCACCCTGACACTATCCTAAGGCTGATGCTAACCCTAACCCTAACACTATCCTAGGGCTGATGCTAACCCTAACCCTAACCCTAACACTATCCTAGGCCTGATGCTAACCCTATCCCTAACCCTAACACTCTCCTAGGGCTGAGGCTAACCCTAACCCTAACACTATCCTAGGGCTGATGCTAACCCTAACCCTAACCCAAACACTATCCTAGGGTTGATGCTAACCCTAACCCTTACACTATCCTAGGGCTGATGCTAACCCTAACCCTAACCCTAACACTATCCTTGGACTGATGCTAACCCTAACCATAACACTATCCTGGGCCTGATGCTAACCCTAACCCTAACCCTAACACTATCCTAGGGCTGATGGTAACCCTAACCCTAACACTATCCTTGGGCTGATGCTAACCCTAACCCTAACCCTAACAATATCCAAGGGCAGATGCTAACCCTAACCCTAACCCTAACACTATCCTTGGGCTGATGCTAACCCTAACCCTAACACTATCCTGGGCCTGATGCTCACCCTAACCCTAACCCTAACACTATCCTAGGGCTGATGCTAACCCTAAACCTAACACTATCCTTGGGCTGATGCTAACACTAACCCTAACCCTAACAATATCCTAGGGCAGATGCTAACCCTAACGCTAACCCTAACACTATCCTTGAACTGATGCTAACCCTAACCCTAACCCTAACACTATCCTAGGCCTGATGATAACCCTAACCCTAACCCTAACACTATCCTAGGGTTTATGTTAACCCTAACCCTAACACTATCCTAGGGCTGATGCTAACCCTAACCCTAACCCTAACACTATCCTAGGGCGGATGCTAACCCTAACCCTAACCCTAACACTATCCTAGGGCTGATGCTAACCCTAACACTAACACTATCCTAGGGCTGATGCTAACCCTAACCCTAACCCTAACTTTATCCTAGGGCTGATGCTAACCCTAACCCTAACTCTAACACTATCTTAGGGCTGAGACTAACCCTAACCCTAACACTATCCTAGGGCTGATGCTAACCCTAACCCTAACCCTAACACTATCCTAGGGCTGATGCTAACCCTAACCCTAACACTATCCTTGGGCTGATGCTAACCCTAACCCTAACCCTAACACTATCCTAGGGCAGATGCTAACCCTAACGCTAACCCTAACACTATCCTTGAACTGATGCTAACCCTAACCCTAACCCTAACACTATCCTAGGCCTGATGATAACCCTAACCCTAACCCTAACACTATCCTAGGGCTGATGCTAACCCTAACGCTAACCCTAATACTATCCTTGAACTGATGCTAACCCTAACCCTAACCTAACACTATCCTAGGGCTGATGCTAACCCTAACCCTAACACTAACACTAACCTAGGGCTGATGCTAACCCTAACCCTAACACTATCCTAGGCCTGATGATAACCCTAACCCTAACACCAACACTATCCTAGGGCTGATGCTATCCCTAACCCTAACACTATCCTAGGCCTGATGCTAACCCTAACCCTAACCCTAACACTATCCTCAGTCTGATGCTAACCCTAGCCCTCACACTATCCTAGGCCTGATGATAACCCTAACCCTAACCTTAACACTATCCTAGGGCTGATGCTAACCCTAACCCTAACCCTAACACTACCCTAGAGCTGATGCTAACCCTAACCCTAACACTATCCTAGGCCTGATGATAACCCTAACCCTAACCCTGACACTATCCTAGGGCTGATGCTAACCCTAACCCTAACACTATCCTAGGGCTGATGCTAACCCTAACCCTAACCATAACACTATCCTAGGCCTGATGCTAACCCTATCCCTAACCCTAACACTCTCCTAGGGCTGAGGGTAACCCTAACCCTAACACTATCCTAGTGCTGATGCTAACCCTAACCCTAACCCAAACACTATCCTAGGGTTGATGCTAACCCTAACCGTAACACTATCCTAGGGCTGATGCTAACCCTAACCCTATCACTATCCTTGGGCTGATGCTAACCCTAACCCTAACCCTAACACTATCCTAGGGCAGATGCTAACCCTAACGCTAACCCTAACACTATCCTTGAACTGATGCTAACCCTAACCCTAACCCTAACACTATCCTAGGCCTGATGATAACCCTAACCCTAACCCTAACACTATCCTAGGATTTATGTTAACCCTAACCCTCACACTATCCTAGGGCTGATGCTAACCCTAACACTAACACTATCCTAGGGCTGATGCTAACCCTAACCCTAACCTTAACATTATCCTAGGGCGGATGCTAACCCTAACCCTAACACTAACACTATCCTAGGGCTGATGCTAACCCTAACACTAACACTATCCTAGGCCTGATGCTAACCCTTACCCTAACCCTAACACTATCCTAGGGCTGATGCTAACCCTAACCCTAACACTATCCTAGGGCTGATGCTAACCCTAACCCTAACCCTCACACTATCCTAGGACTGATGCTAACCCTAACCCTAACACTATCCTAGGGCTGATGCTAACCCTAACCCTAACCCTAACAGTATCCTAATGCGGATGCTAACCCTAACCCTAACCCTAACACTATCCTAGGGCTGAAGCTAACCCTAACCCTAACAATATCCTAGTCCTGATGATATCCTTAACCCTAAACCTAACACTATCCTAGGGCTGATGCTAACCCTAACCCTAACCCTAACACTATCCTAGGGCTGATGCTAACCCTAACCCTAACACTATCCTAGGCCTGATGCTAACCCTAACCCTAACACTATCGTAGGGCTGGTGCGAACCCTAACCCTAACCCTAACACTATCCTAGGGCTGATGCTAACCCTAATCCTAACACTATCCTAGGGCTGATGCTAACCCTAACCCTAACCCTAACACTATCCTAGGGCTGATGCTAACCTTAACACTAACACTATCCTAGGGCTGATGCTAACTCTAACCCTAAACCTAACACTATCCTAGGGCTGATGCTAACCCTAACGCTAACCCAAACACTATCCTAGGGTTGATGCTAACCCTAACCCTAACACTATCCTAGGGCTGATGCTAACCCTAACCCTAACCCTAACACTATCCTTGGGCTGATGCTAACCCTAACCCTAACACTATCCTGGGCCTGATGCTAACCCTAACCCTAACCCTAACACTATCCTAGGGCTGATGCTAACCCTAACCCTAACACTATCCTTGGGCTGATGCTAACCCTAACCCTAACCCTAACACTATCCTAGGGCAGATGCTAACCCTAACGCTAACCCTAACACTATCCTTGAACTGATGCTAACCCTAACCCTAACCCTAGCACTATCCTAGGCCTGATGATAACCCTAACCCTAACCCTAACACTATCCTAGGGCTGATGCTAACCCTAACGCTAACCCTAACACTATCCTTGAACTGATGCTAACCCTAACCCTAACCTAACACTATCCTAGGGCTGATGCTAACCCTAACCCTAACACTAACACTAACCTAGGGCTGATGCTAACCCTAACCCTAACACTATCCTAGGCCTGATGATAACCCTAACCCTAACACCAACACTATCCTAGGGCTGATGCTATCCCTAACCCTAACACTATCCTAGGCCTGATGCTAACCCTAACCCTAACCCTAACACTATCCTCAGTCTGATGCTAACCCTAGCCCTCACACTATCCTAGGCCTGATGATAACCCTAACCCTAACCTTAACACTATCCTAGGGCTGATGCTAACCCTAACCCTAACCCTAACACTACCCTAGAGCTGATGCTAACCCTAACCCTAACACTATCCTAGGCCTGATGATAACCCTAACCCTAACCCTGACACTATCCTAGGGCTGATGCTAACCCTAACCCTAACACTATCCTAGGGCTGATGCTAACCCTAACCCTAACCATAACACTATCCTAGGCCTGATGCTAACCCTATCCCTAACCCTAACACTCTCCTAGGGCTGAGGGTAACCCTAACCCTAACACTATCCTAGTGCTGATGCTAACCCTAACCCTAACCCAAACACTATCCTAGGGTTGATGCTAACCCTAACCCTAACACTATCCTAGGGCTGATGCTAACCCTAACCCTAATCCTAACACTATACTTGGGCTGATGCTAACCCTAACCGTAACACTATCCTGGGCCTGATGCTAACCCTAACCCTAACCCTAACACTATCCTAGGGCTGATGCTAACCCTAACCCTATCACTATCCTTGGGCTGATGCTAACCCTAACCCTAACCCTAACACTATCCTAGGGCAGATGCTAACCCTAACGCTAACCCTAACACTATCCTTGAACTGATGCGAACCCTAACCCTAACCCTAACACTATCCTAGGCCTGATGATAACCCTAACCCTAACCCTAACACTATCCTAGGATTTATGTTAACCCTAACCCTCACACTATCCTAGGGCTGATGCTAACCCTAACACTAACACTATCCTAGGGCTGATGCTAACCCTAACCCTAACCTTAACATTATCCTAGGGCGGATGCTAACCCTAACCCTAACACTAACACTATCCTAGGGCTGATGCTAACCCTAACACTAACACTATCCTAGGCCTGATGCTAACCCTTACCCTAACCCTAACACTATCCTAGGGCTGATGCTAACCCTAACCCTAACACTATCCTAGGGCTGATGCTAACCCTAACCCTAACCCTCACACTATCCTAGGACTGATGCTAACCCTAACCCTAACACTATCCTAGGGCTGATGCTAACCCTAACCCTAACCCTAACAGTATCCTAATGCGGATGCTAACCCTAACCCTAACCCTAACACTATCCTAGGGCTGAAGCTAACCCTAACCCTAACAATATCCTAGTCCTGATGATATCCTTAACCCTAAACCTAACACTATCCTAGGGCTGATGCTAACCCTAACCCTAACCCTAACACTATCCTAGGGCTGATGCTAACCCTAACCCTAACACTATCCTAGGCCTGATGCTAACCCTAACCCTAACACTATCGTAGGGCTGGTGCGAACCCTAACCCTAACCCTAACACTATCCTAGGGCTGATGCTAACCCTAATCCTAACACTATCCTAGGGCTGATGCTAACCCTAACCCTAACCCTAACACTATCCTAGGGCTGATGCTAACCTTAACACTAACACTATCCTAGGGCTGATGCTAACTCTAACCCTAAACCTAACACTATCCTAGGGCTGATGCTAACCCTAACGCTAACCCAAACACTATCCTAGGGTTGATGCTAACCCTAACCCTAACACTATCCTAGGGCTGATGCTAACCCTAACCCTAACCCTAACACTATCCTTGGGCTGATGCTAACCCTAACCCTAACACTATCCTGGGCCTGATGCTAACCCTAACCCTAACCCTAACACTATCCTAGGGCTGATGCTAACCCTAACCCTAACACTATCCTTGGGCTGATGCTAACCCTAACCCTAACCCTAACACTATCCTAGGGCAGATGCTAACCCTAACGCTAACCCTAACACTATCCTTGAACTGATGCTAACCCTAACCCTAACCCTAACACTATCCTAGGCCTGATGATAACCCTAACCCTAACCCTAACACTATCCTAGGGCTGATGCTAACCCTAACGCTAACCCTAACACTATCCTTGAACTGATGCTAACCCTAACCCTAACCCTAACACTATCCTAGGGCTGATGCTAACCCTAACCCTAACACTAACACTAACCTAGGGCTGATGCTAACCCTAACCCTAACACTATCCTAGGCCTGATGATAACCCTAACCCTAACCCCAACACTATCCTAGGGCTGATGCTATCCCTAACCCTAACACTATCCTAGGCCTGATGCTAACCCTAACCCTAACCCTAACACTATCCTAAGTCTGATGCTAACCCTAGCCCTCACACTATCCTAGGCCTGATGATAACCCTAACCCTAACCTTAACACTATCCTAGGGCTGATGCTAACCCTAACCCTAACCCTAACACTATCCTAGAGCTGATGTTAACCCTAACCCTAACACTATAATAGGCCTGATGATAACCCTAACCCTAACCCTGACACTATCCTAGGGCTGATGCTAACCCTAACCCTAACACTATCCTAGGGCTGATGCTAACCCTAACCCTAACCATAACACTATCCTAGGCCTGATGCTAACCCTATCCCTAACCCTAACACTCTCCTAGGGCTGAGGGTAACCCTAACCCTAACACTATCCTAGGGCTGATGCTAACCCTAACCCTAATCCAAACACTATCCTAGGGTTGATGCTAACCCTAACCCTAACACTATCCTAGGGCTGATGCTAACCCTAACCCTAACCCTAACACTATCCTTGGGCTGATGCTAACCCTAACCGTAACACTATCCTGGGCCTGATGCTAACCCTAACCCTAACCCTAACACTATCGTAGGGCTGATGCTAACCCTAACCCTAACACTATCCTTGGGCTGATGCTAACCCTAACCCTAACCCTAACACTATCCTAGGGCAGATGCTAACCCTAACGCTAACCCTAACACTATCCTTGAACTGATGCTAACCCTAACCCTAACCCTAACACTATCCTAGGCCTGATGATAACCCTAACCCTAACCCTAACACTATCCTAGGATTTATGTTAACCCTAACCCTCACACTATCCTAGGGCTGATGCTAACCCTAACACTAACACTATCCTAGGGCTGATGCTAACCCTAACCCTAACCCTAACATTATCCTAGGGAGGATGCTAACCCTAACCCTAACACTAACACTATCCTAGGGCTGATGCTAACCCTAACCCTAACCCTAACACTATCCTAGGGCTGATGCTAACCCTAACCCTAACTCTAACACTATCTTAGGGCTGAGGCTAACCCTAACCCTAACACTATCCGACGGCTGATGCTAACCCTAACCCTAACCCTAACACTATCCTAGGGCTGATGCTAACCCTAAACCTAACACTATCCTAGGCCTGATGCTAACCCTAACCCTAACCCTAACACTATCCTAGGGCTGATGCTAACCCTAACCCTAACACTATCCTAGGGCTGATGCTAACCCTAACCCTAACCCTAACACTATCCTAGGGCTGATGCTAACCCTAACCCTAACACTATCCTAGGCCTGATGATAACCCTAACCCTAACCCTAACACTATCCTAGGGCTGATGCTAACCCTAACCCTAACACTATCCTAGGGCTGATGCTAACCCTAACCCTAACCCTAACACTATCCTAAGTCTGATGCTAACCCTAGACCTCACACTATACTAGGCCTGATGATAACCATAACCCTAACCTTAACACTATCCTAGGGCTGATGCTAACCCTAACCCTAACCCTAACACTATCCTAGAGCTGATGCTAACCCTAACCCTAACACTATCCTAGGCCTGATGATAACCCTAACCCTCACCCTGACACTATCCTAGGGCTGATGCTAACCCTAACCCTAACACTATCCTAGGGCTGATGCTAACCCTAACCCTAACCCTAACACTATCCTAGGCCTGATGCTAACCCTATCCCTAACCCTAACACTCTCCTAGGGCTGAGGCTAACCCTAACACTAACACTATCCTAGGGCTGATGCTAACCCTAACCCTAACCCAAACACTATCCTAGGGTTGATGCTAACCCTAACCCTAACACTATCCTAGGGCTGATGCTAACCCTAACCCTAACCCTAACACTATCCTTGGACTGATGCTAACCCTAACCCTAACACTATCCTGGGCCTGATGCCAACCCTAACCCTAACCCTAACACTATCCTAGGGCTGATGGTAACCCTAACCCTAACACTATCCTTGGGCTGATGCTAACCCTAACCCTAACCCTAACAATATCCAAGGGCAGATGCTAACCCTAACCCTAACCCTAACACTATCCTTGGGCTGATGCTAACCCTAACCCTAACACTATCCTGGGCCTGATGCTAACCCTAACCCTAACCCTAACACTATCCTAGGGCTGATGCTAACCCTAACCCTAACACTATCCTTGGGCTGATGCTAACACTAACCCTAACCCTAACAATATCCTAGGGCAGATGCTAACCCTAACGCTAACCCTAACACTATCCTTGAACTGATGCTAACCCTAACCCTAACCCTAACACTATCCTAGGCCTGATGATAACCCTAACCCTAACCCTAACACTATCCTAGGGTTTATGTTAACCCTAACCCTAACACTATCCTAGGGCTGATGCTAACCCTAACCCTAACCCTAACACTATCCTAGGGCGGATGCTAACCCTAACCCTAACCCTAACACTATCCTAGGGCTGATGCTAACCCTAACACTAACACTATCCTAGGGCTGATGCTAACCCTAACCTTAACCCTAACTTTATCCTAGGGCTGATGCTAACCCTAACCCTAACCCTAACACTATCCTAGGCCTGATGCTAACCCTATCCCTAACCCTAACACTCTCCTAGGGCTGAGGCTAACCCTAACCCTAACACTATCCTAGGGCTGATGCTAACCCTAACCCTAACCCAAACACTATCCTAGGGTTGATGCTAACCCTAACCCTAACACTATCCTAGGGCTGATGCTAACCCTAACCCTAACCCTAACACTATCCTTGGACTGATGCTAACCCTAACCCTAACACTATCCTGGGCCTGATGCTAACCCTAACCCTAACCCTAACACTATCCTAGGGCTGATGGTAACCCTAACCCTAACACTATCCTTGGGCTGATGCTAACCCTAACCCTAACCCTAACAATATCCAAGGGCAGATGCTAACCCTAAACCTAACCCTAACACTATCCTTGGGCTGATGCTAACCCTAACCCTAACACTATCCTGGGCCTGATGCTAACCCTAACCCTAACCCTAACACTATCCTAGGGCTGATGCTAACCCTAGCCCTAACACTATCCTTGGGCTGATGCTAACACTAACCCTAACCCTAACAATATCCTAGGGCAGATGCTAACCCTAACGCTAACCCTAACACTATCCTTGAACTGATGCTAACCCTAACACTAACCCTAACACTATCCTAGGCCTGATGATAACCCTAACCCTAACCCTAACACTATCCTAGGGTTGATGCTAACCCTAACCCTAACACTATCCTAGGGCTGATGCTAACCCTAACCCTAACCCTAACACTATCCTTGGACTGATGCTAACCCTAACCCTAACACTATCCTGGGCCAGATGCTAACCCTAACCCTAACCCTAACACTATCCTAGGGCTGATGGTAACCCTAACCCTAACACTATCCTTGGGCTGATGCTAACCCTAACCCTAACCCTAACAATATCCAAGGGCAGATGCTAACCCTAACCCTAACCCTAACACTATCCTTGGGCTGATGCTAACCCTAACCCTAACACTATCCTGGGCCTGATGCTAACCCTAACCCTAACCCTAACACTATCCTAGGGCTGATGCTAACCCTAACCCTAACACTATCCTTGGGCTGATGCTAACACTAACCCTAACCCTAACAATATCCTAGGGCAGATGCTAACCCTAACGCTAACCCTAACACTATCCTTGAACTGATGCTAACCCTAACCCTAACCCTAACACTATCCTAGGCCTGATGATAACCCTAACCCTAACCCTAACACTATCCTAGGGTTTATGTTAACCCTAACCCTAACACTATCCTAGGGCTGATGCTAACCCTAACCCTAACCCTAACACTATCCTAGGGCGGATGCTAACCCTAACCCTAACCCTAACACTATCCTAGGGCTGATGCTAACCCTAACACTAACACTATCCTAGGGCTGATGCTAACCCTAACCCTAACCCTAACTTTATCCTAGGGCTGATGCTAACCCTAACCCTAACCCTAACACTATCCTAGGGCAGATGCTAACCCTAACCCTAACCCTAACACTATCCTAGGCCTGATGATAACCCTAACCCTAACACTAACACTAACCTAGGGCTGATGCTAACCCTAACCCTAACACTATCCTAGGCCTGATGATAACCCTAACCCTAACCCCAACACTATCCTAGGGCTGATGCTATCCCTAACCATAACACTATCCTAGGCCTGATGCTAACCCTAACCCTAACCCTAACACTATCCTAAGTCTGATGCTAACCCTAGCCCTCACACTATCCTAGGCCTGATGATAACCCTAACCCTAACCTTAACACTATCCTAGGGCTGATGCTAACCCTAACCCTAACCCTAACACTATCCTAGAGCTGATGTTAACCCTAACCCTAACACTATCCTAGGCCTGATGATAACCCTAACCCTAACCCTGACACTATCCTAGGGCTGATGCTAACCCTAACCCTAACACTATCCTAGGGCTGATGCTAACCCTAACCCTAACCATAACACTATCCTAGGCCTGATGCTAACCCTATCCCTAACCCTAACACTCTCCTAGTGCTGAGGGTAACCCTAACCCTAACACTATCCTAGGGCTGATGCTAACCCTAACCCTAACCCAAACACTATCCTAGGGTTGATGCTAACCCTAACCCTAACACTATCCTAGGGCTGATGCTAACCCTAACCCTAACCCTAACACTATCCTTGGGCTGATGCTAACCCTAACCGTAACACTATCCTGGGCCTGATGCTAACCCTAACCCTAACCCTAACACTATCGTAGGGCTGATGCTAACCCTAACCCTAACATTATCCTAGGGAGGATGCTAACCCTAACCCTAACACTAACACTATCCTAGGGCTGATGCTAACCCTAACACTAACACTATCCTAGGCCTGATGCTAACCCTAACCCTAACCCTAACACTATCCTAGGGCTGATGCTAACCCTAACCCTAACACTATCCTAGGGCTGATGCTAACCCTAACACTAACAATATCCTAGGGCTGATGCTAACCCTAACCCTAACCCTAACACTCTCCAAGGGCTGATGCTAACCCTAACCCTAACCCTAACACTATCCTAGGGCTGATGCTAACCCTAACCCTAACTCTAACACTATCTTAGGGCTGAGGCTAACCCTAACCCTAACACTATCCGACGGCTGATGCTAACCCTAACCCTAACCCTAACACTATCCTAGGGCTGATGCTAACCCTAAACCTAACACTATCCTAGGCCTGATGCTAACCCTAACCCTAACCCTAACACTATCCTAGGGCTGATGCTAACCCTAACCCTAACACTATCCTAGGGCTGATGCTAACCCTAACCCTAACCCTAACACTATCCTAGGGCTGATGCTAACCCTAACCCTAACACTATCCTAGGCCTGATGATAACCCTAACCCTAACCCTAACACTATCCTAGGGCTGATGCTAACCCTAACCCTAACACTATCCTAGGGCTGATGCTAACCCTAACCCTAACCCTAACACTATCCTAAGTCTGATGCTAACCCTAGACCTCACACTATACTAGGCCTGATGATAACCATAACCCTAACCTTAACACTATCCTAGGGCTGATGCTAACCCTAACCCTAACCCTAACACTATCCTAGAGCTGATGCTAACCCTAACGCTAACACTATCCTAGGCCTGATGATAACCCTAACCCTCACCCTGACACTATCCTAGGGCTGATGCTAACCCTAACCCTAACACTATCCTAGGGCTGATGCTAACCCTAACCCTAACCCTAACACTATCCTAGGCCTGATGCTAACCCTATCCCTAACCCTAACACTCTCCTAGAGCTGAGGCTAACCCTAACCCTAACACTATCCTAGGGCTGATGCTAACCCTAACCCTAACCCAAACACTATCCTAGGGTTGATGCTAACCCTAACCCTAACACTATCCTAGGGCTGATGCTAACCCTAACCCTAACCCTAACACTATCCTTGGACTGATGCTAACCCTAACCCTAACACTATCCTGGGCCTGATGCTAACCCTAACCCTAACCATAACACTATCCTAGGGCTGATGGTAACCCTAACCCTAACACTATCCTTGGGCTGATGCTAACCCTAACCCTAACCCTAACAATATCCAAGGGCAGATGCTAACCCTAACCCTAACCCTAACACTATCCTTGGGCTGATGCTAACCCTAACCCTAACACTATCCTGGGCCTGATGCTAACCCTAACCCTAACCCTAACACTATCCTAGGGCTGATGCTAACCCTAACCCTAACACTATCCTTGGGCTGATGCTAACACTAACCCTAACCCTAACAATATCCTAGGGCAGATGCTAACCCTAACGCTAACCCTAACACTATCCTTGAACTGATGATAACCCTAAGCCTAACCCTAACACTATCCTAGGGTTTATGTTAACCCTAACCCTAACACTATCCTAGGGCTGATGCTAACCCTAACCCTAACCCTAACACTATCCTAGGGCGGATGCTAACCCTAACCCTAACCCTAACACTATCCTAGGGCTGATGCTAACCCTAACACTAACACTATCCTAGGGCTGATGCTAACCCTAACCCTAACCCTAACTTTATCCTAGGGCTGATGCTAACCCTAACCCTAACTCTAACACTATCTTAGGGCTGAGGCTAACCCTAACCCTAACACTATCCTACGGCTGATGCTAACCCTAACCCTAACCCTAACACTATCCTAGGGCTGATGCTAACCCTAACCCTAACACTATCCTAGGGCTGATGCTAACCCTAACCCTAACCCTCACACTATCCTAGGACTGATGCTAACCCTAACCCTAACACTATCCTAGGGCTGATGCTAACCCTAACCCTAACCCTAACAGTATCCTAATGCGGATGCTAACCCTAACCCTAACCCTAACACTATCCTAGGGCTGAAGCTAACCCTAACCCTAACAATATCCTAGTCCTGATGATATCCTTAACCCTAAACCTAACACTATCCTAGGGCTGATGCTAACCCTAACCCTAACCCTACCACTATCCTAGGGCTGATGCTAACCCTAACCCTAACAGTATCCTAGGCCTGATGCTAACCCTAACCCTAACACTATCATAGGGCTGGTGCGAACCCTAACCCTAACCCTAACACAGTCCTAGGGCTGATGCTAACCCTAACCCTAACACTATCCTAGGGCTGATGCTAACCCTAACCCTAACCCTAACACTATCCTAGGGCTGATGCTAACCCTAACACTAACACTATCCTAGGGCTGATGCTAACCCTAACCATAACACTATCCTATGCCTGATGCTAACCCTAACCCTAACCCTAACTCTATCCTAGGGTTCATGCTAACCCTAACCCTAACCATATCCTAGGGCTGATGCTAACCCTAACCCTAACCCTAACACTATCCTAGGGCTGATGCTAACCCTAACCCTAACACTATCCTAGGCCTGATGATAACCCTAACCCTAACCCTAACACTATCCTAGGGCTGATGCTAACCCTAACCCTAACACTATCCTAAGGCTGATGCTAACCCTAGCCCTCACACTATCCTAGGCCTGATGATAACCCTAACCCTAACCTTAACACTATCCTAGGGCTGATGCTAACCCTAACCCTAACCCTAACACTATCCTAGAGCTGATGCTAACCCTAAATCTAACACTATCCTAGGCCTGATGATAACCCTAACCCTAACCCTGACACTATCCTAGGGCTGATGCTAACCCTAACCCTAACACTATCCTAGGGCTGATGCTAACCCTAACCCTAACCCTAACACTATCCTAGGCCTGATGCTAACCCTATCCCTAACCCTAACACTCTCCTAGGGCTGAGGCTAACCCTAACCCTAACACTATCCTAGGACTGATGCTAACCCTAACCCTAACCCAAACACTATCCTAGGGTTGATGCTAACCCTAACCCTAACACTATCCTAGGGCTGATGCTAACCCTAACCCTAACCCTAACACTATCCTTGGGCTGATGCTAACCCTAACCCTAACACTATCCTGGGCCTGATGCTAACCCTAACCCTAACCCTAACACTATGTTAGGGCTGATGCTATCCCTAACCCTAACACTATCCTTGGGCTGATGCTAACCCTAACCCTAACCCTAACACTATCCTAGGCCAGATGATAACCCTAACCCTAACCCTAACACTATCCTAGGGTTTATGTTAACCCTAACCCTAACACTATCCTAGGGTTGATGCTAACCCTAATCCTAACCCTAACACTATCCTAGGGCGGATGCTAACCCTAACCCTAACCCTAACACTATCCTAGGGCTGATGCTAACCCTAACACTATCACTATCCTAGGGCTGATGCTAACCCTAACCCTAACCCTAACATTATCCTAGGGCGGATGCTAACCCTAACCCTAACCCTAACACTATTCTAGGGCTGATGCTAACCCTAACACTAACACTATCCTAGGCCTGATGCTAACCCGAACCCTAACCCTAACACTATCCTAGGGCTGATGCTAACCCTAACCCTAACACTATCCTAGGGCTTATGCTAACCCTAACACTAACACTATCCTAGGGCTGATGCTAGCCCTAACCCTAACCCTAACACTCTCCAAGGGCTGATGCTAACCCTAACCCTAACCCTAACACTATCCTACTGCTGATGCTAACCCTAACCCTAACTCTAACACTATCTTAGGGCTGAGGCTAACCCTAACCCTAACACTATCCTACGGCTGATGCTAACCCTAACACTAACCCTAACACTATCCTAGGGCTGATGCTAACCCTAAACCTAACACTATCCTATTCCTGATGCTAACCCTAACCCTAACCCTAACACTATCCTAGGGCTGATGCTAACCCTAACCCTAACACTATCCTAGGGCTGATGCTAACCCTAACCCTAACCCTAACACTATCCTAGGGCTGATGCTAACCCTAACCATAACACTATCCTAGGCCTGATGCTAACCCTAACACTAACCCTAACTCTATCCTAGGGTTGATGCTAACCCTAACCCTAACACTATCCTAAGGCTGATGCTAACCCTAACCCTAACCCTAACACTATCCTAGGCCTGATGATAACCCTACCCTAACCCCAACACTATCCTAGGGCTGATGCTATCCCTAACCCTAACACTATCCTAGGCCTGATGCTAACCCTAACCCTAACCCTAACACTATCCTAAGTCTGATGCTAACCCTAGCCCTCACACTATCCTAGGCCTGATGATAACCCTAACCCTAACCTTAACACTATCCTAGGGCTGATGCTAACCCTAACCCTAACCCTAACACTATCCTAGAGCTGATGCTAACCCTAACCCTAACACTATCCTAGGCCTGATGATAACCCTAACCCTAACCCTGACACTATCCTAGGGCTGATGCTAACCCTAAACCTAACACTATCCTAGGGCTGATGCTAACCCTAACCCTAACCCTAACACTATCCTAGGCCTGATGCTAACCCTATCCCTAACACTAACACTCTCCTAGGGCTGAGGGTAACCCTAACCCTAACACTATCCTAGGGCTGATGCTAACCCTAACCATAACCCAAACACTATCCTAGGGTTGATGCTAACCCTAACCCTAACACTATCCTAGGGCTGATGCTAACCCTAACCCTAACCCTAACACTATCCTTGGGCTGATGCTAACTCTAACCCTAACACTATCCTGGGCCTGATGCTAACCCTAACCCTAACCCTAACACTATCCTAGGGCTGATGCTAACCCTAACCCTAACACTATCCTTGGGCTGAGGCTAACCCTAACCCTAACCCTAACACTATCCTAGGGCAGATGCTAACCCTAACGCTAACCCTAACACTATCCTTGAACTGATGCTAACCCTAACCCTAACCCTAACACTATCCTAGGCCTGATGATAACCCTAACCCTAACCCTAACACTATCCTAGGATTTATGTTAACCCTAACCCTCACACTATCCTAGGGCTGATGCTAACCCTAACACTAACACTATCCTAGGGCTGATGCTAACCCTAACCCTAACCCTAACATTATCCTAGGGCGGATGCTAACCCTAATCCTAACACTAACACTATCCTAGGGCTGATGCTAACCCTAACACTAACACTATCCTAGGCCTGATGCTAACCCTAACCCTAACCCTAACACTATCCTAGGGCTGATGCTAACCCTAACCCTAACACTATCCTAGGGCTGATGCTAACCCTAACACTAACAATATCCTAGGGCTGATGCTAACCCTAACCCTAACCCTAACACTCTCCAAGGGCTGATGCTAACCCTAACCCTAACCCTAACACTATCCTAGGGCTGATGCTAACCATAACCCTAACTGTAACACTATCTTAGGGCTGAGGCTAACCCTAAACCTAACACTATCCTACGGCTGATGCTAACCCTAACCCTAACCCTAACACTATCCTAGGGCTGATGCTAACCCTAAACATAACAATATCATAGGCCTGATGCTAACCCTAACCCTAACCCTAACACTATCCTAGGGCTGATGCTAACCCTACCCCTAACACTATCCTAGGGCTGATGCTAACCCTAACCCTAACCCTAACACTATCCTAGGGCTGATGCTAACCATAACCCTAACACTATCCTAGGCCTGATGATAACCCTAACCCTAACCCTAACACTATCTTAGGGCTGATGCTAACCCTAACCCTAACACTATCCTAGGGCTGATGCTAACCCTAACCCTAACCCTAACACTATCCTAAGTCTGATGCTAACCCTAGACCTCACACTATACTAGGCCTGATGATAACCATAACCCTAACCTTAACACTATCCTAGGGCTGATGCTAACCCTAACCCTAACCCTAACACTATCATAGAGCTGATGCTAACCCTAACCCTAACACTATCCTAGGCCTGATGATAACCCTAACCCTCACCCTGACACTCTCCTAGGGCTGATGCGAACCCTAACCCTAACACTATCCTAGGGCTGATGCTAACCCTAACCCTAACCCTAACACTATCCTAGGCCTGATGCTAACCCTATCCCTAACCTTAACACTCTCCTAGGGCTGAGGCTAACCCTAACCCTAACACTATCCTAGGGCTGATGCTAACCCTAACCCTAACCCAAACACTATCCTAGGGTTGATGCTAACCCTAACCCTAACACTATCCTAGGGCTGATGCTAACCCTAACCCTAACCCTAACACTATCCTTGGACTGATGCTAACCCTAACCCTAACACTATCCTGGGCCTGATGCTAACCCTAACCCTAACCCTAACACTATCTTAGGGCTGAGGCTAACCCTAACCCTAACACTATCCTACGGCTGATGCTAACCCTAACGCTAACCCTAAGACTATCCTAGGGCTGATGCTAACCCTAACCCTAACACTATCCAAGGCCTGATGCTAACCCTAAGCCTAACCCTAACACTATCGTAGGGCTGATGCTAACCCTAACCCTAACACTATCCTAGGGCTGATGCTAACCTAACACTAACCCTAACACTATCCTAGGGCTGATGCTAACCCTAACCCTAACACTATCCTAGGCCTGATGATAACCCTAACCCTAACCCTAACACCATCCTAGGGCTGATGCTAACCCTAACCCTAACACTATCCTAGGGCTGATGCTAACCCTAACCCTAACACTATCCTAGGCCTGATGCTAACCCTAACCCTAACCCTAACACTATCCTAGGTCTGATGCTAACCCTAACCCTAACCCTGACACTATCCTAGAGGTGATGCTAACCCTAACCCTAACCCTAACCCTAACCCTAATACTATCCTAGGGGTGATGCTAACCCTAACCCTAACCCTAACACTATCCTAGGGCTGATGCTAACCCTAACCCTAACTCTAACACTATCCTAGGGCTGAGGCTAACCCTAACCCTAACACTATCCTACTGCTGATGCTAACCCTAACCCTAACCCTAACACTATCCTAAGGCTGATGCTAACCCTAACACTATCACTATCCTAGGCCTGGTGCTAACCCTAACCCTAACCCTAACACTATTCTAGGGATGATGCTAACCCTAACCCTAATAATATCCTAGGGCTGATGCTAACCCTAACCCTAACCCTAACACTATCCTAGGGCTGATGCTATCCCTAACCCTAACCCTAACACTATCCTAGGGCTGATGCTAACCCTAACCCTAAACCTAATACTATCCTAGGGCTGATGCTAACCCTAACCCTAACCCTAACACTCTCCTAGGGCTGAGGCTAACCTTAACCCTAACACTATCCTAGGGCTGATGCTAACCCTAACCCTAACCCAAACACTATCCTAGGGTTGATGCTAACCCTAACCCTAACACTATCCTAGGGCTGATGCTAACCCTAACCCTAACCCTAACACTATCCTTGGACTGATGCTAACCCTAACCCTAACACTATCCTGGGCCTGATGCTAACCCTAACCCTAACCCTAACACTATCCTAGGGCTGATGGTAACCCTAACCCTAACACTATCCTTGGGCTGTTGCTAACCCTAACCCTAACCCTAACAATATCCTAGGGCAGATGCTAACCCTAACCCTAACCCTAACACTATCCTTGGGCTGATGCTAACCCTAACCCTAACACTATCCTGGGCCTGATGCTAACCCTAACCCTAACCCTAACACTATCCTAGGGCTGATGCTAACCCTAACCCTAACACTATCCTTGGGCTGATGCTAACACTAACCCTAACCCTAACAATATCCTAGGGCAGATGCTAACCCTAACGCTAACCCTAACACTACCCTTGAACTGATGCTAACCCTAACCCTAACCCTAACACTATCCTAGGCCTGATGATAACCCTAACCCTAACCCTAACACTATCCTAGGGTTTATGTTAACCCTAACCCTAACACTATCCTAGGGCTGATGCTAACCCTAACCCTAACCCTAACACTATCCTAGGGCGGATGATAACCCTAACCCTAACCCTAACACTATCCTAGGGCTGATGCTAACCCTAACACTAACACTATCCTAGGGCTGATGCTAACCCTAACCCTAACCCTAACATTATCCTAGGGCTGATGCTAACCCTAACCCTAACTCTAACACTATCTTAGGGCTGAGGCTAACCCTAACCCTAACACTATCCTACGGCTGATGCTACTCCTAACCCTAACCCTAACACTATCCTAGGGCTGATGCTAACCCTAACCCTAACACTATCATAGGGCTGATGCTAACCCTAAACCTAACCCTCACACTATCCTAGGACTGATGCTAACCCTAACCCTAACACTATCCTAGGGCTGATGCTAACCCTAACCCTAACCCTAACAGTATCCTAATGCGGATGCTAACCCTAACCCTAACCCTAACACTATCCTAGGGCTGATGCTAACCCTAACACTAACACTATCCTAGGGCTGATGCTAACCCTAACCCTAACCCTAACACTATCCTAGGGCTGATGCTAACCCTAACCCTAACTGTAACACTATCTTAGGGCTCAGGCTAACCCTAACCCTAACACTATCCTACGGCTGATGCTAACCCTAACCCTAACCCTAAGACTATCCTAGGGCTGATGCTAACCCTAACCCTAACACTATCCTAGGCCTGATGCTAACCCTAAGCCTAACCCTAACACTATCGTATGGCTGATGCTAACCCTAACCCTAACACTATCCTAGGGCTGATGCTAACCTAACCCTAACCCTAACACTATCCTAGGGCTGATGCTAACCCTAACCCTAACACTATCCTAGGCCTGATAATAACCCTAACCCTAACCCTAACACCATCCTAGGGCTGATGCTAACCCTAACCCTAACACTATCCTAGGGCTGATGCTAACCCTAACCCTAACCCTAACACTATCCTAGGGCTGATGCTAACCCTAACCCTAACACTATCGTAGGCCTGATGCTAACCCTAACCCTAACCCTAACACTATCCTAGGGCTGATGCTAACCCTAACCCTAACCCTAACACTATCCTAGAGCTGATGCTAACCCTAACCCTAACCCTAACCCTAACCCTAATACTATCCTAGGGCTGATGCTAACCGTAACCCTAACCCTAACACTATCCTAGGGCTGATGCTAACCCTAACCCTAACTCTAACACTATCCTAGGGCTGAGGCTAACCCTAACCCTAACACTATCCTACTGCTGTTGCTAACCCTAACCCTAACCCTAACACTATCCTAAGGCTGATGCTAACCCTAACACTAACACTATCCTAGGCCTGGTGCTAACCCTAACCCTAACCCTAACACTATTCTTGGGCTGATGCTAACCCTAACCCAAATAATATCCTAGGGCTGATGCTAACCCTAACCCTAACCCTAACACTATCCTAGGGCTGATGCTATCCCTAACCCTAACCCTAACACTATCCTAGGGCTGATGCTAACCCTAACCCTAAACCTAATACTATCCTAGGGCTGATGCTAACCCTAACCCTAACCCTAACACTATCCTAGGGCTGAGGCTAACCCTAACCCTAACCCTAACACTATCCTGGGCTGATGCTAACCCTAACCCTAACACTATCCTAGGCCTGATGATAACCCTAACCCTAACCCTAACACTATCCTAGGGCTGATGCTAAACCTAACCCTAACAGTATCCTAGGGCTGATGCTAACCCTAACCCTAACCCTAACACTATCCTAAGTCTGATGCTAACCCTAGCCCTCACACTATCCTAGGCCTGATGATAACCCTAACCCTAACCTTAACACTATCCTAGGGCTGATGCTAACCCTAACCCTAACCCTAACACTATCCTAGAGCTGATGCTAACCCTAACCCTAACACTATCCTAGGCCTGATGATAACCCTAACCGTAACCCTGACACTATCCTAGGGCTGAGCTAAACCTAACCCTAACACTATCCTAGGGCTGATGCTAACCCTAACCCTAACCCTAACACTATCCTAGGCCTGATGCTAACCCTATCCATAACCCTAACACTCTCCTAGGGCTGAGGGTAACCCTAACCCTAACCCTAACACTATCCTTGGGCTGATGCTAACCCTAACCCTAACACTATCCTGGGCCTGATGCTAACCCTAACCCTAACCCTAACACTATCCTAGGGCTGATGCTAACCCTAATCCTAACACTATCCTTGGGCTGATGCTAACCCCAACCCTAACCCTAACACTATCCTAGGGCAGATGCTAACCCTAACGCTAACCCTAACACTATCCTTGAACTGATGCTAACCCTAACCCTAACCCTAACACTATCCTAGGCTTGATGATAACCCTAACCCTAACCCTAACACTATCCTAGGATTTATGTTAACCCTAACCCTAACACTATCCTAGGGCTGATGCTAACCCTAACCCTAACCCTAACACTATCCTAGGGCGGATGCTAACCCTAACCCTAACCCTAACACTATCCTAAGGCTGATGCTAACCCTAACACTAACACTATCCTAGGGCTGATGCTAACCCTAACCCTAACCCTAACATTATCCTAGGGCGGATGCTAACCCTAACCCTAACCCTAACACTATCCTAGGGCTGATGCTAACGCTAACACTAACACTATCCTAGGCCTGATGCTAACCCTAACCCTAACCCTAACACTATCCTAGGGCTGATGCTAACCCTAACCCTAACACTATCCTAGGGCTGATGCTAACCCTAACACTAACACTATCCTAGGGCTGATGCTAACCATAACCCTAACCCTAACACTATCCTAAGTCTGATGCTAACCCTAGACCTCACACTATACTAGGCCTGATGATAACCATAACCCTAACCTTAACACTATCCTAGGGCTGATGCTAACCCTAACCCTAACCCTAACACTATCCTAGAGCTGATGCTAACCCTAACCCTAACACTATCCTAGGCCTGATGATAACCCTAACACTAACCCTGACACTATCCTAGGGCTGATGCTAACCCTAACCCTAACACTATCCTAGGGCTGATGCTAACCCTAACCCTAACCCTAACACTATCCTAGGCCTGATGCTAACCCTATCCCTAACCCTAACACTCTCCTAGGGCTGAGGCTAACCCTAACCCTAACACTATCCTAGGGCTGATGCTAACCCTAACCCTAACCCAAACACTATCCTAGGGTTGATGCTAACCCTAACCCTAACACTATCCTAGGGCTGATGCTAACCTAACCCTAACCCTAACACTATCCCTGGGCTGATGCTAACCCTAACCCTAACACTATCCTAGGCCTGATGATAACCCTAACCCTAACCCTAAAGCCATCCTAGTGCTGATGCTAACCCTAACCCTAACACTATCCTAGGGCTGATGCTAACCCTAACCCTAACCCTAACACTATCCTAGGGCTGATGCTAACCCTAACCCTAACACTATCCTAGGCCTGATGCTAACGCTAACCCTAACCCTAACACTATCCTAGGGCTGATGCTAACCCTAACCCTAAACCTAACACTATCCTAGAGCTGATGCTAACCCTAACCCTAACCCTAACTCTAACCCTAATACTATCCTAGGGCTGATGCTAACCCTAACCCTAACCCTAACACTATCCTAGGGCTGATGCTAACCCTAACCCTAACTCTAACACTATCCTAGGGCTGAGGCTAACCCTAACCCTAACACTATCCTACGGCTGATGCTAACCCTAACCCTAACCCTAACACTCTCCTAGGGCTGATGCTAACCCTAACACTAACACTATCCTAGGGCTGATGCTAACCCTAAACCTAACCCTAACATTATCCTAGGGCTGATGCTAACCCTAACCCTAACTCTAACACTATCTTAGGGCTGAGGCTAACCCTAAACCTAACACAATCCTACGGGTGATGCTAACCCTAACCCTAACCCTAACACTATCCTAGGGCTGATGCTAACCCTAACCCTAACACTATCCTAGGGCTGATGCTAACCCTAACCCTAACCCTAACAGTATCCTAGGGCTGATGCTAACCCTAACCCTAACACTATCCTACGGCTGATGCTAACCCTAACCCTAACCCTAACACTATCCTAGGGCTGATGCTAACCCTAACCCTAACCCTAACACTATCCTAGGGCGGATGCTAACCCTAACCCTAACCCTAACATTATCGTAGGGCTGATGCTAACCCTAACACTAACACTATCCTAGGGCTGATGCTAACCCTAACCCTAACCCTAACACTATCCTAGGCCTGATGCTAACCCTAACCCTAACCCTAACACTATTCTAGGGCTGATGCTAACCCTAACCCTAACACTATCCTTGGGCTGATGCTAACCCTAACCCTAACCCTAACACTATCCTAGGGCAGATGCTAACCCTAACGCTAACCCTAACACTATCCTTGAACTGATGGTAACCCTAACCCTAACCCTAACACTATCCTAGGCCTGATGATAACCCTAACCCTAACCCTAACACTATCCTAGGATTTATGTTAACCCTAACCCTAACACTATCCTAGGGCTGATGCTAACCCTAACCCTAACCCTAACACTATCCTAGGGCGGATGCTAACCGTAACCCTAACCCTAACACTATCCTAGGGCTGATGCTAACCCTAACACTAACACTATCCTAGGGCTGATGCTAACCATAACCCTAACCCTAACATTATCCTAGGGCGGATGCTAACCCTAACCCTAACCCTAACACTATCCTAGAGCTGATGCTAACCCTAACCCTAACACTATCCTAGGCCTGATGATAACCCTAACCCTAACCCTGACACTATCCTAGGGCTGATGCTAACCCTAACCCTAACACTATCCTAGGGCTGATGCTAACCCTAACCCTAACCCTAACACTATCCTAGGCCTGATGCTAACCCTATCCCTAACCCTAACACTCTCCTAGGGCTGAGGGTAACCCTAACCCTAACACTATCCTAGGGCTAATGCTAACCCTAACCCTAACCCAAACACTATCCTAGGGTTGATGCTAACCCTAACCCTAACACTATCCTAGGGCTGATGCTAACCCTAACCCTAACCCTAACACTATCCTTGGGCTGATGCTAACCCTAACCCTAACACTATCCTGGGCCTGATGCTAACCCTAACCCTAACCCTAACACTATCCTAGGGCTGATGCTAACCCTAATCCTAACACTATCCTTGGGCTGATGCTAACCCTAACCCTAACCCTAACACTATCCTAGGGCAGATGCTAACCCTAACGCTAACCCTAACACTATCCTTGAACTGATGCTAACCCTAACCCTAACCCTAACACTATCCTAGGCCTGATGATAACCCTAACACTAACCCTAACACTATCCTAGGATTTATGTTAACCCTAACCCTAACATTATCCTAGGGCTGATGCTAACCCTAACCCTAACCCTAACACTATCCTAGGGCGGATGCTAACCCTAACCCTAACCCTAACACTATCCTAAGGCTGATGCTAACCCTAACACTAACACTATCCTAGGGCTGATGCTAACCCTAACCCTAACACTATCCTAGGCCTGATGATAACCCTAACACTAACCCTGACACTATCCTAGGGGTGATGCTAACCCTAACCCTAACACTATCCTAGGGCTGATGCTAACCCTAACCCTAACCCTAACACTATCCTAGGCCTGATGCTAACCCTATCCCTAACCCTAACACTCTCCTAGGGCTGAGGCTAACCCTAACCCTAACACTATCCTAGGGCTGATGCTAACCCTAACCCTAACCCAAACACTATCCTAGGGTTGATGCTAACCCTAACCCTAACACTAACCTAGGGCTGATGCTAACCTAACCCTAACCCTAACACTATCCTAGGGCTGATGCTAACCCTAACCCTAACACTATCCTAGGCCTGATGATAACCCTAACCCTAACCCTAACACCATCCTAGGGCTGATGCTAACCCTAACCCTAACACTATCCTAGGGCTGATGCTAACCCTAACCCTAACCCTAACACTATCCTAGGGCTGATGCTAACCCTAACCCTAACACTATCCTAGGCCTGATGCTAACCCTAAACCTAACCCTAACACTATCCTAGGGCTGATGCTAACCCTAACCCTAACCCTAACACTATCCTTGGGCTGATGCTAACCCTAACCCTAACACTATCCTGGGCCTGATGCTAACCCTAACCCTAACCCTAACACTATCCTAGGGCTGATGCTAACCCTAATCCTAACACTATCCTTGGGCTGATGCTAACCCTAACCCTAACCCTAACACTATCCTAGGGCAGATGCTAACCCTAACGCTAACCCTAACACTATCCTAGAACTGATGCTAACCCTAACCCTAACCCTAACACTATCCTAGGCCTGATGATAACCCTAACACTAACCCTAACACTATCCTACTATTTATGTTAACCCTAACCCTAACACTATCCTAGGGCGGATGCTAACCCTAACCCTAACCCTAACACTATCCTAGGGCGGATGCTAACCCTAACCCTAACCCTAACACTATCCTAAGGCTGATGCTAACCCTAACACTAACACTATCCTAGGGCTGATGCTAACCCTAACCCTAACTCTAACACTATCTTAGGGCTGAGGCTAACCCTAACCCTAACACTATCCTACGGCTGATGCCAACCCTAACAATAACCCTAACACTATCCTAGGGCTGATGCTAACCCTAACCCTAACACTATCCTAGGCCTGATGCTAACCCTAACCCTAACCCTAACACTATCCTAGGGCTGATGCTAACCCTAACCCTAACACTATCCTAGGGCTGATGCTAACCCTAACCCTAACCCTAACACTATCCTAGGGCTGATGCTAACCCTAACCCTAACAATATCCTAGGCCTGATGATAACCCTAACCCTAACCCTAACACTATCCTAGGGCTGATGCTAACCCTAACCCTAACACTATCCTAGGGCTGATGCTAACCATAACCCTAACACTATCCTAAGTCTGATGCTAACCCTAGACCTCACACTAAACTAGGCCTGATGATAACCATAACCCTAACCTTAACACTATCCTAGGGCTGATGCTAACCCTAACCCTAACCCTAACACTATCCTAGAGCTGATGCTATCCCTAACCCTAACACTATCCTAGGCCTGATGATAACCCTAACACTAACCCTGACACTATCCTAGGGCTGATGCTAACCCTAACCCTAACACTATCCTAGGGCTGATGCTAACGCTAACACTAACACTATCCTAGGCCTGATGCTAACCCTAACCCTAACCCTAACACTATCCTAGGGCTGATGCTAACCCTAACCCTAACACTATCCTAGGGCTGATGCTAACCCTAACACTAACACTATCCTAGGGCTGATGATAACCCTAACACTAACCCTGACACTATCCTAGGGCTGATGCTAACCCTAACCCTAACACTATCCTAGGGCTGATGCTAACCCTAACCCTAACCCTAACACTATCCTAGGCCTGATGCTAACCCTATCCCTAACCCTAACACTCTCCTAGGGCTGAGGCTAACCCTAACCCTAACACTATCCTAGGCCTGATGATAACCCTAACCCTAACCCTAAAGCCATCCTAGTGCTGATGCTAACCCTAACCCTAACACTATCCTAGGGCTGATGCTAACCCTAACCCTAACCCTAACACTATCCTAGGGCTGATGCTAACCCTAACCCTAACACTATCCTAGGCCTGATGCTAACGCTAACCCTAACCCTAACACTATCCTAGGGCTGATGCTAACCCTAACCCTAAACCTAACACTATCCTAGAGCTGATGCTAACCCTAACCCTAACCCTAACTCTAACCCTAATACTATCCTAGGGCTGATGCTAACCCTAACCCTAACCCTAACACTATCCTAGGGCTGATGCTAACCCTAACCCTAACTCTAACACTATCCTAGGGCTGAGGCTAACCCTAACCCTAACACTATCCTACGGCTGATGCTAACCCTAACCCTAACCCTAACACTCTCCTAGGGCTGATGCTAACCCTAACACTAACACTATCCTAGGGCTGATGCTAACCCTAAACCTAACCCTAACATTATCCTAGGGCTGATGCTAACCCTAACCCTAACTCTAACACTATCTTAGGGCTGAGGCTAACCCTAAACCTAACACAATCCTACGGGTGATGCTAACCCTAACCCTAACCCTAACACTATCCTAGGGCTGATGCTAACCCTAACCCTAACACTATCCTAGGGCTGATGCTAACCCTAACCCTAACCCTAACAGTATCCTAGGGCTGATGCTAACCCTAACCCTAACACTATCCTACGGCTGATGCTAACCCTAACCCTAACCCTAACACTATCCTAGGGCTGATGCTAACCCTAACCCTAACCCTAACACTATCCTAGGGCGGATGCTAACCCTAACCCTAACCCTAACATTATCGTAGGGCTGATGCTAACCCTAACACTAACACTATCCTAGGGCTGATGCTAACCCTAACCCTAACCCTAACACTATCCTAGGCCTGATGCTAACCCTAACCCTAACCCTAACACTATTCTAGGGCTGATGCTAACCCTAACCCTAACACTATCCTTGGGCTGATGCTAACCCTAACCCTAACCCTAACACTATCCTAGGGCAGATGCTAACCCTAACGCTAACCCTAACACTATCCTTGAACTGATGGTAACCCTAACCCTAACCCTAACACTATCCTAGGCCTGATGATAACCCTAACCCTAACCCTAACACTATCCTAGGATTTATGTTAACCCTAACCCTAACACTATCCTAGGGCTGATGCTAACCCTAACCCTAACCCTAACACTATCCTAGGGCGGATGCTAACCGTAACCCTAACCCTAACACTATCCTAGGGCTGATGCTAACCCTAACACTAACACTATCCTAGGGCTGATGCTAACCATAACCCTAACCCTAACATTATCCTAGGGCGGATGCTAACCCTAACCCTAACCCTAACACTATCCTAGAGCTGATGCTAACCCTAACCCTAACACTATCCTAGGCCTGATGATAACCCTAACCCTAACCCTGACACTATCCTAGGGCTGATGCTAACCCTAACCCTAACACTATCCTAGGGCTGATGCTAACCCTAACCCTAACCCTAACACTATCCTAGGCCTGATGCTAACCCTATCCCTAACCCTAACACTCTCCTAGGGCTGAGGGTAACCCTAACCCTAACACTATCCTAGGGCTAATGCTAACCCTAACCCTAACCCAAACACTATCCTAGGGTTGATGCTAACCCTAACCCTAACACTATCCTAGGGCTGATGCTAACCCTAACCCTAACCCTAACACTATCCTTGGGCTGATGCTAACCCTAACCCTAACACTATCCTGGGCCTGATGCTAACCCTAACCCTAACCCTAACACTATCCTAGGGCTGATGCTAACCCTAATCCTAACACTATCCTTGGGCTGATGCTAACCCTAACCCTAACCCTAACACTATCCTAGGGCAGATGCTAACCCTAACGCTAACCCTAACACTATCCTTGAACTGATGCTAACCCTAACCCTAACCCTAACACTATCCTAGGCCTGATGATAACCCTAACACTAACCCTAACACTATCCTAGGATTTATGTTAACCCTAACCCTAACATTATCCTAGGGCTGATGCTAACCCTAACCCTAACCCTAACACTATCCTAGGGCGGATGCTAACCCTAACCCTAACCCTAACACTATCCTAAGGCTGATGCTAACCCTAACACTAACACTATCCTAGGGCTGATGCTAACCCTAACCCTAACACTATCCTAGGCCTGATGATAACCCTAACACTAACCCTGACACTATCCTAGGGGTGATGCTAACCCTAACCCTAACACTATCCTAGGGCTGATGCTAACCCTAACCCTAACCCTAACACTATCCTAGGCCTGATGCTAACCCTATCCCTAACCCTAACACTCTCCTAGGGCTGAGGCTAACCCTAACCCTAACACTATCCTAGGGCTGATGCTAACCCTAACCCTAACCCAAACACTATCCTAGGGTTGATGCTAACCCTAACCCTAACACTAACCTAGGGCTGATGCTAACCTAACCCTAACCCTAACACTATCCTAGGGCTGATGCTAACCCTAACCCTAACACTATCCTAGGCCTGATGATAACCCTAACCCTAACCCTAACACCATCCTAGGGCTGATGCTAACCCTAACCCTAACACTATCCTAGGGCTGATGCTAACCCTAACCCTAACCCTAACACTATCCTAGGGCTGATGCTAACCCTAACCCTAACACTATCCTAGGCCTGATGCTAACCCTAAACCTAACCCTAACACTATCCTAGGGCTGATGCTAACCCTAACCCTAACCCTAACACTATCCTTGGGCTGATGCTAACCCTAACCCTAACACTATCCTGGGCCTGATGCTAACCCTAACCCTAACCCTAACACTATCCTAGGGCTGATGCTAACCCTAATCCTAACACTATCCTTGGGCTGATGCTAACCCTAACCCTAACCCTAACACTATCCTAGGGCAGATGCTAACCCTAACGCTAACCCTAACACTATCCTAGAACTGATGCTAACCCTAACCCTAACCCTAACACTATCCTAGGCCTGATGATAACCCTAACACTAACCCTAACACTATCCTACTATTTATGTTAACCCTAACCCTAACACTATCCTAGGGCGGATGCTAACCCTAACCCTAACCCTAACACTATCCTAGGGCGGATGCTAACCCTAACCCTAACCCTAACACTATCCTAAGGCTGATGCTAACCCTAACACTAACACTATCCTAGGGCTGATGCTAACCCTAACCCTAACTCTAACACTATCTTAGGGCTGAGGCTAACCCTAACCCTAACACTATCCTACGGCTGATGCCAACCCTAACAATAACCCTAACACTATCCTAGGGCTGATGCTAACCCTAACCCTAACACTATCCTAGGCCTGATGCTAACCCTAACCCTAACCCTAACACTATCCTAGGGCTGATGCTAACCCTAACCCTAACACTATCCTAGGGCTGATGCTAACCCTAACCCTAACCCTAACACTATCCTAGGGCTGATGCTAACCCTAACCCTAACAATATCCTAGGCCTGATGATAACCCTAACCCTAACCCTAACACTATCCTAGGGCTGATGCTAACCCTAACCCTAACACTATCCTAGGGCTGATGCTAACCATAACCCTAACCCTAACACTATCCTAAGTCTGATGCTAACCCTAGACCTCACACTAAACTAGGCCTGATGATAACCATAACCCTAACCTTAACACTATCCTAGGGCTGATGCTAACCCTAACCCTAACCCTAACACTATCCTAGAGCTGATGCTATCCCTAACCCTAACACTATCCTAGGCCTGATGATAACCCTAACACTAACCCTGACACTATCCTAGGGCTGATGCTAACCCTAACCCTAACACTATCCTAGGGCTGATGCTAACGCTAACACTAACACTATCCTAGGCCTGATGCTAACCCTAACCCTAACCCTAACACTATCCTAGGGCTGATGCTAACCCTAACCCTAACACTATCCTAGGGCTGATGCTAACCCTAACACTAACACTATCCTAGGGCTGATGATAACCCTAACACTAACCCTGACACTATCCTAGGGCTGATGCTAACCCTAACCCTAACACTATCCTAGGGCTGATGCTAACCCTAACCCTAACCCTAACACTATCCTAGGCCTGATGCTAACCCTATCCCTAACCCTAACACTCTCCTAGGGCTGAGGCTAACCCTAACCCTAACCCAAACACTATCCTAGGGCGGATGCTAACCCTAACGCTAACCCTAACACTATGCTAGGGCTGAGGCTAACCCTAACCCTAACACTATCCTAGGGCTGATGCTAACCATAACCCTAACCCTAACACTATCCTAAGTCTGATGCTAACCCTAGAGCTCACACTATACTAGGCCTGATGATAACCATAACCCTAACCTTAACACTATCCTAGGGCTGATGCTAACCCTAACCCTAACCCTAAAACTATCCTAGAGCTGATGCTAACCCTAACCCTAACACTATCCTAGGCCTGATGATAACCCTAACACTAACCCTGACACTATCCTAGGGCTGATGCTAACCCTAACCCTAACACTATCCTAGGGCTGATGCCAACCCTAACCCTAACCCTAACACTATCCTTGGCCTGATGCTAACCCTATCCCTAACCCTAACACTCTCCTAGGGCTGAGGCTAACCCTAACCCTAACACTATCCTAGGGCTGATGCTAACCTTAACCCTAACCCAAACACTATCCTAGGGTTGATGCTAACCCTAACCCTAACACTATCCTAGGGCTGATGCTAACCTAACCCTAACCCTAACACTATCCTAGGGCTGATGCTAACCCTAACCCTAACACTATCCTAGGCCTGATGATAACCCTAACCCTAACCCTAACACCATCCTAGGGCTGATGCTAACCCTAACCCTAACACTATCCTAGGGCTGATGCTAACCCTAACCCTAACCCTAACACTATCCTAGGGCTGATGCTAACCCTAACCCTAACACTATCCTAGGCCTGATGCTAACCCTAACCCTAACCCTAACACTATCCTAGGGCTGATGCTAACCCTAACCCTAACCCTAACACTATCCTTGGGCTGATGCTAACCCTAACCCTAACCCTATCCTGGGCCTGATGCTAACCCTAACCCTAACCCTAACACTATCCTAGGGCAGATGCTCACCCTAACGCTAACCCTAACACTATCCTTGAACTGATGCTAACCCTAACCCTAACCCTAACACTATCCTACTCCTGATGATAACCCTAACACTAACCCTAACACTATCCTAGAATTTATGTTAACCCTAACCCTAACACTATCCTAGGGCTGATGCTAACCCTAACCCTAACCCTAACACTATCCTAGGGCGGATGCTAACCCTAACCCTAACCCTAACACTATCCTAAGGCTGATGCTAACCCTAACACTAACACTATCCTAGGGCTGATGCTAACCCTAACCCTAACCCTAACATTATCCTAGGGCGGATGCTAACCCTAACCCTAACCCTAACACTATCCTAGGGCTGATGCTAACGCTAACACTAACACTATCCTAGGCCTGATGCTAACCCTAACCCTAACCCTAACACTATCCTAGGGCTGATGCTAACCCTAACCCTAACACTATCCTAGGGCTGATGCTAACCCTAACACTAACACTATCCTAGGGCTGATGCTAACCCTAACCCTAACCCTAACACTCTCCAAGGGCTGATGCTAACCCTAACCCTAACCCTAACACTATCCTAGGGCTGATGCTAACCCTAACCCTAACTCTAACACTATCTTAGGGCTGAGGCTAACCCTAACCCTAACACTATCCTACGGCTGATGCTAACCCTAACCCTAACCCTAACACTATCCTAGGGCTGATGTTAACCCTAACCCTAACACTATCCTAGGCCTGATGCTAACCCTAACCCTAACCCTAACACTATCCTAGGGCGGATGCTAACCCTAACCCTAACCCTAACACTATCCTAAGGCTGATGCTAACCCTAACCCTAACACTATCCTAGGGCTGATGCTAACCATAACCCTAACCCTAACACTATCCTAAGTCTGATGCTAACCCTAGACCTCACACTATACTAGGCCTGATGATAACCATAACCCTAACCTTAACACTATCCTAGGGCTGATGCTAACCCTAACCCTAACCCTAACACTATCCTAGAGCTGATGCTAACCCTAACCCTAACACTATCCTAGGCCTGATGATAACCCTAACACTAACCCTGACACTATCCTAGGGCTGATGCTAACCCTAACCCTAACACTATCCTAGGGCTGATGCTAACCCTAACCCTAACCCTAACACTATCCTAGGCCTGATGCTAACCCTATCCCTAACCCTAACACTCTCCTAGGGCTGAGGCTAACCCTAACCCTAACACTATCCTAGGGCTGATGCTAACCCTAACCCTAACCCAAACACTATCCTAGGGTTGATGCTAACCCTAACCCTAACACTATCCTACTGCTGATGCTAACCTAACCCTAACCCTAACACTATCCTAGGGCTGATGCTAACCCTAACACTAACACTATCCTAGGGCTGATGATAACCCTAACACTAACCCTGACGCTATCCTAGGGCTGATGCTAACCCTAACCCTAACACTATCCTAGGGCTGATGCTAACCTTAACCCTAACCCTGACGCTATCCTAGGGCTGATGCTAACCCTAACCCTAACACTATCCTAGGGCTGATGCTAACCTTAACCCTAACCCTAACACTATCCTAGGCCTGATGCTAACCCTATCCCTAACCCTAACACTCTCCTAGGGCTGAGGCTAACCCTAACCCTAACCCAAACACTATCCTAGTGCGGATGCTAACCCTAACGCTAACCCTAACACTATGCTAGGGCTGAGGCTAACCCTAACCCTAACACTATCCTAGGGCTGATGCTAACCATAACCCTAACCCTAACACTATCCTAAGTCTGATGCTAACCCTAGAGCTCACACTATACTAGGCCTGATGATAACCATAACCCTAACCTTAACACTATCCTAGGGCTGATGCTAACCCTAACCCTAACCCTAACACTATCCTAGAGCTGATGCTAACCCTAACCCTAACACTATCCTAGGCCTGATGATAACCCTAACACTAACCCTGACACTATCCTAGGGCTGATGCTAACCCTAACCCTAACACTATCCTAGGGCTGATGCCAACCCTAACCCTAACCCTAACACTATCCTTGGCCTGATGCTAACCCTATCCCTAACCCTAACACTCTCCTAGGGCTGAGGCTAACCCTAACCCTAACACTATCCTAGGGCTGATGCTAACCTTAACCCTAACCCAAACACTATCCTAGGGTTGATGCTAACCCTAACCCTAACACTATCCTAGGGCTGATGCTAACCTAACCCTAACCCTAACACTATCCTAGGGCTGATGCTAACCCTAACCCTAACACTATCCTAGGCCTGATGATAACCCTAACCCTAACCCTAACACCATCCTAGGGCTGATGCTAACCCTAACCCTAACACTATCCTAGGGCTGATGCTAACCCTAACCCTAACCCTAACACTATCCTAGGGCTGATGCTAACCCTAACCCTAACACTATCCTAGGACTGATGCTAACCCTAACCCTAACCCTAACACTATCCTAGGGCTGATGCTAACCCTAACCCTAACCCTAACACTATCCTTGGGCTGATGCTAACCCTAACCCTAACACTATCCTGGGCCTGATGCTAACCCTAACCCTAACCCTAACACTATCCTAGGGCTGATGCTAACCCTAATCCTAACGCTATCCTTGGGCTGATGCTAACCCTAACCCTAACCCTAACACTATCCTAGGGCAGATGCTAACCCTAACGCTAACCCTAACACTATCCTTGAACTGATGCTAACCCTAACCCTAACCCTAACACTATCCTAGGCCTGATGATAACCCTAACACTAACCCTAACACTATCCTAGGATTTATGTTAACCCTAACCCTAACACTATCCTAGGGCTGATGCTAACCCTAACCCTAACCCTAACACTATCCTAGGGCGGATGCTAACCCTAACCCTAACCCTAACACTATCCTAAGGCTGATGCTAACCCTAACACTAACACTATCCTAGGGCTGATGCTAACCCTAACCCTAACCCTAACATTATCCTAGGGTGGATGCTAACCCTAACCCTAACCCTAACACTATCCTAGGGCTGATGCTAACGCTAACACTAACACTATCCTAGGCCTGATGCTAACCCTAACCCTAACCCTAACACTATCCTAGGGCTGATGCTAACCCTAACCCTAACACTATCCTAGGGCTGATGCTAACCCTAACACTAACACTATCCTAGGGCTGATGCTAACCCTAACCCTAACCCTAACACTCTCCAAGGGCTGATGCTAACCCTAACCCTAACCCTAACACTATCCTAGGGCTGATGCTAACCCTAACCCTAACTCTAACACTATCTTAGGGCTGAGGCTAACCCTAACCCTGACACTATCCTACGGCTGATGCTAACCCTAACCCTAACCCTAACACTATCCTAGGGCTGATGTTAACCCTAACCCTAACACTATCCTAGGCCTGATGCTAACCCTAACCCTAACCCTAACACTATCCTAGGGCGGATGCTAACCCTAACCCTAACCCTAACACTATCCTAAGGCTGATGCTAACCCTAACCCTAACACTATCCTAGGGCTGATGCTAACCATAACCCTAACCCTAACACTATCCTAAGTCTGATGCTAACCCTAGACCTCACACTATACTAGGCCTGATGATAACCATAACCCTAACCTTAACACTATCCTAGGGCTGATGCTAACCCTAACCCTAACCCTAACACTATCCTAGAGCTGATGCTAACCCTAACCCTAACACTATCCTAGGCCTGATGATAACCCTAACACTAACCCTGACACTATCCTAGGGCTGATGCTAACCCTAACCCTAACCCTAACACTATCCTAGGCCTGATGCTAACCCTATCCCTAACCCTAACACTCTCCTAGGGCTGAGGCTAACCCTAACCCTAACACTATCCTAGGGCTGATGCTAACCCTAACCCTAACCCAAACACTATCCTAGGGTTGATGCTAACCCTAACCCTAACACTATCCTACTGCTGATGCTAACCTAACCCTAACCCTAACACTATCCTAGGGCTGATGCTAACCCTAACACTAACACTATCCTAGGGCTGATGATAACCCTAACACTAACCCTGACGCTATCCTAGGGCTGATGCTAACCCTAACCCTAACACTATCCTAGGGCTGATGCTAACCCTAACCCTAACCCTAACACTATCCTAGGCCTGATGCTAACCCTATCCCTAACCCTAACACTCTCCTAGGGCTGAGGCTAACCCTAACCCTAACCCAAACACTATCCTAGGGCATATGCTAACCCTAACGCTAACCCTAACACTATGCTAGGGCTGAGGCTAACCCTAACCCTAACACTATCCTAGGGCTGATGCTAACCATAACCCTAACCCTAACACTATCCTAAGTCTGATGCTAACCCTAGAGCTCACACTATACTAGGCCTGATGATAACCATAACCCTAACCTTAACACTATCCTAGGGCTGATGCTAACCCTAACCCTAACCCTAACACTATCCTAGAGCTGATGCTAACCCTAACCCTAACCCTATCCTAGGGCTGATGCTAACCCTAACCCTAACACTATCCTAGGCCTGATGCTAACCCTAACCCTAACACTATCCTAGGCCTGATGCTAACCCTAACCCTAACCCTAACACTATCCTAGGGCTGATGCTAACCCTTACCCTAACCCTAACACTATCCTAGAGCTGATGCTAACCCTAACCCTAACCCTAACACTAACCCTAATACTATCCTAGGGCTGATGCTAACCCTAACCCTAACCCTAACACTATCCTAGGGCTGATGCTAACCCTAACCCTAACTCTAACACTATCCTAGGGCTGAGGCTAACCCTAACCCTAACACTATCCTACGACTGATGCTAACCCTAACCCTAACCCTAACACTATCCTAAGGCTGATGCTAACCCTAACACTAACACTATCCTAGGCCCGGTGCTAACCCTAACCCTAACCCTAACACTATTCTAGGGCTGATGCTAACGCTAACCCTAATAATATCCTAGGGCTGATGCTAACCCTAACCCTAACCCTAACACTATCCTAGGGCTGATGCTATCCCAAACCCTAACCCTAACACTATCCTAGGGCTGATGCTAACCCTAACCCTAAACCTAACACTATCCTAGGGCTGATGCTAAACCTAACCCTAACACTATCCTAGGGCTGATGCTAACCCTAACCCTAACCCTAACACTATCCTAAGTCTGATGCTAACCCTAGCCCTCACACTATCCTAGGCCTGATGATAACCCTAACCCTGACCCTAACACTATCCTGGGCCTGATGCTAACCCTAACCCTAACCCTAACACTATCCTAGGGCTGATGCTAACCCTAATCCTAACACTATCCTTGGGCTGATGCTAACCCTAACCCTAACCCTAACACTATCCTAGGGCAGATGCTAACCCTAACGCTAACCCTAACACTATCCTTGAACTGATGCTAACCCTAACCCTAACCCTAACACTATCCTAGGCCTGATGATAACCCTAACCCTAACCCTAACTCTATCCTAGGATTTATGTTAACCCTAACCCTAACACTATCCTAGGGCTGATGCTAACCATAACCCTAACCCTAACACTATCCTAGGGCGGATGCTAACCCTAACCCTAACCCTAACACTATCCTAAGGCTGATGCTAACCCTAACCCTAACACTATCCTAGGGCTGATGCTAACCCTAACACTAACACTATCCTAGGGCTGATGCTAACCCTAACCCTAACCCTAACACTCTCCAAGGGCTGATGCTAACCCTAACCCTAACCCTAACACTATCCTAGGGCTGATGCTAACCCTAACCCTAACTCTAACACTATCTTAGGGCTGAGGCTAACCCTAACCCTAACACTATCCTAGGGCTGATGCTAACCCTAACCCTAACCCTAACACTATCCTAGGGCTGATGCTAACCCTAACCCTAACAATATCCTAGGCCTGATGATAACCCTAACCCTAACCCTAACACTATCCTAGGGCTGATGCTAACCCTAATCCTAACACTATCCTAGGGCTGATGCTAACCGTAACCCTAACCCTAACACTATCCTAAGTCTGATGCTAACCCTAGACCTCACACTATACTAGGCCTGATGATAACCATAACCCTAACCTTAACACTATCCTAGGGCTGATGCTAACCCTAACCCTAACCCTAACATTATCCTAGGGCGGATGCTAACCCTAAACCTAACCCTAACACTATCCTAGGGCTGATGCTAACCCTAACCCTAACCCTAACACTATCCTAGGGCTGATGCTAACCCTAACCCTAACACTATCCTAGGGCTGATGCTAACCCTAACACTAACACTATCCTAGGGCTGATGCTAACCCTAACCCTAACCCTAACACTCTCCAAAGGCTGATGCTAACCCTAACCCTAACCCTAACACTATCCTAGGGCTGATGCTAACCCTAACCCTAACTCTAACACTATCTTAGGGCTGAGGCTAACCCTAACCCTAACACTATCCTACGGCTGATGCTAACCCTAACCCTAACCCTAACACTATCCTAGGGCTGATGCTAACCCTAACCCTAACACTATCCTAGGGCTGATGCTAACCCTAACCTTAACCCTAACACTATCCTAGGGCTGATGCTAACCCTAACCCTAACCCTAACAATATCCTAGGCCTGATGATAACCCTAACCCTAACCCTAACACTATCCTAGGGCTGATGCTAACCCTAACCCTAACACTATCCTAGGGCTGATGCTAACCATAACCCTAACCCTAACACTATCCTAAGTCTGATGCTAACCCTAGACCTCACACTATACTAGGCCTGATGATAACCATAACCCTAACCTTAACACTATCCTAGGGCTGATGCTAACCCTAACCCTAACCCTAACATTATCCTAGGGCGGATGCTAACCCTAACCCTAACCCTAACACTATCCTAGTGCTGATGCTAACCCTAACCCTAACACTATCCTAATCCTGATTCTAACCCTAACCCTAACCCTAACACTATCCTAGGGCTGATGCTAACCCTAACCCTAACACTATCCTAGGGCTGATGCTAACCCTAACCCTAACCCTAACACTATACTAGGGCTGATGCTAACCCTAACCCTAACTCTAACACTATCTTAGGGCTGAGGCTAACCCTAACCCTAACACTATCCTACGGCTGATGCTAACCCTAACACTAACACTATCCTAGGGCTGATGCTAACCCTAACCCTAACCCTAACACTATGCTAGGGCTGATGCTAACCCTAACCCTAACAATATCCTAGGCCTGATGATAACCCTAACCCTAACCCTAACACTATCCTAGGGCTGATGCTAACCCTAACCCTAACACTATCCTCGGGCTGATGCTAACCCTAACCCTAACCCTAACACTATCCTAAGTCTGATGCTAACCCTAGACCTCACACTATACTAGGCCAGATGATAACCATAACCCTTACCTTAACACTATCCTAGGGCTGATGCTAACCCTAACCCTAACCCTAACACTATCCTAGAGCTGATGCTAACCCTAACCCTAACACTATCCTAGGCCTGATGATAACCCTAACACTAACCCTGACACTATCCTAGTGCTGATGCTAACCCTAAACCTAACACTATCCTAGGGCTGATGCTAACCCTAACCCTAACACTAACACTATCCTAGGCCTGATGATAACCCTATCCCTAACCCTAACACTCTCCTACGGCTGAGGCTAACCCTAACCCTAACACTATCCTAGGGCTGATGCTAACCCTAACCCTAACCCAAACACTATGCTAGGGTTGATGGTAACCCTAACCCTAACAATATCCTAGGGCTGATGCTAACCCTAACCCTAACTCTAACACTATCTTAGGGCTGAGGCTAACCCTAACCCTAACACTATCCTAGGGCTGATGCTAACCCTAACCCTAACCCTAACACTATCCTAGGGCTGATGCTAACCCTAACCCTAACAATATCCTAGGCCTGATGATAACCCTAACCCTAACCCTAACACTATCCTAGGGCTGATGCTAACCCTAATCCTAACACTATCCTAGGGCTGATGCTAACCGTAACCCTAACCCTAACACTATCCTAAGTCTGATGCTAACCCTAGACCTCACACTATACTAGGCCTGATGATAACCATAACCCTAACCTTAACACTATCCTAGGGCTGATGCTAACCCTAACCCTAACCCTAACATTATCCTAGGGCGGATGCTAACCCTAAACCTAACCCTAACACTATCCTAGGGCTGATGCTAACCCTAACCCTAACCCTAACACTATCCTAGGGCTGATGCTAACCCTAACCCTAACACTATCCTAGGGCTGATGCTAACCCTAACACTAACACTATCCTAGGGCTGATGCTAACCCTAACCCTAACACTAACACTCTCCAAAGGCTGATGCTAACCCTAACCCTAACCCTAACACTATCCTAGGGCTGATGCTAACCCTAACCCTAACTCTAACACTATCTTAGGGCTGAGGCTAACCCTAACCCTAACACTATCCTATGGCTGATGCTAACCCTAACCCTAACCCTAACACTATCCTAGGGCTGATGCTAACCCTAACCCTAACACTATCCTAGGGCTGATGCTAACCCTAACCTTAACCCTAACACTATCCTAGGGCTGATGCTAACCCTAACCCTAACAATATCCTAGGCCTGATGATAACCCTAACCCTAACCCTAACACTATCCTAGGGCTGATGCTAACCCTAACCCTAACACTATCCTAGGGCTGATGCTAACCATAACCCTAACCCTAACACTATCCTAAGTCTGATGCTAACCCTAGACCTCACACTATACTAGGCCTGATGATAACCATAACCCTAACCTTAACACTATCCTAGGGCTGATGCTAACCCTAACCCTAACCCTAACATTATCCTAGGGCGGATGCTAACCCTAACCCTAACCCTAACACTATCCTAGGGCTGATGCTAACCCTAACCCTAACACTATCCTAGGCCTGATTCTAACCCTAACCCTAACCCTAACACTATCCTAGGGCTGATGCTAACCCTAACCCTAACACTATCCTAGGGCTGATGCTAACCCTAACCCTAACCCTAACACTATACTAGGGCTGATGCTAACCCTAACCCTAACTCTAACACTATCTTAGGGCTGAGGCTAACCCTAACCCTAACACTATCCTACGGCTGATGCTAACCCTAACACTAACACTATCCTAGGGCTGATGCTAACCCTAACCCTAACCCTAACACTATGCTAGGGCTGATGCTAACCCTAACCCTAACAATATCCTAGGCCTGATGATAACCCTAACCCTAACCCTAACACTATCCTAGGGCTGATGCTAACCCTAACCCTAACACTATCCTCGGGCTGATGCTAACCCTAACCCTAACCCTAACACTATCCTAAGTCTGATGCTAACCCTAGACCTCACACTATACTAGGCCAGATGATAACCATAACCCTAACCTTAACACTATCCTAGGGCTGATGCTAACCCTAACCCTAACCCTAACACTATCCTAGAGCTGATGCTAACCCTAACCCTAACACTATCCTAGGCCTGATGATAACCCTAACACTAACCCTGACACTATCCTAGTGCTGATGCTAACCCTAAACCTAACACTATCCTAGGGCTGATGCTAACCCTAACCCTAACACTAACACTATCCTAGGCCTGATGCTAACCCTATCCCTAACCCTAACACTCTCCTAGGGCTGAGGCTAACCCTAACCCTAACACTATCCTAGGGCTGATGCTAACCCTAACCCTAACCCAAACACTATGCTAGGGTTGATGGTAACCCTAACCCTAACACTATCCTCGGGCTGATGCTAACCCTAACCCTAACCCTAACACTATCCTTGGACTGATGCTAACCCTAACCCTAACACTATTCTGGGCCTGATGCTAACCCTAACCCTAACCCTAACACTATCCTAGGGCTGATGCTAACCCTAACCCTAACACTATCCTTGGGCTGATGCTAACCCTAACCCTAACCCTAACAATATCCTAGGGCAGATGCTAACCCTAACCCTAACCCTAACACTATCCTTGGGCTGATGCTAACCCTAACCCTAACACTATCCTGGGCCTGATGCTGACCCTAACACTAACCCTAACCCTAACACTATCCTAGGGCTGATGCTAACCCTAACCCTAACACTATCCTTGGGCTGATGCTAACCCTAACCCTAACCCTAACAATATCCTAGGGCAGATGCTAACCCTAACGCTAACCCTAACACTATCCTTGAACTGATGCTAACCCTAACCCTAACCCTAACACTATCCTACGCCTGATGATAACCCTAACCCTAACCCTAACACTATCCTAGGGTTCATGTTAACCCTAACCCTAACACTATCCTAGCGCTGATGCTAACCCTAACCCTAACCCTAACACTATCCTAGGGCGGATGGTAACCCTAACCCTAACCCTAACACTATCCTAGGGCTGATGCTAACCCTAACACTAACACTATCCTAGGGCTGATGCTAACCCTAAACCTAACCCTAACATTATCCTAGGGCTGATGCTAACCCTAACCCTAACTCTAACACTATCTTAGGGCTGAGGCTAACCCTAACCCTAACACAATCCTACGGGTGATGCTAACCCTAACCCTAACCCTAACACTATCCTAGGGCTGATGCTAACCCTAACCCTAACACTATCCTAGGGCTGATGCTAACCCTAACCCTAACCCTAACAGTATCCTAGGGCTGATGCTAACCCTAACCCTAACACTATCCTAGGGCTGATGCTAACCCTAACCCTAACGCTAACACTACCCTAGGGCTGATGCTAACCCTAACCCTAACCCTAACACTATCCTAGGGCGGATGCTAACCCTAACCCCAACCCTAACATTATCGTAGGGCTGATGCTAACCCTAACACTAACACTATCCTAGGGCTGATGCTAACCCTAACCCTAACCCTAACACTATCCTAGGCCTGATTCTAACCCTAACCCTAACCGTAACACTATCCTAGGGCTGATGCTAACCCTAACCCTAACACTATCCTTGGGCTGATGCTAACCCTAACCCTAATCCTAACCCTAACACTATCCTAGGGCAGATGCTAACCCTAACGCTAACCCTAACACTATCCTTGAACTGATGGTAACCCTAACCCTAACCCTAACACTATCCTAGGCCTGATGATAACCCTAACCCTAACCCTAACACTATCCTAGGATTTCTGTTAACCCTAACCCTAACACTATCCTAGGACTGATGCTAACCCTAACCCTAACCCTAACACTATCCTAGGGCGGATGCTAACCGTAACCCTAACCCTAACACTATCCTAGGGCTGATGCTAACCCTAACACTAACACTATCCTAGGGCTGATGCTAACCCTAACCCTAACCCTAACATTATCCTAGGGCGGATGCTAACCCTAACCCTAACCCTAACACTATCCTAGGGCTGATGCTAACCCTTACACTAACACTATCCTAGGCCTGATGCTAACCCTAACCCTAACCCTAACACTATCCTAGGGCTGATGCTAACCCTAACCCTAACACTATCCTAGGGCTGATGCTAACCCTAACACTAACACTATCCTAGGGCTGATGCTAACCCTAACCCTAACCCTAACACTCTCCAAGGGCTGATGCTAACCCTAACCCTAACCCTAACACTATCCTATGGCTGATGCTAACCCTAACCCTAACTCTAACACTATCTTAGTGCTGAGGCTAACCCTAACCCTAACACTATCCTACGGCTGATGCTAACCCTAACCCTAACCCTAACACTATCCTAGGGCTGATGCTAACCCTAACCCTAACACTATCCTAGGCCTGATGCTAACCCTAACCCTAACCCTAACACTATCCTAGGGCTGATGCTAACCCTAACCCTAACACTATCCTAGGGCTGATGCTAACCCTAACCCTAACCCTAACACTATCCTAGGGCTGATGCTAACCCTAACCCTAACTCTAACACTATCTTAGGGCTGAGGCTAACCCTAACCCTAACACTATCCTACGGCTGATGCTAACCCTAACACTAACCCTAACACTATCCTAGGGCTGATGCTAACCCTAACCCTAACAGTATCCTAGGCCTGATGCAAACCCTAACCCTAACCCTAACACTATCCTAGGGCTGATGCTAACCCTAACCCTAACCCTAACACTATGCTAGGGCTGATGCTAACCCTAACCCTAACAATATCCTAGGCCTAATGATAACCCTAACCCTAACCCTAACACTATCCTAGGGCTGATGCTAACCCTAACCCTAACACTATCCTTGGGCTGATGTTAACCCTAACCCTAACCCTAACAATATCCTAGGGCAGATGCTATCCCTAACCCTAACCCTAACACTATCCTTGGGCTGATGCTAACCCTAACCCTAACACTATCCTGGGCCTGATGCTAACCCTAACCCTAACCCTAACACTATCCTAGGGGTGATGCTAACCCTAACCCTAACACTATCCTTAGGCTGATGCTAACCCTAACCCTAACCCTAACAATATCCTAGGGCAGATGCTAACCCTAACGCTAACCCTAACACTATCCTTGAACTGATGCTAACCCTAACCCTAACCCTAACACTATCCTAGGCCTGATGATAACCCTAACCCTAACCCTAACACTATCCTTGGGTTCATGTTAACCCTAACCCTAACACTAACCTAGGGCTGATGCTAACCCTAACCCTAACCCTAACACTATCCTAGGGCGGATGCTAACCCTAACCCTAACCCTAACACTATCCTAGGGCTGATGCTAACCCTAACACTAACACTATCCTAGGGCTGATGCTAACCCTAAACCTTACCCTAACATTATCCTAGGGCTGATGCTAACCCTAACCCTAACTCTAACACTATCTTAGGGCTGAGGCTAACCCTATCCCTAACACAATCCTACGGGTGATGCTAACCCTAACCCTAACCCTAACACTATCCTAGGGCTGATGCTAACCCTAACCCAAACATTATTCTAGGGCTGATGCTAACCCTAACCCTAACCCTAACACTATCCTAGGGCTGATGCGAACCCTAACCCTAACACTATCCTAGGGCTGATGCTAACCCTAACCCTAACCCTAACACTATCCTAGGGCTGATGCTAACCCTAACCCTAACCCTAACACTATCCTAGGGCGGATGCTAACCCTAACCCTAACCCTAACATTATCCTAGGGCTGATGCTAACCCTAACACTAACACTATCCTAGGGCTGATGCTAACCCTAACCCTAACCCTAACACTATCCTAGGGCTGATGCTAACCCTAACCCTAACTCTAACACTATCTTAGGGCTGAGGCTAACCCTAACCCTAACACTATCCTACGGCTGATGCTAACCCTAACCCTATCCCTAAGACTATCCTAGGGCTGATAATAACCCTAACCCTAACACTATCCTAGGGCTGATGCTAACCCTAACCCTAACACTATCCTAGGGCTGATGCTAACCCTAACACTAAAAATATCCTAGGGCTGATGCTAACCCTAACCCTAACCCTAACACTCTCCAGGGGCTGATGCTAACCCTAACCCTAACCCTAACACTATCCTAGGGCTGATGCTAACCCTAACACTAACTCTAACACTATCTTAGGGCTGAGGCTAACCCTAACCCTAACACTATCCTACGGCTGATGCTAACCCTAACCCTAACCCTAACACTATCCTAGGGCTGATGCTAACCCTAACCCTAACACTATCCTAGGCCTGATGCTAACCCTAACCCTAACCCTAACAGTATCCTAGGGCTGATGCTAACCCTAACCCTAACCCTAACACTATCCTAGGTCTGATGCTAACCCTAACCCTAACAATATCCTAGGCCTGATGATAACCCTAACCCTAACCCTAACACTATCCTAGGGCTGATGCTAACCCTAACCCTAACACTATCCTAGGGCTGATGCTAACCCTAACCCTAACCCTAACACTATCCTAAGTCTGATGCTAACCCTAGACCTCACACTATACTAGGCCTGATGATAACCATAACCCTAACCTTAACACTATCCTAGGGCTGATGCTAACCCTAACCCTAACCCTAACACTATCCTAGAGCTGATGCTAACCCTAACCCTAACATTATCCTAGGCCTGATGATAACCCTAACACTAACCCTGACACTATCCTAGGGCTGATGCTAACCCTAACCCTAACACTATCCTCGGGCTGATGCTAACCCTAACCCTAACCCTAACACTATCCTAGGCCTGATGCTAACCCTATCCCTAACCCTAACAGTCTCCTAGGGCTGAGGCTAACCCTAACCCTAACACTATAATAGGGCTGATGCTAACCCTAACCCTAACCCAAACAGTATCCTAGGGTTGATGCTAACCCTAACCCTAACACTATCCTCGGGCTGATGCTAACCCTAACCCTAACACTAACACTATCCTTGGACTGATGCTAACCCTAACCCTAACAATATCCTGGGCCTGATGCTAACCCTAACCCTAACCCTAACACTATCCTAGGGCTGATGCTAACCCTAACCCTAACACTATCCTTGGGCTGATGCTAACCCTAACCTTAACCCTAACAATATCCTAGGGCAGATGCTAACCCTAACCCTAACCCTAACACTATCCTTGGGCTGATGCTAACCCTAACCCTAACACTATCCTGGGCCTGATGCTAACCCTAACCCTAACCCTAAAACTATCCTAGGGCTGATGCTAATCCTAACCCTAACACTATCCTTGGGCTGATGCTAACCCTAACCCTAACCCTAACAATATCCTAGGGCAGATGCTAACCCTAACGCTAACCCTAACACTATCCTTGAACTGATGGTAACCCTAACCCTAACCCTAACACTATCCTAGGTCTGATGATAACCCTAACCCTAACCCTAACACTATCCTAGGGTTCATGCTAACCCTATCCCTAACACTATCCTAGGGCTGATGCTAACCCTAACCCTAACCCTAACACTATCCTAGGGCGGATGCTAACCCTAACCCTAACCCTAACACTATCCTAGGGCAGATGTTAACCCTAACACTAACACTATCCTAGGGCTGATGCTAACCCTAACCCTAACCCTAACATTATCCTAGGGCTGATGCTAACCCTAACCCTAACTCTAACACTATCTTAGGGCTGAGGCTAACTCTAACCCTAACACAATCCTACGGGTGATGCTAACCCTAACCCTAACCCTAACACTATCCTAGGGCTGATGCTAACCCTAACCCTAACACTATCCTAGGGCTGATGCTAACCCTAACCCTAACCCTAAAACTATCCTAGGGCTGATGCTAACCATAACCCTAACACTATCCTAGGGCTGATGCTAACCCTAACCCTAACCCTAACACTATCCTAGGGCTGATGCTAACCCTAACCCTAACCCTAACACTATGCTAGGGCGGATGCTAACCCTAACCCTAACCCTAACATTATCCTAGGGCTGATGCTAACCCTAACACTAACACTATCCTAGGGCTGATGCTAACCCTAACCCTAACCCTAACACTCTCCTAGGGCTGATGCTAACCCTAACCCTAACTCTAACACTATCTTAGGGCTGAGGCTAACCCTAACCCTAACACTATCCTAGGCCTGATGCTAACCCTAAGCCTAACCCTAACACTATCGTAGGGCTGATGCGAACCCTAACCCTAACACTATACTAGGGTTGATGCTAACCTAACCCTAACCCTAACACTATCCTAGCGCTGATGCTAACCCTAACCCTAACACTATCCTAGGCCTGATGATAACCCTAACCCTAACCCTAACACCATCCTAGGGCTGATGTTAACCCTAAGCCTAACACTATCCTAGGGCTGATGCTAACCCTAACCCTAACCCTAACACTATCCTAGGCCTGATGCTAACCCTAACCCTAACCCTAACACTATCCTAGGGCTGATGCTAACCCTAACCCTAACCCTAACACTATCCTAGAGCTGATGCTAACCCTAACCCTAACCCTAACCCTAACCCTAATACTATCCTAGGGCTGATGCTAACCCTAACCCTAACCCAAACACTATGCTAGGGTTGATGGTAACCCTAACCCTAACACTATCCTCGGGCTGATGCTAACCCTAACCCTAACCCTAACACTATCCTTGGACTGATGCTAACCCTAACCCTAACACTATTCTGGGCCTGATGCTAACCCTAACCCTAACCCTAACACTATCCTAGGGCTGATGCTAACCCTAACCCTAACACTATCCTTGGGCTGATGCTAACCCTAACCCTAACCCTAACAATATCCTAGGGCAGATGCTAACCCTAACCCTAACCCTAACACTATCCTTGGGCTGATGCTAACCCTAACCCTAACACTATCCTGGGCCTGATGCTGACCCTAACACTAACCCTAACCCTAACACTATCCTAGGGCTGATGCTAACCCTAACCCTAACACTATCCTTGGGCTGATGCTAACCCTAACCCTAACCCTAACAATATCCTAGGGCAGATGCTAACCCTAACGCTAACCCTAACACTATCCTTGAACTGATGCTAACCCTAACCCTAACCCTAACACTATCCTACGCCTGATGATAACCCTAACCCTAACCCTAACACTATCCTAGGGTTCATGTTAACCCTAACCCTAACACTATCCTAGCGCTGATGCTAACCCTAACCCTAACCCTAACACTATCCTAGGGCGGATGGTAACCCTAACCCTAACCCTAACACTATCCTAGGGCTGATGCTAACCCTAACACTAACACTATCCTAGGGCTGATGCTAACCCTAAACCTAACCCTAACATTATCCTAGGGCTGATGCTAACCCTAACCCTAACTCTAACACTATCTTAGGGCTGAGGCTAACCCTAACCCTAACACAATCCTACGGGTGATGCTAACCCTAACCCTAACCCTAACACTATCCTAGGGCTGATGCTAACCCTAACCCTAACACTATCCTAGGGCTGATGCTAACCCTAACCCTAACCCTAACAGTATCCTAGGGCTGATGCTAACCCTAACCCTAACACTATCCTAGGGCTGATGCTAACCCTAACCCTAACCCTAACACTACCCTAGGGCTGATGCTAACCCTAACCCTAACCCTAACACTATCCTAGGGCGGATGCTAACCCTAACCCCAACCCTAACATTATCGTAGGGCTGATGCTAACCCTAACACTAACACTATCCTAGGGCTGATGCTAACCCTAACCCTAACCCTAACACTATCCTAGGCCTGATTCTAACCCTAACCCTAACCGTAACACTATCCTAGGGCTGATGCTAACCCTAACCCTAACACTATCCTTGGGCTGATGCTAACCCTAACCCTAATCCTAACCCTAACACTATCCTAGGGCAGATGCTAACCCTAACGCTAACCCTAACACTATCCTTGAACTGATGGTAACCCTAACCCTAACCCTAACACTATCCTAGGCCTGATGATAACCCTAACCCTAACCCTAACACTATCCTAGGATTTCTGTTAACCCTAACCCTAACACTATCCTAGGACTGATGCTAACCCTAACCCTAACCCTAACACTATCCTAGGGCGGATGCTAACCGTAACCCTAACCCTAACACTATCCTAGGGCTGATGCTAACCCTAACACTAACACTATCCTAGGGCTGATGCTAACCCTAACCCTAACCCTAACATTATCCTAGGGCGGATGCTAACCCTAACCCTAACCCTAACACTATCCTAGGGCTGATGCTAACCCTTACACTAACACTATCCTAGGCCTGATGCTAACCCTAACCCTAACCCTAACACTATCCTAGGGCTGATGCTAACCCTAACCCTAACACTATCCTAGGGCTGATGCTAACCCTAACACTAACACTATCCTAGGGCTGATGCTAACCCTAACCCTAACCCTAACACTCTCCAAGGGCTGATGCTAACCCTAACCCTAACCCTAACACTATCCTATGGCTGATGCTAACCCTAACCCTAACTCTAACACTATCTTAGTGCTGAGGCTAACCCTAACCCTAACACTATCCTACGGCTGATGCTAACCCTAACCCTAACCCTAACACTATCCTAGGGCTGATGCTAACCCTAACCCTAACACTATCCTAGGCCTGATGCTAACCCTAACCCTAACCCTAACACTATCCTAGGGCTGATGCTAACCCTAACCCTAACACTATCCTAGGGCTGATGCTAACCCTAACCCTAACCCTAACACTATCCTAGGGCTGATGCTAACCCTAACCCTAACTCTAACACTATCTTAGGGCTGAGGCTAACCCTAACCCTAACACTATCCTACGGCTGATGCTAACCCTAACACTAACCCTAACACTATCCTAGGGCTGATGCTAACCCTAACCCTAACAGTATCCTAGGCCTGATGCAAACCCTAACCCTAACCCTAACACTATCCTAGGGCTGATGCTAACCCTAACCCTAACCCTAACACTATGCTAGGGCTGATGCTAACCCTAACCCTAACAATATCCTAGGCCTAATGATAACCCTAACCCTAACCCTAACACTATCCTAGGGCTGATGCTAACCCTAACCCTAACACTATCCTTGGGCTGATGTTAACCCTAACCCTAACCCTAACAATATCCTAGGGCAGATGCTATCCCTAACCCTAACCCTAACACTATCCTTGGGCTGATGCTAACCCTAACCCTAACACTATCCTGGGCCTGATGCTAACCCTAACCCTAACCCTAACACTATCCTAGGGGTGATGCTAACCCTAACCCTAACACTATCCTTAGGCTGATGCTAACCCTAACCCTAACCCTAACAATATCCTAGGGCAGATGCTAACCCTAACGCTAACCCTAACACTATCCTTGAACTGATGCTAACCCTAACCCTAACCCTAACACTATCCTAGGCCTGATGATAACCCTAACCCTAACCCTAACACTATCCTTGGGTTCATGTTAACCCTAACCCTAACACTAACCTAGGGCTGATGCTAACCCTAACCCTAACCCTAACACTATCCTAGGGCGGATGCTAACCCTAACCCTAACCCTAACACTATCCTAGGGCTGATGCTAACCCTAACACTAACACTATCCTAGGGCTGATGCTAACCCTAAACCTTACCCTAACATTATCCTAGGGCTGATGCTAACCCTAACCCTAACTCTAACACTATCTTAGGGCTGAGGCTAACCCTATCCCTAACACAATCCTACGGGTGATGCTAACCCTAACCCTAACCCTAACACTATCCTAGGGCTGATGCTAACCCTAACCCAAACATTATTCTAGGGCTGATGCTAACCCTAACCCTAACCCTAACACTATCCTAGGGCTGATGCGAACCCTAACCCTAACACTATCCTAGGGCTGATGCTAACCCTAACCCTAACCCTAACACTATCCTAGGGCTGATGCTAACCCTAACCCTAACCCTAACACTATCCTAGGGCGGATGCTAACCCTAACCCTAACCCTAACATTATCCTAGGGCTGATGCTAACCCTAACACTAACACTATCCTAGGGCTGATGCTAACCCTAACCCTAACCCTAACACTATCCTAGGGCTGATGCTAACCCTAACCCTAACTCTAACACTATCTTAGGGCTGAGGCTAACCCTAACCCTAACACTATCCTACGGCTGATGCTAACCCTAACCCTATCCCTAAGACTATCCTAGGGCTGATAATAACCCTAACCCTAACACTATCCTAGGGCTGATGCTAACCCTAACCCTAACACTATCCTAGGGCTGATGCTAACCCTAACACTAAAACTATCCTAGGGCTGATGCTAACCCTAACCCTAACCCTAACACTCTCCAGGGGCTGATGCTAACCCTAACCCTAACCCTAACACTATCCTAGGGCTGATGCTAACCCTAACACTAACTCTAACACTATCTTAGGGCTGAGGCTAACCCTAACCCTAACACTATCCTACGGCTGATGCTAACCCTAACCCTAACCCTAACACTATCCTAGGGCTGATGCTAACCCTAACCCTAACACTATCCTAGGCCTGATGCTAACCCTAACCCTAACCCTAACAGTATCCTAGGGCTGATGCTAACCCTAACCCTAACCCTAACACTATCCTAGGTCTGATGCTAACCCTAACCCTAACAATATCCTAGGCCTGATGATAACCCTAACCCTAACCCTAACACTATCCTAGGGCTGATGCTAACCCTAACCCTAACACTATCCTAGGGCTGATGCTAACCCTAACCCTAACCCTAACACTATCCTAAGTCTGATGCTAACCCTAGACCTCACACTATACTAGGCCTGATGATAACCATAACCCTAACCTTAACACTATCCTAGGGCTGATGCTAACCCTAACCCTAACCCTAACACTATCCTAGAGCTGATGCTAACCCTAACCCTAACATTATCCTAGGCCTGATGATAACCCTAACACTAACCCTGACACTATCCTAGGGCTGATGCTAACCCTAACCCTAACACTATCCTCGGGCTGATGCTAACCCTAACCCTAACCCTAACACTATCCTAGGCCTGATGCTAACCCTATCCCTAACCCTAACAGTCTCCTAGGGCTGAGGCTAACCCTAACCCTAACACTATAATAGGGCTGATGCTAACCCTAACCCTAACCCAAACAGTATCCTAGGGTTGATGCTAACCCTAACCCTAACACTATCCTCGGGCTGATGCTAACCCTAACCCTAACACTAACACTATCCTTGGACTGATGCTAACCCTAACCCTAACAATATCCTGGGCCTGATGCTAACCCTAACCCTAACCCTAACACTATCCTAGGGCTGATGCTAACCCTAACCCTAACACTATCCTTGGGCTGATGCTAACCCTAACCTTAACCCTAACAATATCCTAGGGCAGATGCTAACCCTAACCCTAACCCTAACACTATCCTTGGGCTGATGCTAACCCTAACCCTAACACTATCCTGGGCCTGATGCTAACCCTAACCCTAACCCTAAAACTATCCTAGGGCTGATGCTAATCCTAACCCTAACACTATCCTTGGGCTGATGCTAACCCTAACCCTAACCCTAACAATATCCTAGGGCAGATGCTAACCCTAACGCTAACCCTAACACTATCCTTGAACTGATGGTAACCCTAACCCTAACCCTAACACTATCCTAGGTCTGATGATAACCCTAACCCTAACCCTAACACTATCCTAGGGTTCATGCTAACCCTATCCCTAACACTATCCTAGGGCTGATGCTAACCCTAACCCTAACCCTAACACTATCCTAGGGCGGATGCTAACCCTAACCCTAACCCTAACACTATCCTAGGGCAGATGTTAACCCTAACACTAACACTATCCTAGGGCTGATGCTAACCCTAACCCTAACCCTAACATTATCCTAGGGCTGATGCTAACCCTAACCCTAACTCTAACACTATCTTAGGGCTGAGGCTAACTCTAACCCTAACACAATCCTACGGGTGATGCTAACCCTAACCCTAACCCTAACACTATCCTAGGGCTGATGCTAACCCTAACCCTAACACTATCCTAGGGCTGATGCTAACCCTAACCCTAACCCTAAAACTATCCTAGGGCTGATGCTAACCATAACCCTAACACTATCCTAGGGCTGATGCTAACCCTAACCCTAACCCTAACACTATCCTAGGGCTGATGCTAACCCTAACCCTAACCCTAACACTATGCTAGGGCGGATGCTAACCCTAACCCTAACCCTAACATTATCCTAGGGCTGATGCTAACCCTAACACTAACACTATCCTAGGGCTGATGCTAACCCTAACCCTAACCCTAACACTCTCCTAGGGCTGATGCTAACCCTAACCCTAACTCTAACACTATCTTAGGGCTGAGGCTAACCCTAACCCTAACACTATCCTAGGCCTGATGCTAACCCTAAGCCTAACCCTAACACTATCGTAGGGCTGATGCGAACCCTAACCCTAACACTATACTAGGGTTGATGCTAACCTAACCCTAACCCTAACACTATCCTAGCGCTGATGCTAACCCTAACCCTAACACTATCCTAGGCCTGATGATAACCCTAACCCTAACCCTAACACCATCCTAGGGCTGATGTTAACCCTAAGCCTAACACTATCCTAGGGCTGATGCTAACCCTAACCCTAACCCTAACACTATCCTAGGCCTGATGCTAACCCTAACCCTAACCCTAACACTATCCTAGGGCTGATGCTAACCCTAACCCTAACCCTAACACTATCCTAGAGCTGATGCTAACCCTAACCCTAACCCTAACCCTAACCCTAATACTATCCTAGGGCTGATGCTAACCCTAACCCTAACCCTAACACTATCCTAGCGCTGATGCTAACCCTAACCCTAACCCAAACAGTATCCTAGGGTTGATGCTAACCCTAACCCTAACACTATCCTCGGGCTGATGCTAACCCTAACCCTAACCCTAACACTATCCTTGGACTCATGCTAACCCTAACCCTAACACTATCCTGGGCCTGATGCTAACCCTAACCCTAACCCTAACACTATCCTAGGGCTGATGCTAACCCTAACCCTAACACTATCCTTGGGCTGATGCTAACCCTAACCCTAACCCTAACAATATCCTAGGGCAGATGCTAACCCTAACCCTAACCCTAACACTATCCTTGGGCTGATGCTAACCCTAACCCTAACACTATCCTGGGCCTGATGCTAACCCTAACCCTAACCCTAACACTATCCTAGGGCTGATGCTAACCCTAACCCTAACACTATCCTTGGGCTGATGCTAACCCTAACCCTAACCCTAACAATATCCTAGGGCAGATGCTAACCCTAACGCTAACCCTAACACTATCCTTGAACTGATGCTAACCCTAACCCTAACCCTAACACTATCCTAGGCCTGATGATAACCCTAACCCTAACCCTAACACTATCCTAGGGTTCATGTTAACCCTAACCCTAACACTATCCTAGGGCTGATGCTAACCCTAACCCTAACCCTAACACTATCCTAGGGCGGATGCTAACCCTAACCCTAACCCTAACACTATCCTAGGGCTTATGCTAACCCTAACACTAACACTATCCTAGGGCTGATGCTAACCCTAACCATAACCCTAACATTATCCTAGGGCTGATGCTAACCCTAACCCTAACTCTAACACTATCTTAGGGCTGAGGCTAACCCTAACCCTAACACAATCCTACGGGTGATGCAAACCCTAACCCTAACCCTAACACTATCCTAGGGCTGATGCTAACCCTAACCCTAACACTATCCTAGGGCTGATGCTAATACTAACCCTAACCCTAACACTATCCTAGGGCTGATGCTAACCCTAACCCTAACACTATCCTAGGGCTGATGCTAAGCCTAACCTTAACCCTAACAATATCCTAGGGCTGATGCTAACCCTAACCCTAACCCTAACACTATCCTAGGGCGGATGCTAACCCTAACCCTAACCCTAACATTATCCTAGGGCTGATGCTAACCCTAACACTAACACTATCCTAGGGCTGATGCTAACCCTAACCCTAACCCTAACACTATCCTAGGGCTGATGATAACCCTAACCCTAACTCTAACACTATCTTATGGCTGAGGGTAACCCTAACCCTAACACTATCCTACGGCTGATGCTAACCCTAACCCTAACCCTAAGACTATCCTAGGGCTGATGCTAACCCTAACCCTAACACTATCCTAGGCCTGATGCTAACCCTAAGCCTAACCCTAACACTATCGTAGGGCTGATGCGAACCCTAACCCTAACACTGTACTAGGGCTGATGCTAACCTAACCCTAACCCTAACACTATCCTAGGGCTGATGCTAACCCTAACCCTAACACTATCCTAGGCCTGATGATAACCCTAACCCTAACCCTGACACCATCCTAGGGCTGATGTTAACCCTAAGACTAACACTATCCTAGGGCTGATGCTAACCCTAACCCTAACCCTAACACTATCCTAGGGCTGATGCTAACCCTAACCCTAACACTATCCTAGGCCTGATGCTAACCCTAACCCTAACCCTAACAGTATCCTAGGGCTGATGCTAACCCTAACCCTAACCCTAATACTATCCTAGAGCTGATGCTAACCCTAACCCTAACACTAACCCTAACCCTAATACTATCCTAGGGCTGATGCTAACCCTAACCCTAACCCTAACACTATCCTAGGGCTGATGCTAACCCTAACCCTAACTCTAACACTATCCTAGGGCTGAGGCTAACCCTAACCCTAACACTATCCTATGGCTGATGCTAACTCTAACCCTAACCCTAACACTATCCTAAGGCTGATGCTAACCCTAACATTAACACTATCTTAGGCCTGGTGCTAACCCTAACCCTAACCCTAACACTATTCTAGGGCTGATGCTAACCCTAACCCTAATAATATCCTAGGGCTGATGCTAACCCTAACCCTAACCCTAACACTATCCTAGGGCTGATGCTATCCCTAACCCTAACCCTAACACTATCCTAGGGCTGATGCTAACCCTAACCCTAACCCTAATACTATCCTAGGGCTGATGCTAACCCTAACCCTAACCCTAACAGTATCCTAGTTCTGATGCTAACCCTAACCCTATCCCTAACACTATCCTAGGGCTGATGATAACCCTAACCCTAACAATATCCTAGGCCTGATGATAACCCTAACCCTAACCTTAACACTATCCTAGCGCTGATGCTAACCCTAACCATAACCCTAACACTATCCTAGAGCTGATGCTAACCCTAACCCTAACACTATCCTAGGCCTGATGATAACCCTAACCCTAACCCTGACACTATCCTAGGGCTGATGCTAACCCTAACCCTAACACTATCCTTGGGCTGATGCTAACCCTAACCCTAACCCTAACAATATCCTAGGGCAGATGCTAACCCTAACCCTAACCCTAACACTATCCTTGGGCTGATGCTAACCCTAACCCTAACACTATCCTGGGCCTGATGCTAACCATAACCCTAACCTTAAGACTATCCTAGGGCTGATGCTAACACTAACGCTAACCCTAACACTATCCTTGAACTGATGCTAACCCTAACCCTAACACTAACACTATCCTAGGGCTGATGCTAAGCCTAACCCTAACACTATCATAGGCGTGATTATAACCCTAACCCTACCCCTAACACTATCCTAGGCCTGATGCTAACCCTAACCCTAACCCTAACACTATCCTAGGGCTGATGCTAACCCTAACCCTAACCCTAACACTATCCTAGGACTGATTCTAACCCTAACGTTAACCCTAACACTATCCTTGAACTTATGCTAACCCTAACCCTAACCCTAACACTATCCTAGGCCTGATGATAACCCTAACCCTAACCCTAACACTATTCTAGGGTTTATGTTAACCTTAACCCTAACACTATCCTAGGGCTGATGCTAACCCTATCCCTAACCCTAACACTATCCTAAGGCTGATGCTAAACCTAACACTAACCCTATCCTAGGCCTGGTGCTAACCCTAACCCTAACCCTAACACTATCCTAGGGCTGATGCTAACCCTAACCCTAACCTAACACTATCCTAGGGATGATGCTAACCCTAACCCTAACTCTAACACTATCCTAGGGCTGATGCTAACCCTAACCCTAACAATATCCTAGGCCTGATGATATCCATAACCCTAAACCTAACACTATCCTAGGGCTGATGCTAACCCTAACCCTAACCCTAACACTATCCTAGGGCTGATTCTAACCGTAACCCTAACACTATCCTAGGCCTGATGCTAACCCTAACCCTAACCCTAACACTATCCTAGGGCTGATGCTAACCCTAACCCTAACACTATCCTAGGGCTGATGCTAACCCTAACCCTAACCCTAACACTATCCTAAGTCTGATGCTAACCCTAGCCCTCACACTATCCTAGGCCTGATGATAACCCTAACCCTAACCTTAACACTATCCTAGGGTTGATGCTAACCCTAACCCTATCCCTAACACTATCCTAGAGCTGATGCTAACCCTAACCCTAACACTATCCTAGGCCTGATGATAACCCTAACCCTAACCCTAACACTATCCTAGGGCTGATGCTAACCCTAACCCTAACACTATCCTAGGGCTGATGCTAACCCTAACCCTAACCCTAACACTATCCTAGGGCTGATGCTAACCCTAACGCTAACCCTAACACTATCCTTGAACTGATGCTAACCCTAACCCTAACCCTAACACTATCCTAGGCCTGATGATAACCCTACCCCTAACCCTATCACTATCCTAGGGTTTATGTTAACCCTAACCCTAACACTATCCTAGGGCTGATGCTAACCCTAACCCTAACCCTCACACTATCCTAGGGCTGATGCTAACCCTAACCCTAACCCTCACACTATCCTAGGGCTGATGCTAAGCCTAAGCCGAACACTATCTTAGGCATGATGCTAACCCTTAACCTAACACTATCCTAGGGGTGATGCTAACCCTAACCCTAACCCTCACACTATCCTAGGCCTGATGCTAACCCTATCCCTAACCCTAACACTCTCCTAGGGCTGAGGCTAACTCTAACCCTAACACTATCCTAGGGCTGATGCTAACCCTAACCCTAACCCAAACACTATCCTAGGTTTGATGCTAACCCTAACCCTAACACTATCCTAGGGCTGATGCTAACCCTAACCCTAACCCTAACACTATCCTAGGGCTGATGCTAACCCTAACCCTAACACTATCCTGGGCCTGATGCTAACCCTAACCCTAACCACAACACTATCCTAGGGCTGATGCTAACCCTAACCCTAACACTATCCTAGGGATGATGCCAAACCTAACCCTAACCCTAACACTATCCTAGGGCTGATGCTAACCCTAACCCTAACACTATCCTTGGGCTGATGCTAACCCTAACCCTAACCCTAACAATATCCTAGGGCAGATGCTAACCCTAACGCTAACCCTAACACTATCCTTGAACTGATACTAACCATAACCCTAACCCTAACACTATCCTAGGCCTGATGATAACCCTAACCCTAACCCTAACACTATCCTAGGGTTCATGTTAACCCTAACCCTAACACTATCCTAGGGCTGATGCTAACCCTAACCCTAACCCTAACACTATCCTAGGGCGGATGCTAACCCTAACCCTAACCCTAACACTATCCTAGGGCTGATGCTAACCCTAACCCTAACACTATCCTAGGGCTGATGCTAACCCTAACCCTAACCCTAACACTATCCTAGGGCGGATGCTAACCCTAACCCTAACCCTAACATTATCCTAGGGCTGATGCTAACCCTAACACTAACACTATCCTTGGGCTGATGCTAACCCTAAGCCTAACCCTAACACTATCGTAGGGCTGATGCGAACCCTAACCCTAACACTATACTAGGGCTGATGCTAACCTACCCCTAACCCTAACAGTATCCTAGGACTGATGCTAACCCTAACCCTAACACTATCCTAGGCCTGATGATAACCCTAACCCTAACCCTAACACCACCCTAGGGCTGATGTTAACCCTAAGCCTAACACTATCCTAGGACTGATGCTAACCCTAACCCTAACCCTAACACTATCCTAGGGCTGATGCTAACCCTAACCCTAACACTATCCTAGGCCTGATGCTAACCCTAACCCTAACCCTAACACTATCCTAGGGCTGATGCTAACCCTAACCCTAACCCTAACACTATCCTAGAGCTGATGCTAACCCTAACCCTAACCCTAACCCTAACCCTAATACTATCCTAGGGCTGATGCTAACCCTAACCCTAACCCTAACACTATCCTAGGGCTGATGCTAACCCTAACCCTAACTCTAACACTATCCTAGGGCTGAGGCTAACCCTAACCCTAACACTATCCTACGGCTGATGCTAACTCTAACCCTAACCCTAACACTATCCTAAGGCTGATGCTAACCCTAACACTAACACTATCCTAGGCCTGGTGCTAACCCTAACCCTAACCCTAACACTATTCTAGGGCTGATGCTAACCCTAACCCTAATAATATCCTAGGGCTGATGCTAACCCTAACCCTAACCCTAACACTATCCTAGGGCTGATGCTATCCCTAACCCTAACCCTAACACTATCCTAGGGCTGATGCTAACCCTAACCCTAACCCTAATACTATCCTAGGGCTGATGCTAACCCTAACCCTAACCCTAACACTATCCTAGGGCTGATGCTAACCCTAACCCTATCCCTAACACTATCCTAGGGCTGATGATAACCCTAACCCTAACAATATCCTAGGCCTGATGATAACCCCTACCCTAACCCTAACACTATCCTAGGGCTGATGTTAAACCTAACCCTAACACTATCCTAGGGCTGAGGCTAACGCTAACCCTAACCCTAACACTATCCTAAGTCTGATGCTAACCCTAGCCCTCACACTATCCTAGGCCTGATGATAACCCTAACCCTAACCTTAACACTATCCTAGGGCTGATGCTAACCCTAACCATAACCCTAACACTATCCTAGAGCTGATGCTAACCCTAACCCTAACACTATCCTAGGCCTGATGATAACCCTAACGCTAACCCTGACACTATCCTAGGGCTGATGCTAACCCTAACCCTAACACTATCCTAGGGCTGATGCTAACCCTAACCCTAACCCTAACACTATCCTAGGCCTGATGCTAACCCTATCCCTAAACCTAACACTCTCCTAGGGCTGAGGGTAACCCTAACCCTAACACTATCCTAGGGCTGATGCTAACCCTAACCCTAACACAAACACTATCCTAGGGTTGATGCTAACCCTAACCCTAACACTATCCTAGGGCTGATGCTAACCCTAACCCTAACCCTAACACTATCCTTGGGCTGATGCTTACCCTAACCCTAACACTATCCTGGGCCTGATGCTAACCCTAACCCTAATCCTAACACTATCCTAGGGCTGATGCTAACCCTAACCCTAACACTATCCTTGGGCTGATGCTAACCCTAACCCTAACCCTAACACTATCCTAGGGCAGATGCTAAACCTAACGCTAACCCTAACACTATCCTTGAACTGATGCTAACCCTAACCCTAACCCTAACACTATCCTAGGCCTGATGATAACCCTAACCCTAACCCTAACACTATCCTAGGATTTATGTTAACCCTAACCCTAACACTATCCTAGGGCTGATGCTAACCCTAACCCTAACCCAAACACTATCCTAGGGCGGATGCTAACCTTAACCCTAACCCTAACACTATCCTAGGGCTGATGCTAACCCTAACACTAACACTATCCTAGGGCTGATGCTAACCCTAACCCTAACCCTAACATTATCCTAGGGCGGATGCTAACCCTAACCCTAACCCTAACACTATCCTAGGGCTGATGCTAACCCTAACCCTAACCCTAACACTATCCTAGGGCTGATTCTAACCCTAACACTAACACTATCCTAGGGCTGATGCTAACCCTAACCCTAACACTATCCTAGGCCTGATGCTAACCCTAACCCTAACCCTAACACTATCCTAGGGCTGATGCTAACCATAACCATAACACTATCCTAGGGCTGATGTTAACCATAACCCTAACCCTAACACTATCCTAGGGCTGATGCTAACCCTAACCCTAACACTATCCTAGGCCTGATGATAACCCTAACCCTAACCCTAACACTATCCTAGGGCTGATGCTAACCCTAACCCTAACACTATCCTAGGGCTGATGCTAACCCTAACCCTAACCCTAACACTATCCTAAGTCTGATGCTAACCCTAGACCTCACACTATACTAGGCCTGATGATAACCATAACCCTAACCTTAAGTCTATCCTAGGGCTGATGCTAACCCTAACCCTAACCCTAATACTATCCTAGAGCTGATGCTAACCCTAACCCTACCACTATCCTAGGCCTGATGATAACCCTAACACTAACCCTGACACTATCCTAGGGCTGATGCTAACCCTAACCCTAACGCTATCCTAGGGGTGATGCTAACCCTAACCCTAACCCTAACACTATCCTAGGCCTGATGCTAACCCTATCCCTAACCCTAACACTCTCCTAGGGCTGAGGCTAACCCTAACCCTAACACTATCCTAGGGCTCATGCTAACCCTAACCCTAACCCAAACACTATCCTAGGGTTGATGCTAACCCTAACCCTAACACTATCCTAGGGCTGATGCTAACCCTAACACTAAAACTAACACTATCCTTGGACTGATGCTAACCCTAACCCTAACACTATCCTGGGCCTGATGCTAACCCTAACCCTAACCCTAACACTATCCTAGGGCTGATGCTAACCCTAACCCTAACACTATCCTTGGGCTGATGCTAACCCTAACCCAAACCCTAACACTATACTTGGGCTGATGCTAACCCTAACCCTAACACTATCCTAGGGCTGATGCTAACCCTAACCCTAACCCTAACACTATCCTAGGGCTGATGCTAACCCTAACCCTAACCCTAACACTATGCTAGGGCGGATGCTAACCCTAACCCTAACCCTAACATTATCCTAGGGCTGATGCTAACCCTAACACTAACACTATCCTAGGGCTGATGCTAACCCTAACCCTAACCCTAACACTCTCCTAGGGCTGATGCTAACCCTAACCCTAACTCTAACACTGTCTTAGGGCTGAGGCTAACCCTAACCCTAACACTATCCTAGGCCTGATGCTAACCCTAAGCCTAACCCTAACAATATCGTAGGGCTGATGCGAACCCTAACCCTAACACTATAAGAGGGCTGATGCTAACCTAACCCTAACCCTAACACTATCCTAGGGCTGATGCTAACCCTAACCCTAACACTATCCTAGGCCTGATGATAACCCTAACCCTAACCCTAACACCATCCTAGGGCTGATGTTAACCCTAAGCCTAACACTATCCTAGGGCTGATGCTAACCCTAACCCTAACCCTAACACTATCCTAGGGCTGATGCTAACCCTAACCCTAACACTATCCTAGGCCTGATGCTAACCCTAACCCTAACCCTAACACTATCCTAGGGCTGATGCTAACCCTAACCCTAACCCTAACACTATCCTAGAGCTGATGCTAACCCTAACCCTAACCCTAACCCTAACCCTAATACTATCCTAGGGCTGATGCTAACCCTAACCCTAACCCTAACACTATCCTAGGGCTGATGCTAACCCTAACCCTAACCCAAACAGTATCCTAGGGTTGATGCTAACCCTAACCCTAACACTATCCTCGGGCTGATGCTAACCCTAACCCTAACCCTAACAATATCCTTGGACTCATGCTAACCCTAACCCTAACACTATCCTGGGCCTGATGCTAACCCTAACCCTAACCCTAACACTATCCTAGGGCTGATGCTAACCCTAACCCTAACACTATCCTTGGGCTGATGCTAACCCTAACCCTAACCCTAACAATATCCTAGGGCAGATGCTAACCCTAATCCTAACCCTAACACTATCCTTGGGCTGATGCTAACCCTAACCCTAACACTATCCTGGGCCTGATGCTAACCCTAACCCTAACCCTAACACTATCCTAGGGCTGATGCTAACCCTAACCCTAACACTATCCTTGGGCTGATGCTAACCCTAACCCTAACCCTAACAATATCCTAGGCCTGATGATAACCCTAACCCTAACCCTAACACTATCCTAGGGTTCATGTTAACCCTAACCCTAACACTATCCTAGGGCTGATGCTAACCCTAACCCTAACCCTAACACTATCCTTGGGCGGATGCTAACCCTAACCCTAACCCTAACACTATCCTAGGGCTTATGCTAACCCTAACACTAACACTATCCTAGGGCTGATGCTAACCCTAACCCTAACCCTAACATTATCCTAGGGCTGATGCTAACCCTAACCCTAACTCTAACACTATCTTAGGGCTGAGGCTAACCCTAACCCTAACACAATCCTACGGGTGATGCTAACCCTAAACCTAACCCTAACACTATCCTAGGGCTGATGCTAACCCTAACCCTAACACTATCCTAGGGCTGATGCTAACCCTAACCCTAACCCTAACACTATCCTAGGGCTGATGCTAACCCTAACCCTAACACTATCCTAGGGCTGATGCTAAGCCTAACCCTAAACCTAACACTATCCTAGGGCTGATGCTAACCCTAACCCTAACCCTAACACTATCCTAGGGCGGATGCTAACCCTAACCCTAGCCCTAACATTATCCTAGGGCTGATGCTAACCCTAACACTGACACTATCCTAGGGCTGATGCTAACCCTAACCCTAACCCTAAACTATCCTAGGGCTGATGCTAACCCTAACCCTAACTCTAACACTATCTTATGGCTGAGGGTTACCCTAACCCTAACACTATCCTACGGCTGATGCTAACCCTAACCCTAACCCTAAGACTATCCTAGGGCTGATGCTAACCCTAACCCTAACACTATCCTAGGCCTGATGCTAACCCTAAGCCTAACCCTAACACTATCGTAGGGCTGATGCGAACCCTAACCCTAACACTATACTAGGGCTGATGCTAACCTAACCCTAACCCTAACACTATCCTAGGGCTGATGCTAACCCTAACCCTAACACTATCCTAGGCCTGATGATAACCCTAACCCTAACCCTAACACCATCCTAGGGCTGATGTTAACCCTAAGACTAACACTATCCTAGGGCTGATGCTAACCCTAACCCTAACCCTAACACTATCCTAGAGCTGATGCTAACCCTAACCCTAACACTAACCCTAACCCTAATACTATCCTAGGGCTGATGCTAACCCTAACCCTAACCCTAACACTATCCTAGGGCTGATGCTAACCCTAACCCTAACTCTAACACTATCCTAGGGCTGAGGCTAACCCTAACCCTAACACTATCCTAAGGCTGATGCTAACCCTAACATTAACACTATCTTAGGCCTGGTGCTAACCCTAACCCTAACCCTAACACTATTCTAGGGCTGATGCTAACCCTAACCCTAATAATATCCTAGGGCTGATGCTAACCCTAACCCTAACCCTAACAGTATCCTAGGGCTGATGCTATCCCTAACCCTAACCCTAACACTATCCTAGGGCTGATGCTAACCCTAACCCTAACCCTAATACTATCCTAGGGCTGATGCTAACCCTAACCCTAACCCTAACAGTATCCTAGGGCTGATGCTAACCCTAACCCTATCCCTAACACTGTCCTAGGGCTGATGATAACCCTAACCCTAACAATATCCTAGGCCTGATGATAACCCTAACCTTAACCCTAACACTATCCTAGGGCTGATGCTAAACCTAACCCTAACACTATCCTAGGGCTGAGGCTAACGCTAACCCTAACCCTAACACTATCCTAAGTCTGATGCTAACCCTAGCCCTCACACTATCCTAGGCCTGATGATAACCCTAACCCTAACCTTAACACTATCCTAGCGCTGATGCTAACCCTAACCATAACCCTAACACTATCCTAGAGCTGATGCTAACCCTAACCCTAACACTATCATAGGCCTGATGATAACCCTAACCCTAACCCTGACACTATCCTAGGGCTGATGCTAACCCTAACCCTAACACTATCCTAGGGCTGATGCTAACCCTAACCCTAACCCTAACACTATCCTAGGGCTGATGCTAACCCTATCCCTAACACTATCCTCGGGCTGATGCTAACCCTAACCCTAACGCTAACACTATCCTTGGACTGATGCTAACCCTAACCCTAACACTATCCTGGGCCTGATGCTAACCCTAACCCTAACCCTAACACTATCCTAGGGCTGATGCTAACCCTAACCCTAACACTATCCTTGGGCTGATGCTAACCCTAATCCTAACCCTAACAATATCCTAGGGCAGATGCTAACCCTAACCCTAACCCTAACACTATCCTTGGGCTGATGCTAACCCTAACCCTAACACTATCCTGGGCCTGATGCTAACCCTAACCCTAACCCTAACACTATCCTAGGGCTGATGCTAACCCTAACCCTAACACTATCCTTGGGCTGATGCTAACCCTAACCCTAACCCTAACAATATCCTAGGGCAGATGCTAACCATAACCCTAACCCTAACACTATCCTAGGCCTGATGATAACCCTAACCCTAACCCTAACACTATCCTAGGGTTCATGTTAACCCTAACCCTAACACTATCCTAGGGCTGATGCTAACCCTAACCCTAACCCTAACACTATCCTAGGGCGGATGCTAACCCTAACCCTAACCCTAACACTATCCTAGGGCTGATGCTAACCCTAACACTAACACTATCCTAGGGCTGATGCTAACCCTAACCCTAACCCTAACATTATCCTAGGGCTAATGCTAACCCTAACCCTAACTCTAACACTATCTTAGGGCTGAGGCTAACCCTAACCCTAACACAATCCTACGGGTGATGCTAACCCTAACCCTAAACCTAACACTATCCTAGGGCTGATGCTAACCCTAACCCTAACACTATCCTAGGGCTGATGCTAACCCTAACCCTAACCCTAACACTATCCTAGGGCTGATGCTAAACCTAACCCTAACACTATCCTAGGGCTGATGCTAACCCTAACCCTAACCCTAACACTATCCTAGGGCTGATGCTAACCCTAACACTAACCCTAACACTATCCTAGGGCGGATGCTAACCCTAACCCTAACCCTAACATTATCCTAGGGCTGATGCTAACCCTAACACTAACACTATCCTTGGGCTGATGCTAACCCTAAGCCTAAGCCTAACACTATCGTAGGGCTGATGCGAACCCTAACCCTAACACTATACTAGGGCTGATGCTAACCTACCCCTAACCCTAACACTATCCTAGGGCTGATGCTAACCCTAACCCTAACACTATCCTAGGCCTGATGATAACCCTAACCCTAACCCTAACACCATCCTAGGGCTGATGTTAACCCTAAGCCTAACACTATCCTAGGGCTGATGCTAACCCTAACCCTAACCCTAACACTATCCTAGGGCTGATGCTAACCCTAACCATAACACTATCCTAGGCCTGATGCTAACCCTAACCCTAACCCTAACACTATCCTAGGGCTGATGCTAACCCTAACACTAACCCTAACACTATCCTAGAGCTGATGCTAACCCTAACCCTAACCCTAACCCTAACCCTAATACTATCCTAGGGCTGATGCTAACCCTAACCCTAACCCTAACACTATCCTAGGGCTGATGCTAACCCTAACCCTAACTCTAACACTATCCTAGGGCTGAGGCTAACCCTAACCCTAACACTATCCTACGGCTGATGCTAACTCTAACCCTAACCCTAACACTATCCTAAGGCTGATGCTAACCCTAACACTAACACTATCCTAGGCCTGGTGCTAACCCTAACCCTAACCCTAACACTATTCTAGGGCTGATGCTAACCCTAACCCTAATAATATCCTAGGGCTGATGCTAACCCTAACCCTAATCCTAACACTATCCTAGGGCTGATGCTATCCCTAACCCTAACCCTAACACTATCCTAGGGCTGATGCTAACCCTAACCCTAACCCTAATACTATCCTAGGGCTGATGCTAACCCTAACCCTAACCCTAACACTATCCTAGGGCTGATGCTAACCCTAACCCTATCCCTAACACTATCCTAGGGCTGATGATAACCCTAACCCTAACAATATCCTAGGCCTGATGATAACCCCTACCCTAACCCTAACACTATCCTAGGGCTGATGTTAAACCTAACCCTAACACTATCCTAGGGCTGAGGCTAACGCTAACCCTAACCCTAACACTATCCTAAGTCTGATGCTAACCCTAGCCCTCACACTATCCTAGGCCTGATGATAACCCTAACCCTAACAATATCCTAGGGCAGATGCTAACCCTAACCCTAACCCTAACACTATCCTTGGGCTGATGCTAACCCTAACCCTAACACTATCCTGGGCCTGATGCTAACCATAACCCTAACCTTAAGACTATCCTAGGGCTGATGCTAACACTAACGCTAACCCTAACACTATCCTTGAACTGATGCTAACCCTAACCCTAACACTAACACTATCCTAGGGCTGATGCTAAGCCTAACCCTAACACTATCATAGGCGTGATTATAACCCTAACCCTACCCCTAACACTATCCTAGGCCTGATGCTAACCCTAACCCTAACCCTAACACTATCCTAGGGCTGATGCTAACCCTAACCCTAACCCTAACACTATCCTAGGGCTGATTCTAACCCTAACGTTAACCCTAACACTATCCTTGAACTTATGCTAACCCTAACCCTAACCCTAACACTATCCTAGGCCTGATGATAACCCTAACCCTAACCCTAACACTATTCTAGGGTTTATGTTAACCTTAACCCTAACACTATCCTAGGGCTGATGCTAACCCTATCCCTAACCCTAACACTATCCTAAGGCTGATGCTAAACCTAACACTAACCCTATCCTAGGCCTGGTGCTAACCCTAACCCTAACCCTAAAACTATCCTAGGGCTGATGCTAACCCTAACCCTAACCTAACACTATCCTAGGGATGATGCTAACCCTAACCCTAACTCTAACACTATCCTAGGGCTGATGCTAACCCTAACCCTAACAATATCCTAGGCCTGATGATATCCATAACCCTAAACCTAACACTATCCTAGGGCTGATGCTAACCCTAACCCTAACCCTAACACTATCCTAGGGCTGATTCTAACCTTAACCCTAACACTATCCTAGGCCTGATGCTAACCCTAACCCTAACCCTAACACTATCCTAGGGCTGATGCTAACCCTAACCCTAACACTATCCTAGGGCTGATGCTAACCCTAACCCTAACCCTAACACTATCCTAAGTCTGATGCTAACCCTAGCCCTCACACTATCCTAGGCCTGATGATAACCCTAACCCTAACCTTAACACTATCCTAGGGTTGATGCTAACCCTAACCCTATCCCTAACACTATCCTAGAGCTGATGCTAACCCTAACCCTAACACTATCCTAGGCCTGATGATAACCCTAACCCTAACCCTAACACTATCCTAGGGCTGATGCTAACCCTAACCCTAACACTATCCTAGGGCTGATGCTAACCCTAACCCTAACCCTAACACTATCCTAGGGCTGATGCTAACCCTAACGCTAACCCTAACACTATCCTTGAACTGATGCTAACCCTAACCCTAACCCTAACACTATCCTAGGCCTGATGATAACCCTAACCCTAACCCTATCACTATCCTAGGGTTTATGTTAACCCTAACCCTAACACTATCCTAGGGCTGATGCTAACCCTAACCCTAACCCTCACACTATCCTAGGGCTGATGCTAACCCTAACCCTAACCCTCACACTATCCTAGGGCTGATGCTAAGCCTAAGCCGAACACTATCTTAGGCATGATGCTAACCCTTAACCTAACACTATCCTAGGGGTGATGCTAACCCTAACCCTAACCCTCACACTATCCTAGGCCTGATGCTAACCCTATCCCTAACCCTAACACTCTCCTAGGGCTGAGGCTAACTCTAACCCTAACACTATCCTAGGGCTGATGCTAACCCTAACCCTAACCCAAACACTATCCTAGGTTTGATGCTAACCCTAACCCTAACACTATCCTAGGGCTGATGCTAACCCTAACCCTAACCCTAACACTATCCTAGGGCTGATGCTAACCCTAACCCTAACACTATCCTGGGCCTGATGCTAACCCTAACCCTAACCACAACACTATCCTAGGGCTGATGCTAACCCTAACCCTAACACTATCCTAGGGATGATGCCAAACCTAACCCTAACCCTAACACTATCCTAGGGCTGATGCTAACCCTAACCCTAACACTATCCTTGGGCTGATGCTAACCCTAACCCTAACCCTAACAATATCCTAGGGCAGATGCTAACCCTAACGCTAACCCTAACACTATCCTTGAACTGATACTAACCATAACCCTAACCCTAACACTATCCTAGGCCTGATGATAACCCTAACCATAACCCTAACACTATCCTAGGGTTCATGTTAACCCTAACCCTAACACTATCCTAGGGCTGATGCTAACCCTAACCCTAACCCTAACACTATCCTAGGGTGGATGCTAACCCTAACCCTAACCCTAACACTATCCTAGGGCTGATGCTAACCCTAACACTAACACTATCCTAGGGCTGATGCTAACCCTAACCCTAACCCTAACATTATCCTAGGGCTGATGCTAACCCTAACCCTAACTCTAACACTATCTTAGGGCTGAGGCTAACCCTAACCCTAACACAATCCTACGGGTGATGCTAACCCTAACCCTAAACCTAACACTATCCTAGGGCTGATGCTAACCCTAACCCTAACACTATCCTAGGGCTGATGCTAACCCTAACCCTAACCCTAACACTATCCTAGGGCTGATGCTAAACCTAACCCTAACACTATCCTAGGGCTGATGCTAACCCTAACCCTAACCCTAACACTATCCTAGGGCTGATGCTAACCCTAACCCTAACCCTAACACTATCCTAGGGCGGATGCTAACCCTAACCCTAACCCTAACATTATCCTAGGGCTGATGCTAACCCTAACACTAACACTATCCTTGGGCTGATGCTAACCCTAAGCCTAACCCTAACACTATCGTAGGGCTGATGCGAACCCTAACCCTAACACTATACTAGGGCTGATGCTAACCTACCCCTAACCCTAACACTATCCTAGGGCTGATGCTAACCCTAACCCTAACACTATCCTAGGCCTGATGATAACCCTAACCCTAACCCTAACACCACCCTAGGGCTGATGTTAACCCTAAGCCTAACACTATCCTAGGACTGATGCTAACCCTAACCCTAACCCTAACACTATCCTAGGGCTGATGCTAACCCTAACCCTAACACTATCCTAGGCCTGATGCTAACCCTAACCCTAACCCTAACACTATCCTAGGGCTGATGCTAACCCTAACCCTAACCCTAACACTATCCTAGAGCTGATGCTAACCCTAACCCTAACCCTAACCCTAACCCTAATACTATCCTAGGGCTGATGCTAACCCTAACCCTAACCCTAACACTATCCTAGGGCTGATGCTAACCCTAACCCTAACTCTAACACTATCCTAGGGCTGAGGCTAACCCTAACCCTAACACTATCCTACGGCTGATGCTAACTCTAACCCTAACCCTAACACTATCCTAAGGCTGATGCTAACCCTAACACTAACACTATCCTAGGCCTGGTGCTAACCCTAACCCTAACCCTAACACTATTCTAGGGCTGATGCTAACCCTAACCCTAATAATATCCTAGGGCTGATGCTAACCCTAACCCTAACCCTAACACTATCCTAGGGCTGATGCTATCCCTAACCCTAACCCTAACACTATCCTAGGGCTGATGCTAACCCTAACCCTAACCCTAATACTATCCTAGGGCTGATGCTAACCCTAACCCTAACCCTAACACTATCCTAGGGCTGATGCTAACCCTAACCCTATCCCTAACACTATCCTAGGGCTGATGATAACCCTAACCCTAACAATATCCTAGGCCTGATGATAACCCCTACCCTAACCCTAACACTATCCTAGGGCTGATGTTAAACCTAACCCTAACACTATCCTAGGGCTGAGGCTAACGCTCACCCTAACCCTAACACTATCCTAAGTCTGATGCTAACCCTAGCCCTCACACTATCCTAGGCCTGATGATAACCCTAACCCTAACCTTAACACTATCCTAGGGCTGATGCCAACCCTAACCATAACCCTAACACTATCCTAGAGCTGATGCTAACCCTAACCCTAACACTATCCTAGGCCTGATGATAACCCTAACGCTAACCCTGACACTATCCTAGGGCTGATGCTAACCCTAACCCTAACACTATCCTAGGGCTGATGCTAACCCTAACCCTAACCCTAACACTATCCTAGGCCTGATGCTAACCCTATCCCTAAACCTAACACTCTCCTAGGGCTGAGGGTAACCCTAACCCTAACACTATCCTAGGGCTGATGCTAACCCTAACCCTAACACAAACACTATCCTAGGGTTGATGCTAACCCTAACCCTAACACTATCCTAGGGCTGATGCTAACCCTAACCCTAACCCTAACACTATCCTTGGGCTGATGCTTACCCTAACCCTAACACTATCCTGGGCCTGATGCTAACCCTAACCCTAATCCTAACACTATCCTAGGGCTGATGCTAACCCTAACCCTAACACTATCCTTGGGCTGATGCTAACCCTAACCCTAACCCTAACACTATCCTAGGGCAGATGCTAAACCTAACGCTAACCCTAACACTATCCTTGAACTGATGCTAACCCTAACCCTAACCCTAACACTATCCTAGGCCTGATGATAACCCTAACCCTAACCCTAACACTATCCTAGGATTTATGTTAACCCTAACCCTAACACTATCCTAGGGCTGATGCTAACCCTAACCCTAACCCAAACACTATCCTAGGGCGGATGCTAACCTTAACCCTAACCCTAACACTATCCTAGGGCTGATGCTAACCCTAACACTAACACAATCCTAGGGCTGATGCTAACCCTAACCCTAACCCTAACATTATCCTAGGGCGGATGCTAACCCTAACCCTAACCCTAACACTATCCTAGGGCTGATGCTAACCCTAACCCTAACCCTAACACTATCCTAGGGCTGATTCTAACCCTAACACTAACACTATCCTAGGGCTGATGCTAACCCTAACCCTAACACTATCCTAGGCCTGATGCTAACCCTAACCCTAACCCTAACACTATCCTAGGGCTGATGCTAACCATAACCATAACACTATCCTAGGGCTGATGTTAACCATAACCCTAACCCTAACACTATCCTAGGGCTGATGCTAACCCTAACCCTAACACTATCCTAGGCCTGATGATAACCCTAACCCTAACCCTAACACTATCCTAGGGCTGATGCTAACCCTAACCCTAACACTATCCTAGGGCTGATGCTAACCCTAACCCTAACCCTAACACTATCCTAAGTCTGATGCTAACCCTAGACCTCACACTATACTAGGCCTGATGATAACCATAACCCTAACCTTAACTCTATCCTAGGGCTGATGCTAACCCTAACCCTAACCCTAATACTATCCTAGAGCTGATGCTAACCCTAACCCTACCACTATCCTAGGCCTGATGATAACCCTAACACTAACCCTGACACTATCCTAGGGCTGATGCTAACCCTAACCCTAACGCTATCCTAGGGGTGATGCTAACCCTAACCCTAACCCTAACACTATCCTAGGCCTGATGCTAACCCTATCCCTAACCCTAACACTCTCCTAGGGCTGAGGCTAACCCTAACCCTAACACTATCCTAGGGCTCATGCTAACCCTAACCCTAACCCAAACACTATCCTAGGGTTGATGCTAACCCTAACCCTAACACTATCCTAGGGCTGATGCTAACCCTAACACTAAAACTAACACTATCCTTGGACTGATGCTAACCCTAACCCTAACACTATCCTGGGCCTGATGCTAACCCTAACCCTAACCCTAACACTATCCTAGGGCTGATGCTAACCCTAACCCTAACACTATCCTTGGGCTGATGCTAACCCTAACCCAAACCCTAACACTATACTTGGGCTGATGCTAACCCTAACCCTAACACTATCCTAGGGCTGATGCTAACCCTAACCCTAACCCTAACACTATCCTAGGGCTGATGCTAACCCTAACCCTAACCCTAACACTATGCTAGGGCGGATGCTAACCCTAACCCTAACCCTAACATTATCCTAGGGCTGATGCTAACCCTAACACTAACACTATCCTAGGGCTGATGCTAACCCTAACCCTAACCCTAACACTCTCCTAGGGCTGATGCTAACCCTAACCCTAACTCTAACACTGTCTTAGGGCTGAGGCTAACCCTAACCCTAACACTATCCTAGGCCTGATGCTAACCCTAAGCCTAACCCTAACAATATCGTAGGGCTGATGCGAACCCTAACCCTAACACTATAAGAGGGCTGATGCTAACCTAACCCTAACCCTAACACTATCCTAGGGCTGATGCTAACCCTAACCCTAACACTATCCTAGGCCTGATGATAACCCTAACCCTAACCCTAACACCATCCTAGGGCTGATGTTAACCCTAAGCCTAACACTATCCTAGGGCTGATGCTAACCCTAACCCTAACCCTAACACTATCCTAGGGCTGATGCTAACCCTAACCCTAACACTATCCTAGGCCTGATGCTAACCCTAACCCTAACCCTAACACTATCCTAGGGCTGATGCTAACCCTAACCCTAACCCTAACACTATCCTAGAGCTGATGCTAACCCTAACCCTAACCCTAACCCTAACCCTAATACTATCCTAGGGCTGATGCTAACCCTAACCCTAACCCTAACACTATCCTAGGGCTGATGCTAACCCTAACCCTAACCCAAACAGTATCCTAGGGTTGACGCTAACCCTAACCCTAACACTATCCTCGGGCTGATGCTAACCCTAACCCTAACCCTAACAATATCCTTGGACTCATGCTAACCCTAACCCTAACACTATCCTGGGCCTGATGCTAACCCTAACCCTAACCCTAACACTATCCTAGGGCTGATGCTAACCCTAACCCTAACACTATCCTTGGGCTGATGCTAACCCTAACCCTAACCCTAACAATATCCTAGGGCAGATGCTAACCCTAACCCTAACCCTAACACTATCCTTGGGCTGATGCTAACCCTAACCCTAACACTATCCTGGGCCTGATGCTAACCCTAACCCTAACCCTAACACTATCCTAGGGCTGATGCTAACCCTAACCCTAACACTATCCTTGGGCTGATGCTAACCCTAACCCTAACCCTAACAATATCCTAGGCCTGATGATAACCCTAACCCTAACCCTAACACTATCCTAGGGTTCATGTTAACCCTAACCCTAACACTATCCTAGGGCTGATGCTAACCCTAACCCTAACCCTAACACTATCCTTGGGCGGATGCTAACCCTAACCCTAACCCTAACACTATCCTAGGGCTTATGCTAACCCTAACACTAACACTATCCTAGGGCTGATGCTAACCCTAACCCTAACCCTAACATTATCCTAGGGCTGATGCTAACGCTAACCCTAACTCTAACACTATCTTAGGGCTGAGGCTAACCCTAACCCTAACACAATCCTACGGGTGATGCTAACCCTAACCCTAACCCTAACACTATCCTAGGGCTGATGCTAACCCTAACCCTAACACTATCCTAGGGCTGATGCTAACCCTAACCCTAACCCTAACACTATCCTAGGGCTGATGCTAACCCTAACCCTAACACTATCCTAGGGCTGATGCTAAGCCTAACCCTAAACCTAACACTATCCTAGGGCTGATGCTAACCCTAACCCTAACCCTAACACTATCCTAGGGCGGATGCTAACCCTAACCCTAACCCTAACATTATCCTAGGGCTGATGCTAACCCTAACACTGACACTATCCTAGGGCTGATGCTAACCCTAACCCTAACCCTAAACTATCCTAGGGCTGATGCTAACCCTAACCCTAACTCTAACACTATCTTATGGCTGAGGGTAACCCTAACCCTAACACTATCCTACGGCTGATGCTAACCCTAACCCTAACCCTAAGACTATCCTAGGGCTGATGCTAACCCTAACCCTAACACTATCCTAGGCCTGATGCTAACCCTAAGCCTAACCCTAACACTATCGTAGGGCTGATGCGAACCCTAACCCTAACACTATACTAGGGCTGATGCTAACCTAACCCTAACCCTAACACTATCCTAGGGCTGATGCTAACCCTAACCCTAACACTATCCTAGGCCTGATGATAACCCTAACCCTAACCCTAACACCATCCTAGGGCTGATGTTAACCCTAAGACTAACACTATCCTAGGGCTGATGCTAACCCTAACCCTAACCCTAACACTATCCTAGAGCTGATGCTAACCCTAACCCTAACACTAACCCTAACCCTAATACTATCCTAGGGCTGATGCTAACCCTAACCCTAACCCTAACACTATCCTAGGGCTGATGCTAACCCTAACCCTAACTCTAACACTATCCTAGGGCTGAGGCTAACCCTAACCCTAACACTATCCTAAGGCTGATGCTAACCCTAACATTAACACTATCTTAGGCCTGGTGCTAACCCTAACCCTAACCCTAACACTATTCTAGGGCTGATGCTAACCCTAACCCTAATAATATCCTAGGGCTGATGCTAACCCTAACCCTAACCCTAACAGTATCCTAGGGCTGATGCTATCCCTAACCCTAACCCTAACACTATCCTAGGGCTGATGCTAACCCTAACCCTAACCCTAATACTATCCTAGGGCTGATGCTAACCCTAACCCTAACCCTAACAGTATCCTAGGGCTGATGCTAACCCTAACCCTATCCCTAACACTGTCCTAGGGCTGATGATAACCCTAACCCTAACAATATCCTAGGCCTGATGATAACCCTAACCTTAACCCTAACACTATCCTAGGGCTGATGCTAAACCTAACCCTAACACTATCCTAGGGCTGAGGCTAACGCTAACCCTAACCCTAACACTATCCTAAGTCTGATGCTAACCCTAGCCCTCACACTATCCTAGGCCTGATGATAACCCTAACCCTAACCTTAACACTATCCTAGCGCTGATGCTAACCCTAACCATAACCCTAACACTATCCTAGAGCTGATGCTAACCCTAACCCTAACACTATCCTAGGCCTGATGATAACCCTAACCCTAACCCTGACACTATCCTAGGGCTGATGCTAACCCTAACCCTAACACTATCCTAGGGCTGATGCTAACCCTAACCCTAACCCTAACACTATCCTAGGGCTGATGCTAACCCTATCCCTAACACTATCCTCGGGCTGATGCTAACCCTAACCCTAACGCTAACACTATCCTTGGACTGATGCTAACCCTAACCCTAACACTATCCTGGGCCTGATGCTAACCCTAACCCTAACCCTAACACTATCCTAGGGCTGATGCTAACCCTAACCCTAACACTATCCTTGGGCTGATGCTAACCCTAACCCTAACCCTAACAATATCCTAGGGCAGATGCTAACCCTAACCCTAACCCTAACACTATCCTTGGGCTGATGCTAACCCTAACCCTAACACTATCCTGGGCCTGATGCTAACCCTAACCCTAACCCTAACACTATCCTAGGGCTGATGCTAACCCTAACCCTAACACTATCCTTGGGCTGATGCTAACCCTAACCCTAACCCTAACAATATCCTAGGGCAGATGCTAACCATAACCCTAACCCTAACACTATCCTAGGCCTGATGATAACCCTAACCCTAACCCTAACACTATCCTAGGGTTCATGTTAACCCTAACCCTAACACTATCCTAGGGCTGATGCTAACCCTAACCCTAACCCTAACACTATCCTAGGGCGGATGCTAACCCTAACCCTAACCCTAACACTATCCTAGGGCTGATGCTAACCCTAACACTAACACTATCCTAGGGCTGATGCTAACCCTAACCCTAACCCTAACATTATCCTAGGGCTAATGCTAACCCTAACCCTAACTCTAACACTATCTTAGGGCTGAGGCTAACCCTAACCCTAACACAATCCTACGGGTGATGCTAACCCTAACCCTAAACCTAACACTATCCTAGGGCTGATGCTAACCCTAACCCTAACACTATCCTAGGGCTGATGCTAACCCTAACCCTAACCCTAACACTATCCTAGGGCTGATGCTAAACCTAACCCTAACACTATCCTAGGGCTGATGCTAACCCTAACCCTAACCCTAACACTATCCTAGGGCTGATGCTAACCCTAACACTAACCCTAACACTATCCTAGGGCGGATGCTAACCCTAACCCTAACCCTAACATTATCCTAGGGCTGATGCTAACCCTAACACTAACACTATCCTTGGGCTGATGCTAACCCTAAGCCTAAGCCTAACACTATCGTAGGGCTGATGCGAACCCTAACCCTAACACTATACTAGGGCTGATGCTAACCTACCCCTAACCCTAACACTATCCTAGGGCTGATGCTAACCCTAACCGTAACACTATCCTAGGCCTGATGATAACCCTAACCCTAACCCTAACACCATCCTAGGGCTGATGTTAACCCTAAGCCTAACACTATCCTAGGGCTGATGCTAACCCTAACCCTAACCCTAACACTATCCTAGGGCTGATGCTAACCCTAACCATAACACTATCCTAGGCCTGATGCTAACCCTAACCCTAACCCTAACACTATCCTAGGGCTGATGCTAACCCTAACACTAACCCTAACACTATCCTAGAGCTGATGCTAACCCTAACCCTAACCCTAACCCTAACCCTAATACTATCCTAGGGCTGATGCTAACCCTAACCCTAACCCTAACACTATCCTAGGGCTGATGCTAACCCTAACCCTAACTCTAACACTATCCTAGGGCTGAGGCTAACCCTAACCCTAACACTATCCTACGGCTGATGCTAACTCTAACCCTAACCCTAACACTATCCTAAGGCTGATGCTAACCCTAACACTAACACTATCCTAGGCCTGGTGCTAACCCTAACCCTAACCCTAACACTATTCTAGGGCTGATGCTAACCCTAACCCTAATAATATCCTAGGGCTGATGCTAACCCTAACCCTAATCCTAACACTATCCTAGGGCTGATGCTATCCCTAACCCTAACCCTAACACTATCCTAGGGCTGATGCTAACCCTAACCCTAACCCTAATACTATCCTAGGGCTGATGCTAACCCTAACCCTAACCCTAACACTATCCTAGGGCTGATGCTAACCCTAACCCTATCCCTAACACTATCCTAGGGCTGATGATAACCCTAACCCTAACAATATCCTAGGCCTGATGATAACCCCTACCCTAACCCTAACACTATCCTAGGGCTGATGTTAAACCTAACCCTAACACTATCCTAGGGCTGAGGCTAACGCTAACCCTAACCCTAACACTATCCTAAGTCTGATGCTAACCCTAGCCCTCACACTATCCTAGGCCTGATGATAACCCTAACCCTAACCTTAACACTATCCTAGGGCTGATGCTAACCCTAACCATAACCCTAACACTATCCTAGAGCTGATGCTAACCCTAACCCTAACATTATCCTAGGCCTGATGATAACCCTAACCCTAACCCTGACACTATCCTAGGGCTGATGCTAACCCTAACCCTAACACTATCCTAGGGCTGATGCTAACCCTAACCCTAACCCTAACACTATCCTAGGCCTGATGCTAACCCTATCCCTAAACCTAACACTCTCCTAGGGCTGAGGGTAACCCTAACCCTAACAGTATCCTAGGGCTGATGCTAACCCTAACCCTAACACAAACACTATCCTAGGGTTGATGCTAACCCTAACCCTAACACTATCCTAGGGCTGATGCTAACCCTAACCCTAACCCTAACACTATCCTTGGGCTGATGCTAACCCTAACCCTAACACTATCCTGGGCCTGATGCTAACCCTAACCCTAACCCTAACACTATCCTAGGGCTGATGCTAACCCTAACCCTAACACTATCCTTGGGCTGATGCTAACCCTAACCCTAACCCTAACACTATCCTAGGGCAGATGCTAAACCTAACGCTAACCCTAACACTATCCTTGAACTGATGCTAACCCTAACCCTAACACTATCCTAGGCCTGATGATAACCCTAACCCTAACCCTAACACTATCCTAGGATTTATGTTAACCCTAACCCTAACACTATCCTAGGGCTGATGCTAACCCTAACCCTAACCCTAACACTATCCTAGGGCGGATGCTAACCCTAACCCTAACCCTAACACTATCCTAGGGCTGATGCTAACCCTAACACTAACACTATCCTAGGGCTGATGCTAACCCTAACCCTAACCCTAACATTATCCTAGGGCGGATGCTAACCCTAACCCTAATAATATCCTAGGGCTGATGCTAACCCTAACCCTAACCCTAACACTATCCTAGGGCTGATGCTATCCCTAACCCTAACCCTAACACTATCCTAGGGCTGATGCTAACCCTAACACTAACACTATCCTAGGGCTGATGCTAACCCTAACCCTAACACTATCCTAGGCCTGATGCTAACCCTAACCCTAACCCTAACACTATCCTAGGGCTGATGCTAACCATAACCATAACACTATCCTAGGGCTGATGTTAACCATAACCCTAACCCTAACACTATCCTAGGGCTGATGCTAACCCTAACCCTAACACTATCCTAGGCCTGATGATAACCCTAACCCTAACCCTAACACTATCCTAGGGCTGATGCTAACCCTAACCCTAACACTAACCTAGGGCTGATGCTAACCCTAACCCTAACCCTAACACTATCCTAAGTCTGATGCTAACCCTAGACCTCACACTAAACTAGGCCTGATGATAACCATAACCCTAACCTTAACACTATCCAAGGCTGATGCTAACCCTAACCCTAACCCTAATACTATCCTAGAGCTGATGCTAACCCTAACCCTAACACTATCCTAGGCCTGATGATAACCCTAACACTAACCCTGACACTATCCTAGGGCTGATGCTAACCCTAACCCTAACGCTATCCTAGGGGTGATGCTAACCCTAACCCTAACCCTAACACTATCCTAGGCCTGATGCTAACCCTATCCCTAACCCTAACACTCTCCTAGGGCTGAGGCTAACCCTAACCCTAACACTATCCTAGGGCTCATGCTAACCCTAACCCTAACCCAAACACTATCCTAGGGTTGATGCTAACCCTAACCCTAACACTATCCTAGGGCTGATGCTAACCCTAACACTAACCCTAACACTATCCTTGGACTGATGCTAACCCTAACCCTAACACTATCCTGGGCCTGATGCTAACCCTAACCCTAACCCTAACACTATCCTAGGGCTGATGCTAACCCTAACCCTAACACTATCCTTGGGCTGATGCTAACCCTAACCCTAACCCTAACACTATACTTGGGCTGATGCTAACCCTAACCCTAACACTATCCTGGGCCTGATGCTAACCCTAACCCTAACCCTAACACTATCCTAGGGCTGATGCTAACCCTAACGCTAACACTATCCTAGGCCTGATGCTAACCCTAACCCTAACCCTAACACTATCCTAGGGCTGATGCTAACCCTAACCCTAACCCTAACACTATCCTAGAGCTGATGCTAACCCTAACCCTAACCCTAACCCTAACCCTAATACTATCGTAGGGCTGATGCTAACCCTAACCCTAACCCTAACACTATCCTAGGGCTGATGCTAACCCTAACCCTAACTCTAAAACTATCCTAGGGCTGAGGCTAACCCTAACCCTAACACTATCCTACGGCTGATGCTAACTCTAACCCTAACCCTAACACTATCCTAAGGCTGATGCTAACCCTAACACTAACACTATCCTAGGCCTGGTGCTAACCCTAACCCTAACCCTAACACTATTCTAGGGCTGATGCTAACCCTAACCCTAATAATATCCTAGGGCTGATGCTAACCCTAACCCTAATCCTAACACTATCCTAGGGCTGATGCTATCCCTAACCCTAACCCTAACACTATCCTAGGGCTGATGCTAACCCTAACCCTAACCCTAATACTATCCTAGGGCTGATGCTAACCCTAACCCTAACCCTAACACTATCCTAGGGCTGATGCTAACCCTAACCCTATCCCTAACACTATCCTAGGGCTGATGATAACCCTAACCCTAACAATATCCTAGGCCTGATGATAACCCTAACCCTAACCCTAACACTATCCTAGGGCTGATGCTAAACCTAACCCTAACACTATCCTAGGGCTGAGGCTAACGCTAACCCTAACCCTAACACTATCCTAAGTCTGATGCTAACCCTAGCCCTCACACTATCCTGGCCTGATGATAACCCTAACCCTAACCTTAACACTATCCTAGGGCTGATGCTAACCCTAACCATAACACTAACACTATCCTAGAGCTGATGCTAACCCTAACCCTAACACTATCCTAGGCCTGATGAAAACCCTAACCCTAACCCTGACACTATCCTAGGGCTGATGCTAACCCTAACCCTAACACGATCCTAGGGCTGATGCTAACCCTAACCCTAACCCTAACACTATCCTAGGCCTGATGCTAACCCTATCCCTAACCCTAACACTCTCCTAGGGCTGAGGGTAACCCTAACCCTAACACTATCCTAGGGCTGATGCTAACCCTAACCCTAACACAAACACTATCCTAGGGTTGATGCTAACCCTAACCCTAACACTATCCTAGGGCTGATGCTAACCCTAACCCTAACCCTAACACTATCCTTGGGCTGATGCTAACCCTAACCCTAACACTATCCTGGGCCTGAGGCTAACCCTAACCCTAACCCTAACACTATCCTAGGGCTGATGCTAACCCTAACCCTAACACTATCCTTGGGCTGATGCTAACCCTAACCCTAACCCTAACACTATCCTAGGGCAGATGCTAAACCTAACGCTAACCCTAACACTATCCTTGAACTGATGCTAACCCTAACCCTAACCCTAACACTATCCTAGGCCTGATGATAACCTTAACCCTAACCCTAACACTATCCTAGGATTTATGTTAACCCTAACCCTAACACTATCCTACGGCTGATGCTAACCCTAACCCTAACCCTAACACTATCCTAGGGCGGATGCTAAACCTAACCCTAACCGTAACACTATCCTAGGGCTGATGCTAACCCTAACACTAACACTATCCTAGGGCTGATGCTAACCCTAACCCTAACCCTAACATTATCCTAGGGCGGATGCTAACCCTAACCCTAACCCTAACACTATCCTAGGGCTGATGCTAACCCTAACCCTAACACTATCCTAGGGCTGATGCTAACCCTAACACTAACACTATCCTAGGGCTGATGCTAACCCTAACCCTAACCCTAACACTCTCCAAGGGCTGATGCTAACCCTAACCCTAACCCTAACACTATCCTAGGGCTGATGCTAACCCTCACCCTAACTCTACACTATCGTAGGGCTGAGGCTAACCCTAACCCTAACACAATCCTACGGGTGATGCTAACCCTAACCCTAAACCTAACACTATCCTAGGGCTGATGCTAACCCTAACCCTAACACTATCCTAGGGCTGATGCTAACCCTAACCCTAACCCTAACACTATCCTAGGGCTGATGCTAAACCTAACCCTAACACTATCCTAGGGCTGATGCTAACCCTAACCCTAACCCTAACACTATCCTAGGGCTGATGCTAACCCTAACACTAACCCTAACACTATCCTAGGGCGGATGCTAACCCTAACCCTAACCCTAACATTATCCTAGGGCTGATGCTAACCCTAACACTAACACTATCCTTGGGCTGATGCTAACCCTAAGCCTAAGCCTAACACTATCCTAGGGCTGATGCGAACCCTAACCCTAACACTATACTAGGGCTGATGCTAACCTACCCCTAACCCTAACACTATCCTAGGGCTGATGCTAACCCTAACCCTAACACTATCCTAGGCCTGATGATAACCCTAACCCTAACCCTAACACCATCCTAGGGCTGATGTTAACCCTAAGCCTAACACTATCCTAGGGCTGATGCTAACCCTAACCCTAACCCTAACACTATCCTAGGGCTGATGCTAACCCTAACCATAACACTATCCTAGGCCTGATGCTAACCCTAACCCTAACCCTAACACTATCCTAGGGCTGATGCTAACCCTAACACTAACCCTAACACTATCCTAGAGCTGATGCTAACCCTAACCCTAACCCTAACCCTAACCCTAATACTATCCTAGGGCTGATGCTAACCCTAACCCTAACCCTAACACTATCCTAGGGCTGATGCTAACCCTAACCCTAACTCTAACACTATCCTAGGGCTGAGGCTAACCCTAACCCTAACACTATCCTACGGCTGATGCTAACTCTAACCCTAACCCTAACACTATCCTAAGGCTGATGCTAACCCTAACACTAACACTATCCTAGGCCTGGTGCTAACCCTAACCCTAACCCTAACACTATTCTAGGGCTGATGCTAACCCTAACCCTAATAATATCCTAGGGCTGATGCTAACCCTAACCCTAATCCTAACACTATCCTAGGGCTGATGCTATCCCTAACCCTAACCCTAACACTATCCTAGGGCTGATGCTAACCCTAACCCTAACCCTAATACTATCCTAGGGCTGATGCTAACCCTAACCCTAACCCTAACACTATCCTAGGGCTGATGCAAACCCTAACCCTATCCCTAACACTATCCTAGGGCTGATGATAACCCTAACCCTAACAATATCCTAGGCCTGATGATAACCCCTACCCTAACCCTAACACTATCCTAGGGCTGATGTTAAACCTAACCCTAACACTATCCTAGGGCTGAGGCTAACGCTAACCCTAACCCTAACACTATCCTAAGTCTGATGCTAACCCTAGCCCTCACACTATCCTAGGCCTGATGATAACCCTAACCCTAACCTTAACACTATCCTAGGGCTGATGCTAACCCTAACCATAACCCTAACACTATCCTAGAGCTGATGCTAACCCTAACCCTAACATTATCCTAGGCCTGATGATAACCCTAACCCTAACCCTGACACTATCCTAGGGCTGATGCTAACCCTAACCCTAACACGATCCTAGGGCTGATGCTAACCCTAACCCTAACCCTAACACTATCCTAGGCCTGATGCTAACCCTATCCCTAAACCTAACACTCTCCTAGGGCTGAGGGTAACCCTAACCCTAACAGTATCCTAGGGCTGATGCTAACCCTAACCCTAACACAAACACTATCCTAGGGTTGATGCTAACCCTAACCCTAACACTATCCTAGGGCTGATGCTAACCCTAACCCTAACCCTAACACTATCCTTGGGCTGATGCTAACCCTAACCCTAACACTATCCTGGGCCTGATGCTAACCCTAACCCTAACCCTAACACTATCCTAGGGCTGATGCTAACCCTAACCCTAACACTATCCTTGGGCTGATGCTAACCCTAACCCTAACCCTAACACTATCCTAGGGCAGATGCTAAACCTAACGCTAACCCTAACACTATCCTTGAACTGATGCTAACCCTAACCCTAACACTATCCTAGGCCTGATGATAACCCTAACCCTAACCCTAACACTATCCTAGGATTTATGTTAACCCTAACCCTAACACTATCCTAGGGCTGATGCTAACCCTAACCCTAACCCTAACACTATCCTAGGGCGGATGCTAACCCTAACCCTAACCCTAACACTATCCTAGGGCTGATGCTAACCCTAACACTAACACTATCCTAGGGCTGATGCTAACCCTAACCCTAACCCTAACATTATCCTAGGGCGGATGCTAACCCTAACCCTAATAATATCCTAGGGCTGATGCTAACCCTAACCCTAACCCTAACACTATCCTAGGGCTGATGCTATCCCTAACCCTAACCCTAACACTATCCTAGGGCTGATGCTAACCCTAACACTAACACTATCCTAGGGCTGATGCTAACCCTAACCCTAACACTATCCTAGGCCTGATGCTAACCCTAACCCTAACCCTAACACTATCCTAGGGCTGATGCTAACCATAACCCTAACACTATCCTAGGGCTGATGCTAACCCTAACCCTATCCCTAACACTATCCTAGGGCTGATGATAACCCTAACCCTAACAATATCCTAGGCCTGATGATAACCCTAACCCTAACCCTAACACTATCCTAGGGCTGATGCTAAACCTAACCCTAACACTATCCTAGGGCTGAGGCTAACGCTAACCCTAACCCTAACACTATCCTAAGTCTGATGCTAACCCTAGCCCTCACACTATCCTGGCCTGATGATAACCCTAACCCTAACCTTAACACTATCCTAGGGCTGATGCTAACCCTAACCATAACACTAACACTATCCTAGAGCTGATGCTAACCCTAACCCTAACACTATCCTAGGCCTGATGAAAACCCTAACCCTAACCCTGACACTATCCTAGGGCTGATGCTAACCCTAACCCTAACACGATCCTAGGGCTGATGCTAACCCTAACCCTAACACTAACACTATCCTAGGCCTGATGCTAACCCTATCCCTAACCCTAACACTCTCCTAGGGCTGAGGGTAACCCTAACCCTAACACTATCCTAGGGCTGATGCTAACCCTAACCCTAACACAAACACTATCCTAGGGTTGATGCTAACCCTAACCCTAACACTATCCTAGGGCTGATGCTAACCCTAACCCTAACCCTAACACTATCCTTGGGCTGATGCTAACCCTAACCCTAACACTATCCTGGGCCTGAGGCTAACCCTAACCCTAACCCTAACACTATCCTAGGGCTGATGCTAACCCTAACCCTAACACTATCCTTGGGCTGATGCTAACCCTAACCCTAACCCTAACACTATCCTAGGGCAGATGCTAAACCTAACGCTAACCCTAACACTATCCTTGAACTGATGCTAACCCTAACCCTAACCCTAACACTATCCTAGGCCTGATGATAACCTTAACCCTAACCCTAACACTATCCTAGGATTTATGTTAACCCTAACCCTAACACTATCCTACGGCTGATGCTAACCCTAACCCTAACCCTAACACTATCCTAGGGCGGATGCTAAACCTAACCCTAACCGTAACACTATCCTAGGGCTGATGCTAACCCTAACACTAACACTATCCTAGGGCTGATGCTAACCCTAACCCTAACCCTAACATTATCCGAGGGCGGATGCTAACCCTAACCCTAACCCTAACACTATCCTAGGGCTGATGCTAACCCTAACCCTAACACTATCCTAGGGCTGATGCTAACCCTAACACTAACACTATCCTAGGGCTGATGCTAACCCTAACCCTAACCCTAACACTCTCCAAGGGCTGATGCTAACCCTAACCCTAACCCTAACACTATCCTAGGGCTGATGCTAACCCTCACCCTAACTCTACACTATCGTAGGGCTGAGGCTAACCCTAACCCTAACACAATCCTACGGGTGATGCTAACCCTAACCCTAAACCTAACACTATCCTAGGGCTGATGCTAACCCTAACCCTAACACTATCCTAGGGCTGATGCTAACCCTAACCCTAACCCTAACACTATCCTAGGGCTGATGCTAAACCTAACCCTAACACTATCCTAGGGCTGATGCTAACCCTAACCCTAACCCTAACACTATCCTAGGGCTGATGCTAACCCTAACACTAACCCTAACACTATCCTAGGGCGGATGCTAACCCTAACCCTAACCCTAACATTATCCTAGGGCTGATGCTAACCCTAACACTAACACTATCCTTGGGCTGATGCTAACCCTAAGCCTAAGCCTAACACTATCGTAGGGCTGATGCGAACCCTAACCCTAACACTATACTAGGGCTGATGCTAACCTACCCCTAACCCTAACACTATCCTAGGGCTGATGCTAACCCTAACCCTAACACTATCCTAGGCCTGATGATAACCCTAACCCTAACCCTAACACCATCCTAGGGCTGATGTTAACCCTAAGCCTAACACTATCCTAGGGTTGATGCTAACCCTAACCCTAACCCTAACACTATCCTAGGGCTGATGCTAACCCTAACCATAACACTATCCTAGGCCTGATGCTAACCCTAACCCTAACCCTAACACTATCCTAGGGCTGATGCTAACCCTAACACTAACCCTAACACTATCCTAGAGCTGATGCTAACCCTAACCCTAACCCTAACCCTAACCCTAATACTATCCTAGGGCTGATGCTAACCCTAACCCTAACCCTAACACTATCCTAGGGCTGATGCTAACCCTAACCCTAACTCTAACACTATCCTAGGGCTGAGGCTAACCCTAACCCTAACACTATCCTACGGCTGATGCTAACTCTAACCCTAACCCTAACACTATCCTAAGGCTGATGCTAACCCTAACACTAACACTATCCTAGGCCTGGTGCTAACCCTAACCCTAACCCTAACACTATTCTAGGGCTGATGCTAACCCTAACCCTAATAATATCCTAGGGCTGATGCTAACCCTAACCCTAATCCTAACACTATCCTAGGGCTGATGCTATCCCTAACCCTAACCCTAACACTATCCTAGGGCTGATGCTAACCCTAACCCTAACCCTAATACTATCCTAGGGCTGATGCTAACCCTAACCCTAACCCTAACACTATCCTAGGGCTGATGCTAACCCTAACCCTATCCCTAACACTATCCTAGGGCTGATGATAACCCTAACCCTAACAATATCCTAGGCCTGATGATAACCCCTACCCTAACCCTAACACTATCCTAGGGCTGATGTTAAACCTAACCCTAACACTATCCTAGGGCTGAGGCTAACGCTAACCCTAACCCTAACACTATCCTAAGTCTGATGCTAACCCTAGCCCTCACACTATCCTAGGCCTGATGATAACCCTAACCCTAACCTTAACACTATCCTAGGGCTGATGCTAACCCTAACCATAACCCTAACACTATCCTAGAGCTGATGCTAACCCTAACCCTAACATTATCCTAGGCCTGATGATAACCCTAACCCTAACCCTGACACTATCCTAGGGCTGATGCTAACCCTAACCCTAACACTATCCTAGGGCTGATGCTAACCCTAACCCTAACCCTAACACTATCCTAGGCCTGATGCTAACCCTATCCCTAAACCTAACACTCTCCTAGGGCTGAGGGTAACCCTAACCCTAACAGTATCCTAGGGCTGATGCTAACCCTAACCCTAACACAAACACTATCCTAGGGTTGATGCTAACCCTAACCCTAACACTATCCTAGGGCTGATGCTAACCCTAACCCTAACCCTAACACTATCCTTGGGCTGATGCTAACCCTAACCCTAACACTATCCTGGGCCTGATGCTAACCCTAACCCTAACCCTAACACTATCCTAGGGCTGATGCTAACCCTAACCCTAACACTATCCTTGGGCTGATGCTAACCCTAACCCTAACCCTAACACTATCCTAGGGCAGATGCTAAACCTAACGCTAACCCTAACACTATCCTTGAACTGATGCTAACCCTAACCCTAACACTATCCTAGGCCTGATGATAACCCTAACCCTAACCCTAACACTATCCTAGGATTTATGTTAACCCTAACCCTAACACTATCCTAGGGCTGATGCTAACCCTAACCCTAACCCTAACACTATCCTAGGGCGGATGCTAACCCTAACCCTAACCCTAACACTATCCTAGGGCTGATGCTAACCCTAACACTAACACTATCCTAGGGCTGATGCTAACCCTAACCCTAACCCTAACATTATCCTAGGGCGGATGCTAACCCTAACCCTAATAATATCCTAGGGCTGATGCTAACACTAACCCTAACCCTAACACTATCCTAGGGCTGATGCTATCCCTAACCCTAACCCTAACACTATCCTAGGGCTGATGCTAACCCTAACACTAACACTATCCTAGGGCTGATGCTAACCCTAACCCTAACACTATCCTAGGCCTGATGCTAACCCTAACCCTAACCCTAACACTATCCTAGGGCTGATGCTAACCATAACCATAACACTATCCTAGGGCTGATGTTAACCATAACCCTAACCCTAACACTATCCTAGGGCTGATGCTAACCCTAACCCTAACACTATCCTAGGCCTGATGATAACCCTAACCCTAACCCTAACACTATCCTAGGGCTGATGCTAACCCTAACCCTAACACTAACCTAGGGCTGATGCTAACCCTAACCCTAACCCTAACACTATCCTAAGTCTGATGCTAACCCTAGACCTCACACTAAACTAGGCCTGATGATAACCATAACCCTAACCTTAACACTATCCAAGGCTGATGCTAACCCTAACCCTAACCCTAATACTATCCTAGAGCTGATGCTAACCCTAACCCTAACACTATCCTAGGCCTGATGATAACCCTAACACTAACCCTGACACTATCCTAGGGCTGATGCTAACCCTAACCCTAACGCTATCCTAGGGGTGATGCTAACCCTAACCCTAACCCTAACACTATCCTAGGCCTGATGCTAACCCTATCCCTAACCCTAACACTCTCCTAGGGCTGAGGCTAACCCTAACCCTAACACTATCCTAGGGCTCATGCTAACCCTAACCCTAACCCAAACACTATCCTAGGGTTGATGCTAACCCTAACCCTAACACTATCCTAGGGCTGATGCTAACCCTAACACTAACCCTAACACTATCCTTGGACTGATGCTAACCCTAACCCTAACACTATCCTGGGCCTGATGCTAACCCTAACCCTAACCCTAACACTATCCTAGGGCTGATGCTAACCCTAACCCTAACACTATCCTTGGGCTGATGCTAACCCTAACCCTAACCCTAACACTATACTTGGGCTGATGCTAACCCTAACCCTAACACTATCCTGGGCCTGATGCTAACCCTAACCCTAACCCTAACACTATCCTAGGGCTGATGCTAACCCTAACGCTAACACTATCCTAGGCCTGATGCTAACCCTAACCCTAACCCTAACACTATCCTAGGGCTGATGCTAACCCTAACCCTAACCCTAACACTATCCTAGAGCTGATGCTAACCCTAACCCTAACCCTAACCCTAACCCTAATACTATCGTAGGGCTGATGCTAACCCTAACCCTAACCCTAACACTATCCTAGGGCTGATGCTAACCCTAACCCTAACTCTAACACTATCCTAGGGCTGAGGCTAACCCTAACCCTAACACTATCCTACGGCTGATGCTAACTCTAACCCTAACCCTAACACTATCCTAAGGCTGATGCTAACCCTAACACTAACACTATCCTAGGCCTGGTGCTAACCCTAACCCTAACCCTAACACTATTCTAGGGCTGATGCTAACCCTAACCCTAATAATATCCTAGGGCTGATGCTAACCCTAACCCTAACCCTAACACTATCCTAGGGCTGATGCTATCCCTAACCCTAACCCTAACACTATCCTAGGGCTGATGCTAACCCTAACCCTAACCCTAATACTATCCTAGGGCTGATGCTAACCCTAACCCTAACCCTAACACTATCCTAGGGCTGATGCTAACCCTAACCCTATCCCTAACACTATCCTAGGGCTGATGATAACCCTAACCCTAACAATATCCTAGGCCTGGTGATAACCCTAACCCTAACCCTAACACTATCCTAGGGCTGATGCTAAACCTAACCCTAACACTATCCTAGGGCTGAGGCTAACGCTAACCCTAACCCTAACACTATCCTAAGTCTGATGCTAACCCTCGCCCTCACACTATCCTGGCCTGATGATAACCCTAACCCTAACCTTAACACTATCCTAGGGCTGATGCTAACCCTAACCATAACACTAACACTATCCTAGAGCTGATGCTAACCCTAACCCTAACACTATCCTAGGCCTGATGAAAACCCTAACCCTAACCCTGACACTATCCTAGGGCTGATGCTAACCCTAACCCTAACACGATCCTAGGGCTGATGCTAACCCTAACCCTAACCCTAACACTATCCTAGGCCTGATGCTAACCCTATCCCTAACCCTAACACTCTCCTAGGGCTGAGGGTAACCCTAACCCTAACACTATCCTAGGGCTGATGCTAACCCTAACCCTAACACAAACACTATCCTAGGGTTGATGCTAACCCTAACCCTAACACTATCCTAGGGCTGATGCTAACCCTAACCCTAACCCTAACACTATCCTTGGGCTGATGCTAACCCTAACCCTAACACTATCCTGGGCCTGAGGCTAACCCTAACCCTAACCCTAACACTATCCTAGGGCTGATGCTAACCCTAACCCTAACACTATCCTTGGGCTGATGCTAACCCTAACCCTAACCCTAACACTATCCTAGGGCAGATGCTGAACCTAACGCTAACCCTAACACTATCCTTGAACTGATGCTAACCGTAACCCTAACCCTAACACTATCCTAGGCCTGATGATAACCTTAACCCTAACCCTAACACTATCCTAGGATTTATGTTAACCCTAACCCTAACACTATCCTACGGCTAATGCTAACCCTAACCCTAACCCTAACACTATCCTAGGGCGGATGCTAAACCTAACCCTAACCGTAACACTATCCTAGGGCTGATGCTAACCCTAACACTAACACTATCCTAGGGCTGATGCTAACCCTAACCCTAACCCTAACATTATCCTAGGGCGGATGCTAACCCTAACCCTAACCCTAACACTATCCTAGGGCTGATGCTAACCCTAACCCTAACACTATCCTAGGGCTGATGCTAACCCTAACACTAACACTATCCTAGGGCTGATGCTAACCCTAACCCTAACCCTAACACTCTCCAAGGGCTGATGCTAACCCTAACCCTAACCCTAACACTATCCTAGGGCTGATGCTAACCCTCACCCTAACTCTACACTATCGTAGGGCTGAGGCTAACCCTAACCCTAACACTATCCTACGGCTGATGCTAACCCTAACCCTAACCCTAACACTATACTAGGGCTCATTCTAACCCTAACCCTAACACTATCTAGGCCTGATGCTAACCCTAACCCTAACCCTAACACTATCCTAGGGCTGATGCTAACCATAACCATAACACTATCCTACTGCTGATGCTAACCATAACCCTAACCCTAACACTATCCTAGGGCTGATGCTAACCCTAACCCTAACTCTATCCTAGGCCTGATGATAACCCTAACCCTAACCCTAACACTATCCTAGGGCTGATGCTAACCCTAACCCTAACACTATCCTAGGGCTGATGCTAACCCTAACCCTAACCCTAACACTATCCTAAGTCTGATGCTAACCCTAGACCTCACACTATACAAGCCCTGATGATAACCATAACCCTAACCTTAACACATTCCTAGGGCTGATGCTAACCCTAACCCTAACCCTAATACTATCCTAGAGCTGATGCTAACCCTAACCCTAACACTATCCTAGGCCTGATGATAACCCTAACACTAACCCTGACACTATCCTAGGGCTGATGCTAACCCTAACCCTAACGCTATCCTAGGGGTGATGCTAACCCTAACCCTAACCCTAACTCTATCCTAGGCCTGATGCTAAGCCTATCCCTAACCCTAACACTCTCCTAGGGCTGAGGCTAACCCTAACCCTAACACTATCCTAGGGCTGATGCTAACCCTAACCCTAACCCAAACACTATCCTAGGGTTTATGCTAACCCTAACCCTAACACTATCCTAGGGCTGATGCTAACCCTAACCCTAACCCTAACACTATCCTTGGATTGATGCTAACCCTAACCCTAACAATATCCTGGGCCTGATGCTAACCCTAACCCTAACACTATCCTAGGGCTGATGCTAACTCTAACCCTAACACTATCCTTGGGCTGATGCTAACCCTAACCCTAACCCTAACACTATACTTGGGCTGATGTTAACCCTAACCCTAACACTATCATGGGCCTGATGCTAACCCTAACCCTAACACTAACACTATCCTAGCGCTGATGCTAACCCTAACCCTAACACTATCCTTGGGCTGATGCTAACCCTAACCCTAACCCTAACAATATCCTATGGCAGATGCTAACCCTAACGCTAACCCTAACACTATCCTTGAACTGATGCTAACCCTAATCCTAACCCTAACACTATCCTAGGCCTGATGCTAACCCTAACCCTAACCCTAACACTCTCCTAGGGTTTATGTTAACCCTAACCCTAACACTATCCTAGGGCTGATGCTAACCCTAACCCTAACCCTAACACTATCCTAGGGCGGATGCTAACCCTAACCCTAACCCTAACACTATCCTAGGGCTGATGCTAACCCTAACGCTAACCCTAACATTATCCTAGGGCTGATGCTAACCCTAACCCTAACTCTAACACTATCTTAGGGCTGAGGCTAACCCTAACCCTAACACTATCCTACGGCTGATGCTAACCCTAACCCTAACCCTAACTCTATCCTAGGGCTGATGCTAACCCTAACCCTAACACTATCCTAGGGCTGATGCTAACCCTAACCCTAACCCTAACACTATCCTAGGGCTGATGCTAACCCTAACCCTAACACTATCCTAGGGCTGATGCTAACCCTAACCCTAACCCTAACACTATCCTAGGGCTGATGCTAACCCTAACCCTAACCCTAACACTATCCTAGGGAGAATGCTAACCCTAACCCTAACCCTAACACTATCCTAGGGCTGATGCTAACCCTAACACTAACACTATCCTAGGGCTGATGCTAACCCTAACCCTAACCCTAACACTATCCTAGGGCGGATGCTAACCCTAACCCTAACCCTAACACTATCCTAGGGCTGATGCTAACCCTAACACTAACACTATCCTAGGCCTGATGCTAAGCCTAACCCTAACCCTAACACTATACTAGGGCTGATGCTAACCCTAACCCTAACACTATCCTAGGGCTGATGCTAACCCTAACACTAACACTATCTTAGGGCTGATGCTAACCCTAACCCTAACCCTAACACTCTTCAAGGGCTGATGCTAACCCTAACCCTAACCCTAACACTATCCTAGGGCTGATGCTAACCCTAACCCTAACTCTAACACTATCTTAGGGCTGAGGCTAACCCTAACCCTAACACTATCCTACGGCTGATGCTAACCCTAACCCTAACCCTAACACTATCCTAGGGCTGATGCTAACCCTAACTCTAACACTATCCTAGGCCTGATGCTAACCCTAACCATAACCCTAACACTATCCTAGGGCTGATGCTAACCTTAACCCTAACACTATCCTAGGGCTGATGCTAACCCTAACCCTAACCCTAACACTATCCTAGGGCTGATGCTAACCCTAACCCTAACACTATCCTAGGCCTGATGATAACCCTAACCCTAACCCTAACACTATCCTAGGGCTGATGCTAACCCTAACCCTAACACTATCCTAGGGCTGATGCTAACCCTAACCCTAACCCTAACATTATCCTAAGTCTGATGCTAACCCTAGACCTCACAAGATACTGGGCCTGATGATAACCATAACCCTAACCTTAACACTATCCTAGGGCTCATGCTAACCCTATCCCTAACCCTAACACTATCCTAGAGCTGATGCTAACCCTAACCCTAACACTATCCTAGGCCTGATGATAACCCTAACACTAACCCTGACACTATCCTAGGGCTGATGCTAACCCTAACCCTAACACTATCCTAGGGCTCATGCTAACCATAACCCTAACCCTAACACTATCCTAGGCCTGATGCTAACCCTATCCCTAACCCTAACACTCTCCTAGGGCTGAGGCTAACCCTAACCCTAACACTATCCTAGGGCTGATGCTAACCCTAACCCTAACCCAAACACTATCCTAGGGTTGATGCTAACCCTAACCCTAACACTATCCTAGGGCTGATGCTAACCCTAACCCTAACCCTAACACTATCCTTGGACTGATGCTAACCCTAACCCTAACACTATCCTGGGCCTGATGCTAACCCTAACCCTAACCCTAACACTATCCTAGGGCTGATGCTAACCCTAACCCTAACACTATCCTTGGGCTGACGCTAACCCTAACCCTAACCCTAACAATATCCTAGGGCAGATGCTAACCCTAACCCTAACCCTAACACTATCCTTGGGCTGATGCCAACCCTAACCCTAACACTATCCTGGGCCTGATGCTAACCCTAACCCTAACCCTAACACTATCCTAGGGCTGATGCTAACCCTAACCCTAACACTATCCTTGGGCTGATGCTAACCCTAACCCTAACCTTAACAATATCCTAGGGCAGATGCTAACCCTAACGCTAACCCTAACACTATCCTTGAACTGATGCTAACCCTAAGCCTAACCCTAACACTATCCTAGGCCTGATGATAACGCTAACCCTAACCCTAACACTATCCTAGGGTTTATGTTAACCCTAACCCTAACACAATCCTAGGGCTGATGCTAACCCTAACCCTAACCCTAACACTATCCTAGGGCGGATGCTAACCCTAACCCTAACCCTAACACTATCCTTGGGCTGATGCTAACCCTAACACTAACACTATCCTAGGGCTGACGCTAACTCTAACCCTAACCCTAACATTATCCTAGGGCTGATGCTAACCCTAACCCTAACCCTAACACTATCCTAGGGCTGATGCTAACCCTAACCCTAACACTATCCTAGGGCTGATGCTAACCCTAACCCTAACCCTAACACTATCCTAGGGCTGATGCTAACCCTAACCCTAACACTATCCTAGGGCTGATGCTAACCGTAACCCTAACCCTAACACTATCCTAGGGCGGATGCTAACCCTAACCCTAACCCTAACATTATCCTAGGGCTCATGCTAACCCTAACACTAACACTATCCTAGGGATGATGCTAACCCTAACCCTAACCCTAACACTATCCTAGGGCTGATGCTAACCCTAACCCTAACTCTAACACTATCTTAGGGCTGAGGCTAACCCTAACCCTAACACTATCCTACGGCTGATGCTAACCCTAACCCTAACCCTAAGACTATCCTAGGGCTGATGCTAACCCTATCCCTAACACTATCCTAGGCCTGATGATAACCCTAACCCTAACCCTGACACCATCCTAGGGCTGATGCTAACCCTAAGCCTAACACTATCCTAGGGCTGATGCTAACCCTAACCCTAACCCTAACACTATCCTAGGGCTGATGCTAACCCTAACCCTAACCCTAACACTATCCTAGAGCTGATGCTAACCCTAACCCTAACCCTAACCCTAACCCTAATACTATCCTAGGGCTGATGCTAACCCTAACCCTAACCCTAACACTATCCTAGGGCTGATGCTAACCCTAACCCTAACTCTAACACTATCCTAGGGCTGAGGCTAACCCTTACCCTAACACTATCCTACGGCTGATGCTAACCCTAACCCTAACCCTAACACTATCCTAAGGCTGATGCTAACCCTAACACTAACACTATCCTAGGCCTGGTGCTAACCCTAACCCTAACCCTAACACTATTCTAGGGCTGATGCTAACCCTAACCCTAATAATATCCTAGGGCTGATGCTAACCCTAACCCTAACCCTAACACTATCCTAGGGCTGATGCTATCCCTAACCCTAACCCTAACACTATCCTAGGGCTGATGCTAACCCTAACCCTAACCCTAATACTATCCTAGGGCTGATGCTAAACCTAACCCTAACCCTAACACTATACTAGGGCTCATGCTAACCCTAACCCTAACCCTAACACTATCCTAGGGCTGATGCTAACCCTAACCCTAACAATATCCTAGGCCTGATGATAACCCTAACCCTAACCCTAACACTATCCTAGGTTTGATGCTAAACCTAACCCTAACACTATCCTACGGCTGATGCTAACCCTAACCCTAACCCTAACACTATCCTAAGTCTGATGCTAACCCTAGCCCTCACACTATCCTAGGCCTGATGATAACCCTAACCCTAACCTTAACACTATCCTAGCGGTGATGCTAACCCTAACCATAACCCTAACACTATCCTAGAGCTGATGCTAACCCTAACCCTAACACTATCCTAGGCCTGATGATAACCCTAACCCTAACCCTGACACTATCCTAGGGCTGATGCTAACCCTAACCCTAACACTATCCTAGGGCTGATGCTAACCCTAACCCTAACCCTAACACTATCCTAGGCCTGATGCTAACACTATCCCTAACCCTAACACTCTCCTAGGGCTGAGGGTAACCCTAACCCTAACACTATCCTAGGGCTGATGCTAACCCTAACCCTAACCCAAACACTATCCTAGGGTTGATGCTAACCCTAACCCTAACACTATCCTAGGGCTGATGCTAACCCTAACCCTAACCCTAACACTATCCCTGGGCTGATGCTAACCCTAACCCTAACACTATCCTGGGCCTGATGCTAACCCTAACCCTAACCCTAACACTATCCTAGGGCTGATGCTAACCCTAACCCTAACACTATCCTTGGGCTGATGCTAACCCTAACCCTAACCCTAACACTATCCTAGGGCAGATGCTAAGCCTAACGCTAACCCTAACACTATCCTTGAACTGATGCTAACACTAACCCTAACCCTAACACTATCCTAGGCCTGATGATAACCCTAACCCTAACCCTAACACTATCCTAGGATTTATGTTAACCCTAACCCTAACACTATCCTAGGGCTGATGCTAACCCTAACCCTAACCCTAACACTATCCTTGGACTGATGCTAACCCTAACCCTAACACTATCCTGGGCCTGATGCTAACCCTAACCCTAACCCTAACACTATCCTAGGGCTGAGGGTAACCCTAACCTTAACACTATCCTAGGGCTGATGCTAACCCTAACCCTAACACAAACACTATCCTAGGGTTGATGCTAACCCTAACCCTAACACTATCCTAGGGCTGATGCTAACCCTAACCCTAACACTAACACTATCCTTGGGCTGATGCTAACCCTAACCCTAACACTATCCTGGGCCTGATGCTAACCCTAACCCTAACCCTAACACTATCCTAGGGCTGATGCTAACCCTAACCCTAACACTATCCTTGGGCTGATGCTAACCCTAACCCTAACCCTAACACTATCCTAGGGCGGATGCTAACCCTAACCCTAACCGTAACACTATCCTTGGGCTGATGCTAACCCTAACACTAACACTATCCTAGGGCTGATGCTAACCCTAACCCTAACCCTAACATTATCCTAGGGCTGATGCTAACCCTAACCCTAACTCTAACACTATCTTAGGTCTGAGGCTAACCCTAACCCTAACACTATCCTTCGGCTGATGCTAACCCTAACCCTAACCCTAACACTATCCTAGGGCTGATGCTAACCCTAACCCTAACACTATCCTAGGGCTGATGCTAACCCTAACCTTAACCCTAACACTATCCTAGGGCTGATGCTAACCCTAACCCTAACACTATCCTAGGGCTGATGCTAACCGTAACCCTAACCCTAACACTATCCTAGGGCGGATGCTAACCCTAACCCTAACCCTAACATTATCCTAGGGCTCATGCTAACCCTAACACTAACACTATCCTAGGGATGATGCTAACCCTAACCCTAACCCTAACACTATCCTAGGGCTGATGCTAACCCTAACCCTAACTCTAACACTATCTTAGGGCTGAGGCTAACCCTAACCCTAACACTATCCTACGGCTGATGCTAACCCTAACCCTAACCCTAAGACTATCCTAGGGCTGATGCTAACCCTAACCCTAACACTATCCTAGGCCTGATGATAACCCTAACCCTAACCCTGACACCATCCTAGGGCTGATGCTAACCCTAAGCCTAACACTATCCTAGGGCTGATGCTAACCCTAACCCTAACCCTAACACTATCCTAGGGCTGATGCTAACCCTAACCCTAACCCTAACACTATCCTAGAGCTGATGCTAACCCTAACCCTAACCCTAACCCTAACCCTAATACTATCCTAGGGCTGATGCTAACCCTAACCCTAACCCTAACACTATCCTAGGGCTGATGCTAACCCTAACCCTAACTCTAACACTATCCTAGGGCTGAGGCTAACCCTTACCCTAACACTATCCTACGGCTGATGCTAACCCTAACCCTAACCCTAACACTATCCTAAGGCTGATGCTAACCCTAACACTAACACTATCCTAGGCCTGGTGCTAACCCTAACCCTAACCCTAACACTATTCTAGGGCTGATGCTAACCCTAACCCTAATAATATCCTAGGGCTGATGCTAACCCTAACCCTAACCCTAACACTATCCTAGGGCTGATGCTATCCCTAACCCTAACCCTAACACTATCCTAGGGCTGATGCTAACCCTAACCCTAACCCTAATACTATCCTAGGGCTGATGCTAACCCTAACCCTAACCCTAACACTATACTAGGGCTCATGCTAACCCTAACCCTAACCCTAACACTATCCTAGGGCTGATGCTAACCCTAACCCTAACAATATCCTAGGCCTGATGATAACCCTAACCCTAACCCTAACACTATCCTAGGTTTGATGCTAAACCTAACCCTAACACTATCCTACGGCTGATGCTAACCCTAACCCTAACCCTAACACTATCCTAAGTCTGATGCTAACCCTAGCCCTCACACTATCCTAGGCCTGATGATAACCCTAACCCTAACCTTAACACTATCCTAGCGGTGATGCTAACCCTAACCATAACCCTAACACTATCCTAGAGCTGATGCTAACCCTAACCCTAACACTATCCTAGGCCTGATGATAACCCTAACCCTAACCCTGACACTATCCTAGGGCTGATGCTAACCCTAACCCTAACACTATCCTAGGGCTGATGCTAACCCTAACCCTAACCCTAACACTATCCTAGGCCTGATGCTAACCCTATCCCTAACCCTAACACTCTCCTAGGGCTGAGGGTAACCCTAACCCTAACACTATCCTAGGGCTGATGCTAACCCTAACCCTAACCCAAACACTATCCTAGGGTTGATGCTAACCCTAACCCTAACACTATCCTAGGGCTGATGCTAACCCTAACCCTAACCCTAACACTATCCCTGGGCTGATGCTAACCCTAACCCTAACACTATCCTGGGCCTGATGCTAACCCTAACCCTAACCCTAACACTATCCTAGGGCTGATGCTAACCCTAACCCTAACACTATCCTTGGGCTGATGCTAACCCTAACCCTAACCCTAACACTATCCTAGGGCAGATGCTAAGCCTAACGCTAACCCTAACACTATCCTTGAACTGATGCTAACACTAACCCTAACCCTAACAGTATCCTAGGCCTGATGATAACCCTAACCCTAACCCTAACACTATCCTAGGATTTATGTTAACCCTAACCCTAACACTATCCTAGGGCTGATGCTAACCCTAACCCTAACCCTAACACTATCCTTGGACTGATGCTAACCCTAACCCTAACACTATCCTGGGCCTGATGCTAACCCTAACCCTAACCCTAACACTATCCTAGGGCTGAGGGTAACCCTAACCTTAACACTATCCTAGGGCTGATGCTAACCCTAACCCTAACACAAACACTATCCTAGGGTTGATGCTAACCCTAACCCTAACACTATCCTAGGGCTGATGCTAACCCTAACCCTAACACTAACACTATCCTTGGGCTGATGCTAACCCTAACCCTAACACTATCCTGGGCCTGATGCTAACCCTAACCCTAACCCTAACACTATCCTAGGGCTGATGCTAACCCTAACCCTAACACTATCCTTGGGCTGATGCTAACCCTAACCCTAACCCTAACACTATCCTAGGGCAGATGCTAAACCTAACGCTAACCCTAACACTATCCTTGAACTGATGCTAACCCTAACCCTAACCCTAACACTATCCTAGGCCTGATGATAACCCTAACCCTAACCCTAACACTATCCTAGGATTTATGTTAACCCTAACCCTAACACTATCCTGGGGCTGATGCTAACCCTAACCCTAACCCTAACACTATCCTAGGGCGGATGCTAACCCTAACTCTAACCCTAACACTATCCTAGGGCTGATGCTAACCCTAACACTAACACTATCCTAGGGCTGATGCTAACCCTAACCCTAACCCTAACATTATCCTAGGGCGGATGCTAACCCTAACCCTAACCCTAACACTATCCTAGGGCTGATGCTATCGCTAACCCTAACACTATCCTAGGGCTGATGCTAACCCTAACACTAACACTATCCTAGGGCTGATGCTAACCCTAACCCTAACCCTAACACTCTCCAAGGGCTGATGCTAACCCTAACCCTAACCCTAACACTATCCTAGGGCTGATGCTAACCCTCACCCTAACTCTACACTATCGTAGGGCTGAGGCTAACCCTAACCTTAACACTATCCTACGGCTGATGCTAACCCTAACCCTAACCCTAACACTATACTAGGGCTGATTCTAACCCTAACCAATACACTATCCTAGGCCTGATGCTAACCCTAACCCTAACCCTAACACTATCCTAGGGCTGATGCTAACCATAACCATAACACTATCCTAGGGCTGATGCTAACCATAACCCTAACCCTAACACTATCCTAGGGCTGATGCTAACCCTAACCCTAACACTATCCTAGGCCTGATGATAACCCTAACCCTAACGCTAACACTATCCTAGGGCTGATGCTAACCCTAACCCTAACACTATCCAAGGGCTGATGCTAACCCTCACCCTAACCCTAACACTATCCTAAGTCTGATGCTAACCCTAGACCTCACACTATACTAGGCCTGATGATAACCATAACCCTAACCTTAACACTATCCTAGGGCTGATGCTAACCCTAACCCTAACCCTAATACTATCCTAGAGCTGATGCGAACCCTAACCCTAACACTATCCTAGGCCTGATGCTAACCCTAACACTAACCCTAACACTCTCCTAGGGCTGAGGCTAACCCTAACCCTAACACTATCCTAGGGCTGATGCTAACCCTAACCCTAACCCAAACACTATACTAGGGTTGATGCTAACCCTAACCCTAACACTATCCTAGGGCTGATGCTAACCCTAACCCTAACCCTAACACTATCCTTGGACTGATGCTAACCCTAACCCTAACACTATCCTGGGCCTGATGCTAACCCTAACCCTAACCCTAACACTATCCTAGGGCTGATGCTAACCCTAACCCTAACACTATCCTTGGGCTGATGCTAACCCTAACCCTAACCCTAACACTATATTTGGGCTGATGCTAACCCTAACCCTAACACTATCCTGGGCCTGATGCTAACCCTAACCCTAAACCTAACACTATCCTAGGGGTGATGCTAACCCTAACCCTAACACTATCCTTGGGCTGATGCTAACCCTAACCCTAACCCTAACAATATCCTATGGCAGATGCTAACCCTAACGCTAACCCTAACACTATCCTTGAACTGATGCTAACCCTAACCCTAACCCTAACACTATCCTAGGCCTGATGCTAACCCTAACCCTAACCCTAACACTCTCCTAGGGTTTATGTTAACCCTAACCCTAATTCTATCCTAGGGCTGATGCTAACCCTAACCCTAACCCTAACACTATCCTAGGGCGGATGCTAACCCTAACCCTAACCCTAACACTATCCTAGGGCTGATGCTAACCCTAACACTAACACTATCCTAGGGCTGATGCTAACCCTAACCCTAACCCTAACATTATCCTAGGGCTGATGCTAACCCTAACCCTAACTCTAACACTATCTTAGTGTTGAGGCTAACCCTAACCCTAACACTATCCTACGGCTGATGCTAACCCTAACCCTAACCCTAACTCTATCCTAGGGCTGATGCTAACCCTAACCCTAACACTATCCTAGGGCTGATGCTAACCCTAACCCTAACCCTAACACTATCCTAGGGCTGATGCTAACCCTAACCCTAACACTATCCTAGGGCTGATGCTAACCCTAACCCTAACCCTAACACTATCCTAGGGCTGATGCTAACCCTAACCCTAACCCTAACACTATCCTAGGGCGAATGCTAACCCTAACCCTAACCCTAACACTATCCTAGGGCTGATGCTAACCCTAACACTAACACTATCCTAGGGCTGATGCTAACCCTAACCCTAACCCTAACACTATCCTAGGGCGGATGCTAACCCTAACCCTAACCCTAACACTATCCTAGGGCTGATGCTAACCCTAACACTAACACTATCCTAGGCCTGATGCTCAGCCTAACCCTAACCCTAACACTATCCTAGGGCTGATGCTAACCCTAACCCTAACACTATCCTAGGGCTGATGCTAACCCTAACACTAACACTATCCTAGGGCTGATGCTAACCCTAACCCTAACCCTAACACTCTTCAAGGGCTGATGATAACCCTAACCCTAACCCTAACACTATCCTAGGGTTCATGTTAACCCTAACCCTAACACTATCCTAGGGCTGATGCTAACCCTAACCCTAACCCTAACACTATCCTAGGGCGGATGCTAACCCTAACCCTAACCCTAACACTATCCTAGGGCTTATGCTAACCCTAACACTAACACTATCCTAGGGCTGATGCTAACCCTAACCCTAACCCTAATATTATCCTAGGGCTGATGCTAACCCTAACCCTAACTCTAACACTATCTTAGGGCTGAGGCTAACCCTAACCCTAACACAATCCTACGGGTGATGCTAACCCTAACCCTAACCCTAACACTATCCTAGGGCTGATGCTAACCCTAACCCTAACACTATCCTAGGGCTGATGCTAACCCTAACCCTAACCCTAACACTATCCTAGGGCTGATGCTAACCCTAACCCTAACACTATCCTAGGGCTGATGCTAAGCCTAACCCTAACCCTAACACTATCCTAGGGCTGATGCTAACCCTAACCCTAACCCTAACACTATCCTAGGGCGGATGCTAACCATAACCCTAACCCTAACATTATCCTAGGGCTGATGCTAACCCTAACACTAACACTATCCTAGGGCTGATGCTAACCCTAACCCTAACCCTAAACTATCCTAGGGCTGATGCTAACCCTAACCCTAACTCTAATACTATCTTATGGCTGAGGGTAACCCTAACCCTAACACTATCCTACGGCTGATGCTAACCCTAACCCTAACCCTAAGACTATCCTAGGGCTGATGCTAACCCTAACCCTAACACTATCCTAGGCCTGATGCTAACCCTAAGCCTAACCCTAACACTATCGTAGGGCTGATGCGAACCCTAACCCTAACACTATACTAGGGCTGATGCTAACCTAACCCTAACCCTAACACTATCCTAGGGCTGATGCTAACCCTAACCCTAACACTATCCTAGGCCTGATGATAACCCTAACCCTAACCCTAACACCATCCTAGGGCTGATGTTAACCCTAAGACTAACACTATCCTAGGGCTGATGCTAACCCTAACCCTAACCCTAACACTATCCTAGGGCTGATGCTAACCCTAACCCTAACACTATCCTAGGCCTGATGCTAACCCTAACCCTAACCCTAACAGTATCCTAGGGCTGATGCTAACCCTAACCCTAACCCTAACACTATCCTAGAGCTGATGCTAACCCTAACCCTAACACTAACCCTAACCCTAATACTATCCTAGGGCTGATGCTAACCCTAACCCTAACCCTAACACTATCCTAGGGCTGATGCTAACCCTAACCCTAACTCTAACACTATCCTAGGGCTGAGGCTAACCCTAACCCTAACACTATCCTATGGCTGATGCTAACTCTAACCCTAACCCTAACACTATCCTAAGGCTGATGGTAACCCTAAGATTAACACTATCTTAGGCCTGGTGCTAACCCTAACCCTAACCTTAACACTATTCTAGGGCTGATGCTAACCCTAACCCTAATAATATCCTAGGGCTGATGCTAACCCTAACCCTAACCCTAACACTATCCTAGGGCTGATGCTATCCCTAACCCTAACCCTAACACTATCCTAGGGCTGATGCTAACCCTAACCCTAACCCTAATACTATCCTAGGGCTGATGCTAACCCTAACCCTAACCCTAACAGTATCCTAGGGCTGATGCTAACCCTAACCCTATCCCTAACACTATCCTAGGGCTGATGATAACCCTCACCCTAACAATATCCTAGGCCTGATGATAACCCTAACCCTAACCCTAACACTATCCTAGGGCTGATGCTAAACCTAACCCTAACACTATCCTAGGGCTGAGGCTAACGCTAACCCTAACCCTAACACTATCCTAAGTCTGATGCTAACCCTAGCCCTCACACTATCCTAGGCCTGATGATAACCCTAACCCTAACCTTAACACTATCCTAGCGCTGATGCTAACCCTAACCATAACCATAACACTATCCTAGAGCTGATGCTAACCCTAACCCTAACACTATCCTAGGCCTGATGATAACCCTAACCCTAACCCTGACACTATCCTAGGGCTGATGCTAACCCTAACCCTAACACTATCCTAGGGCTGATGCTAACCCTAACCCTAACCCTAACACTATCCTAGGGCTGATGCTAACCCTATCCCTAACACTATCCTCGGGCTGATGCTAACCCTATCCCTAACGCTAACACTATCCTTGGACTGATGCTAACCCTAACCCTAACACTATCCTGGGCCTGATGCTAACCCTAACCCTAACCCTAACACTATCCTAGGGCTGATGCTAACCCTAACCCTAACACTATCCTTGGGCTGATGCTAACCCTAACCCTAACCCTAACAATATCCTGGGGCAGATGCTAACCCTAACCCTAACCCTAACACTATCCTTGGGCTGATGCTAACCCTAACCCTAACACTATCCTGGGCCTGATGCTAACCCTAACCCTAACCCTAACACTATCCTAGGGCTGATGCTAACCCTAACCCTAACACTATCCTTGGGCTGATGCTAACCCTAACCCTAACCCTAACAATATCCTAGGGCAGATGCTAACCCTAACGCTAACCCTAACACTATCCTTGAACTGATACTAACCATAACACTAACCCTAACACTATCCTAGGCCTGATGATAACCCTAACCCTAACCCTAACACTATCCTAGGGTTCATGTTAACCCTAACCCTAACACTATCCTAGGGCGGATGCTAACCCTAACCCTAACCCTAACATTATCCTAGGGCTGATGCTAACCCTAACACTAACACTATCCTTGGGCTGATGCTAACCCTAACCCTAACCCTAACACTATCCTAGGCCTGATGCTAACCCTAAGCCTAACCCTAACACTATCGTAGGGCTGATGCGAACCCTAACCCTAACACTATACTAGGGCTGATGCTAACCTACCCCTAACCCTAACACTATCCTAGGGCTGATGCTAACCCTAACCCTAACACTATCCTAGGCCTGATGATAACCCTAACCCTAACCCTAACACCATCCTAGGGCTGATGTTAACCCTAAGCCTAACACTATCCTAGGGCTGATGCTAACCCTAACCCTAACCCTAACACTATCCTAGGGCTGATGCTAACCCTAACCCTAACACTATCCTAGGCCTGATGCTAACCCTAACCCTAACCCTAACACTATCCTAGGGCTGATGCTAACCCTAACCCTAACCCTAACACTATCCTAGAGCTGATGCTAACCCTAACCCTAACCCTAACCCTAACCCTAACCCTAATACTATCCTAGGGCTGATGCTAACCCTAACCCTAACCCTAACACTATCCTAGGGCTGATGCTAACCCTAACCCTAACTCTAACACTATCCTAGGGCTGAGGCTAACCCTAACCCTAACACTATCCTACGGCTGATGCTAACTCTAACCCTAACCCTAACACTATCCTAAGGCTGATGCTAACCCTAACACTAACACTATCCTAGGCCTGGTGCTAACCCTAACCCTAACCCTAACACTATTCTAGGGCTGATGCTAACCCTAACCCTAATAATATCCTAGGGCTGATGCTAACCCTAACCCTAACCCTAACACTATCCTAGGGCTGATGCTATCCCTAACCCTAACCCTAACACTATCCTAGGGCTGATGCTAACCCTAACCCTAACCCTAATACTATCCTAGGGCTGATGCTAACCCTAACCCTAACCCTAACACTATCCTAGGGCTGATGCTAACCCTAACCCTATCCCTAACACTATCCTAGGGCTGATGATAACCCTAACCCTAACAATATCCTAGGCCTGATGATAACCCCTACCCTAACCCTAACACTATCCTAGGGCTGATGTTAAACCTAACCCTAACACTATCCTAGGGCTGAGGCTAACGCTAACCCTAACCCTAACACTATCCTAAGTCTGATGCTAACCCTAGCCCTCACACTATCCTAGGCCTGATGATAACCCTAACCCTAACCTTAACACTATCCTAGGGCTGATGCTAACCCTAACCATAACCCTAAAACTATCCTAGAGGTGATGCTAACCCTAACCCTAACACTATCCTAGGCCTGATGATAACCCTAACCCTAACCCTGACACTATCCTAGGGCTGATGCTAACCCTAACCCTCACACTATCCTAGGGCTGATGCTAACCCTAACCCTAACCCTAACACTATCCTAGGCCTGATGCTAACCCTATCCCTAAACCTAACACTCTCCTAGGGCTGAGGGTAACCCTAACCCTAACACTATCCTAGGGCTGATGCTAACCCTAACCCTAACACAAACACTATCCTAGGGTTGATGCTAACCCTAACCCTAACACTATCCTAGGGCTGATGCTAACCCTAACCCTAACCCTAACACTATCCTTGGGCTGATGCTAACCCTAACCCTAACACTATCCTGGGCCTGATGCTAACCCTAACCCTAACCCTAACACTATCCTAGGGCTGATGCTAACCCTAACCCTAACACTATCCTTGGGCTGATGCTAACCCTAACCCTAACCCTAACACTATCCTAGGGCAGATGCTAAACCTAACGCTAACCCTGACACTATCCTTGAACTGATGCTAACCCTAACCCTAACCCTAACACTATCCTAGGCCTGATGATAACCCTAACCCTAACCCTAACACTATCCTAGGATTTATGTTAACCCTAACCCTAACACTATCCTAGGGCTGTTGCTAACCCTAACCCTAACCCTAACACTATCCTATGGCGGATGCTAACCCTAACCCTAACCCTAACACTATCCTAGGGCTGATGCTAACCCTAACACTAACACTATCCTAGGGCTGATGCTAACCCTAACCCTAACCCTAACATTATCCTAGGGCGGATGCTAACCCTAACCCTAACCCTAACACTATCCTAGGGCTGATGCTAACCCTAACCCTAACCCTAACACTATCCTAGGGCTGATGCTAACCCTAACCCTAACACTATCCTAGGGCTGATTCTAACCCTAACACTAACACTATCCTAGGGCTGATGCTAACCCTAACCCTAACACTATCCTAGGCCTGATGCTAACCCTAACCCTAACCCTAACACTATCCTAGGGCTGATGCTAACCATAACCATAACACTATCCTAGGGCTGATGTTAACCATAACCCTAACCCTAACACTATCCTAGGGCTGATGCTAACCTTAACCCTAACACTATCCTAGGCCTGATGATAACCCTAACCCTAACCCTAACACTATCCTAGGGCTGATGCTAACCCTAACCCTAACACTATCCTAGGGCTGATGCTAACCCTAACCCTAACCCTAACACTATCCTAAGTCTGATGCTAACCCTAGACCTCACACTATACTAGGCCTGATGATAACCATAACCCTAACCTTAACACTATCCTAGGCCTGATGCTAACCCTATCCCTAACCCTAACACTCTCCTAGGGCTGAGGCTAACCCTAACCCTAACACTATCCTAGGGCTCATGCTAACCCTAACCCTAACCCAAACACTATCCTAGGGTTGATGCTAACCCTAACCCTAACACTATCCTAGGGCTGATGCTAACCCTAACACTAACCCTAACACTATCCTTGGACTGATGCTAACCCTAACCCTAACACTATCCTGGGCCTGATGCTAACCCTAACCCTAACCCTAACACTATCCTAGGGCTGATGCTAACCCTAACCCTAACACTATCCTTGGGCTGATGCTAACCCTAACCCTAACCCTAACACTATACTTGGGCTGATGCTAACCCTAACCCTAACACTATCCTGGGCCTGATGCTAACCCTAACCCTAACCCTAACACTATCCTAGGGCTGATGCTAACCCTAACGCTAACACTATCCTAGGCCTGATGCTAACCCTAACCCTAACCCTAACACTATCCTAGGGCTGATGCTAACCCTAACCCTAACCCTAACACTATCCTAGAGCTGATGCTAACCCTAACCCTAACCCTAACCCTAACCCTAATACTATCGTAGGGCTGATGCTAACCCTAACCCTAACCCTAACACTATCCTAGGGCTGATGCTAACCCTAACCCTAACTCTAACACTATCCTAGGGCTGAGGCTAACCCTAACCCTAACACTATCCTACGGCTGATGCTAACTCTAACCCTAACCCTAACACTATCCTAAGGCTGATGCTAACCCTAACACTAACACTATCCTAGGCCTGGTGCTAACCCTAACCCTAACCCTAACACTATTCTAGGGCTGATGCTAACCCTAACCCTAATAATATCCTAGGGCTGATGCTAACCCTAACCCTAACCCTAACATTATCCTAGGGCGGATGCTAACCCTAACCCTAACCCTAACACTATCCTAGGGCTGATGCTAACCCTAACCCTAACCCTAATACTATCCTAGGGCTGATGCTAACCCTAACCCTAACCCTAACACTATCCTAGGGCTGATGCTAACCCTAACCCTATCCCTAACACTATCCTAGGGCTGATGATAACCCTAACCCTAACAATATCCTAGGCCTGATGATAACCCTAACCCTAACACTAACACTATCCTAGGGCAGATGCTAAACCTAACCCTAACACTATCCTAGGGCTGAGGCTAACGCTAACCCTAACCCTAACACTATCCTAAGTCTGATGCTAACCCTAGCCCTCACACTATCCTAGGCCTGATGATAACCCTAACCCTAACCTTAACACTATCCTAGGGCTGATGCTAACCCTAACCATAACCCTAACACTATCCTAGAGCTGATGCTAACCCTAACCCTAACACTATCCTAGGCCTGATGATAACCCTAACCCTAACCCTGACACTATCCTAGGGCTGATGCTAACCCTAACCCTAACACGATCCTAGGGCTGATGCTAACCCTAACCCTAACCCTAACACTATCCTAGGCCTGATGCTAACCCTATCCCTAACCCTAACACTCTCCTAGGGCTGAGGGTAACCCTAACCCTAACACTATCCTAGGGCTGATGCTAACCCTAACCCTAACACAAACACTATCCTAGGGTTGATGCTAACCCTAACCCTAACACTATCCTAGGGCTGATGCTAACCCTAACCCTAACCCTAACACTATCCTTGGGCTGATGCTAACCCTAACCCTAACACTATCCTGGGCCTGATGCTAACCCTAACCCTAACCCTAACACTATCCTAGGGCTGATGCTAACCCTAACCGTAACACTATCCTTGGGCTGATGCTAACCCTAACCCCAACCCTAACACTATCCTAGGGCAGATGCTAAACCTAACGCTAACCCTAACACTATCCTTGAACTGATGCTAACCCTAACCCTAACCCTAACACTATCCTAGGCCTGATGCTAACCCTAACACTAACACTATCCTAGGGCTGATGCTAACCCTAACCCTAACCCTAACATTATCCTAGGGCGGATGCTAACCCTAACCCTAACTCTAACACTATCCTAGGGCTGATGCTAACCCTAACCCTAACACTATCCTAGGCCTGATGCTAACCCTAACACTAACACTATCCTAGGGCTGATGCTAACCCTAACCCTAACCCTAACACTCTCCAAGGGCTGATGCTAACCCTAACCCTAACCCTAACACTATCCTAGGGCTGATGCTAACCCTCACCCTAACTCTACACTATCGTAGGGCTGAGGCTAACCCTAACCCTAACACTATCCTACGGCTGATGCTAACCCTAACCCTAACCCTAACACTATACTAGGGCTGATTCTAACCCTAACCCTAACACTATCTAGGCCTGATGCTAACCCTAACCCTAACCCTAACACTATCCTAGGGCTGATGCTAACCATAACCATAACACTATCCTAGGCCTGATGATAACCCTAACCCTAACCCTAACACTATCCTAGGGCTGATGCTAACCCTAACCCTAACACTATCCTAGGGCTGATGCTAACCCTATCCCTAACCCTAACACTATCCTAAGTCTGATGCTAACCCTAGACCTCACACTATACTAGGCCTGATGATAACCATAACCCTAACCTTAACACTATCCTAGGGCTGATGCTAACCCTAACCCTAACCCTAATACTATCCTAGAGCTGATGCTAACCCTAACCCTAACACTATCCTAGGCCTGATGATAACCCTAACACTAACCCTGACACTATCCTAGGGCTGATGCTAACCCTAACCCTAACGCTATCCTAGGGGTGATGCTAACCTAACCCTAACCCTAACACTATCCTAGGCCTGATGCTAACCCTATCCCTAACCCTAACACTCTCCTAGGGCTGAGGCTAACCCTAACCCTAACACTATCCTAGGGCTGAGGCTAACCCTAACCCTAACCCAAACACTATCCTAGGGTTGATGCTAACCCTAACCCTAACACTATCCTAGGGCTGATGCTAACCCTAACCCTAACCCTAACACTATCCTTGGACTGATGCTAACCCTAACCCTAACAATATCCTGGGCCTGATGCTAACCCTAACCCTAACACTATCCTAGGGCTGATGCTAACCCTAACCCTAACACTATCCTTGGGCTGATGCTAACCCTAACCCTAACCCTAACACTATACTTGGGCTGATGCTAACCCTAACCCTAACACTATCCTGGGCCTGATGCTAACCCTAACCCTAACACTAACACTATCCTAGGGCTGATGCTAACCCTAACCCTAACACTATCCTTGGGCTGATGCTAACCCTAACCCTAACCCTAACAATATCCTATGGCAGATGCTAACCCTAACGCTAACCCTAACACTATCCTTGAACTGATGCTAACCCTAACCCTAACCCTAACACTATCCTAGGCCTGATGCTAACCCTAACCCTAACCCTAACACTCTCCTAGGGTTTATGTTAACCCTAACCCTAACACTATCCTAGGGCTGATGCTAACCCTAACCCTAACCCTAACATTATCCTAGGGCTGATGCTAACCCTAACCCTAACTCTAACACTATCTTAGGGCTGAGGCTAAGCCTAACCCTAACACTATCCTAGGGCTGATGCTAACCCTAACCCTAACACAAACACTATCCTAGGCCTGATGCTAACCCTAACCCTAACCCTAACACTATCCTAGGGCTGATGCTAACCATAACCATAACACTATCCTACTGCTGATGCTAACCATAACCCTAACCCTAACACTATCCTAGGGCTGATGCTAACCCTAACCCTAACACTATCCTAGGCCTGATGATAACCCTAACCCTAACCCTAACACTATCCTAGGGCTGATGCTAACCCTAACCCTAACACTATCCTAGGGCTGATGCTAACCCTAACCCTAACCCTAACACTATCCTAAGTCTGATGCTAACCCTAGACCTCACACTATACTAGGCCTGATGATAACCATAACCCTAACCTTAACACTATCCTAGGGCTGATGCTAACCCTAACCCTAACCCTAATACTATCCTAGAGCTGATGCTAACCCTAACCCTAACACTATCCTAGGCCTGATGATAACCCTAACACTAACCCTGACACTATCCTAGGGCTGATGCTAACCCTAACCCTAACGCTATCCTAGGGGTGATGCTAACCCTAACCCTAACCCTAACACTATCCTAGGCCTGATGCTAACCCTATCCCTAACCCTAACACTCTCCTAGGGCTGAGGCTAACCCTAACCCTAACACTATCCTAGGGCTGAGGCTAACCCTAACCCTAACCCAAACACTATCCTAGGGTTGATGCTAACCCTAACCCTAACACTATCCTAGGGCTGATGCTAACCCTAACCCTAACCCTAACACTATCCTTGGACTGATGCTAACCCTAACCCTAACAATATCCTGGGCCTGATGCTAACCCTAACCCTAACACTATCCTAGGGCTGATGCTAACCCTAACCCTAACACTATCCTTGGGCTGATGCTAACCCTAACCCTAACCCTAACACTATACTTGGGCTGATGCTAACCCTAACCCTAACACTATCCTGGGCCTGATGCTAACCCTAACCCTAACACTAACACTATCCTAGGGCTGATGCTAACCCTAACCCTAACACTATCCTTGGGCTGATGCTAACCCTAACCCTAACCCTAACACTCTCCTAGGGTTTATGTTAACCCTAACCCTAACACTATCCTAGGGCTGATGCTAACCCTAACCCTAACCCTAACATTATCCTAGGGCTGATGCTAACCCTAACCCTAACTCCAACACTATCTTAGGGCTGAGGCTAACCCTAACCCTAACACTATCCTAGGGCTGATGCTAACCCTAACCCTAACACAAACACTATCCTAGGGTTGATGCTAACCCTAACCCTAACACTATCCTAGGGCTGATGCTAACCCTAACCCTAACCCTAACACTATCCTTGTGCTGATGCTAACCCTAACCCTAACACTATCCTGGGCCTGATGCTAACCCTAACCCTAACCCTAACAGTATCCTAGGGCTGATGCTAACCCTAACCCTAACACTATCCTTGGGCTGATGCTAACCCTAACCCTAACCCTAACACTATCCTAGGGCAGATGCTAAACCTAACGCTAACCCTAACACTATCCTTGAACTGATGCTAACCCTAACCCTAACCCTAACACTATCCTAGGCCTGATGATAACCCTAACCCTAACCCTAACACTATCCTAGGATTTATGTTAACCCTAACCCTAACACTATCCTAGGGCTGATGCTAACCCTAACCCTAACCCTAACACTATCCTAGGGCGGATGCTAACCCTAACCCTAACCCTAACACTATCCTAGGGCTGATGCTAACCCTAACACTAACACTATCCTAGGGCTGATGCTAACCCTAACCCTAACCCTAACATTATCCTAGGGCGGATGCTAACCCTAACCCTAACCCTAACACTATCCTAGGGCTGATGCTAACCCTAACCCTAACCCTAACACTATCCTAGGGCTGATGCTAACCCTAACCCTAACACTATCCTAGGGCTGATTCTAACCCTAACACTAACACTATCCTAGGGCTGATGCTAACCCTAACCCTAACACTATCCTCGGCCTGATGCTAACCCTAACCCTAACCCTAACACTATCCTAGGGCTGATGCTAACCATAACCATAACACTATCCTAGGGCTGATGTTAACCATAACCCTAACCCTAACACTATCCTAGGGCTGATGCTAACCCTAACCCTAACACTATCCTAGGCCTGATGATAACCCTAACCCTAACCCTAACACTATCCTAGGGCTGATGCTAACCCTAACCCTAACACTATCCTAGGGCTGATGCTAACCCTAACCCTAACCCTAACACTATCCTAAGTCTGATGCTAACCCTAGACCTCACACTATACTAGGCCTGATGATAACCATAACCCTAACCTTAACACTATCCTAGGGCTGATGCTAACCCTAACCCTAACCCTAATACTATCCTAGAGCTGATGCTAACCCTAACCCTAACACTATCCTATGCCTGATGATAACCCTAACACTAACCCTGACACTATCCTAGGGCTGATGCTAACCCTAACCCTAACGCTATCCTAGGGGTGATGCTAACCCTAACCCTAACCCTAACACTATCCTAGGCCTGATGCTAACCCTATCCCTAACCCTAACACTCTCCTAGGGCTGAGGCTAACCCTAACCCTAACACTATCCTAGGGCTCATGCTAACCCTAACCCTAACCCAAACACTATCCTAGGGTTGATGCTAACCCTAACCCTAACACTATCCTAGGGCTGATGCTAACCCTAACACTAACCCTAACACTATCCTTGGACTGATGCTAACCCTAACCCTAACACTATCCTGGGCCTGATGCTAACCCTAACCCTAACCCTAACACTATCCTAGGGCTGATGCTAACCCTAACCCTAACACTATCCTTGGGCTGATGCTAACCCTAACCCTAACCCTAACACTATACTTGGGCTGATGCTAACCCTAACCCTAACACTATCCTGGGCCTGATGCTAACCCTAAGCCTAACCCTAACACTATCCTAGGGCTGATGCTAACCCTAACGCTAACACTATCCTAGGCCTGATGCTAACCCTAACCCTAACCCTAACACTATCCTAGGGCTGATGCTAACCCTAACCCTAACCCTAACACTATCCTAGGGCTGATGCTAACCCTAACCCTAACCCTAACCCTAACCCTAATACTATCGTAGGGCTGATGCTAACCCTAACCCTAACCCTAACACTATCCTAGGGCTGATGCTAACCCTAACCCTAACTCTAACACTATCCTAGGGCTGAGGCTAACCCTAACCCTAACACTATCCTACGGCTGATGCTAACTCTAACCCTAACCCTAACACTATCCTAAGGCTGATGCTAACCCTAACACTAACACTATCCTAGGCCTGGTGCTAACCCTAACCCTAACCCTAACACTATTCTAGGGCTGATGCTAACCCTAACCCTAATAATATCCTAGGGCTGATGCTAACCCTAACCCTAACCCTAACACTATACTAGGGCTGATGCTATCCCTAACCCTAACCCTAACACTATCCTAGGGCTGATGCTAACCCTAACCCTAACCCTAATACTATCCTAGGGCTGATGCTAACCCTAACCCTAACCCTAACACTGTCCTAGGGCTGATGCTAACCCTAACCCTATCCCTAACACTATCCTAGGGCTGATGATAACCCTAACCCTAACAATATCCTAGGCCTGATGATAACCCTAACCCTAACCCTAACACTATCCTAGGGCTGATGCTAAACCTAACCCTAACACTATCCTAGGGCTGAGGCTAACGCTAACCCTAACCCTAACACTATCCTAAGTCTGATGCTAACCCTAGCCCTCACACTATCCTAGGCCTGATGATAACCCTAACCCTAACCTTAACACTATCCTAGGGCTGATGCTAACCCTAACCATAACCCTAACACTATCCTAGAGCTGATGCTAACCCTAACCCTAACACTATCCTAGGCCTGATGATAACCCTAACCCTAACCCTGACACTATCCTAGGGCTGATGCTAACCCTAACCCTAACACGATCCTAGGGCTGATGCTAACCCTAACCCTAACCCTAACACTATCCTAGGCCTGATGCTAACCCTATCCCTAACCCTAACACTCTCCTAGGGCTGAGGGTAACCCTAACCCTAACACTATCCTAGGGCTGATGCTAACCCTAACCCTAACACAAACACTATCCTAGGGTTGATGCTAACCCTAACCCTAACACTATCTTGGGCTGATGCTAACCCTAACCCTAACCCTAACACTATCCTTGGGCTGATGCTAACCCTAACCCTAACACTATCCTGGGCCTGATGCTAACCCTAACCCTAACCCTAACACTATCCTAGGGCTGATGCTAACCCTAACCCTAACACTATCCTTGGGCTGATGCTAACCCTAACCCTAACCCAAACACTATCCTAGGGCAGTTGCTAAACCTAACGCTAACCCTAACACTATCCTTGAACTGATGCTAACCCTAACCCTAACCCTAACACTATCCTAGGCCTGATGATAACCCTAACCCTAACCCTAACACTATCCTAGGATTTATGTTAACCCTAACCCTAACACTATCCTAGGGCTGATGCTAACCCTAACTTTAACCCTAACACTATCCTAGGGCGGATGCTAAACCTAACCCTAACCGTAACACTATCCTAGGGCTGATGCTAACCCTAACACTAACACTATCCTAGGGCTGATGCTAACCCTAACCCTAACCCTAACATTATCCTTGGGCGGATGCTAACCCTAACCCTAACCCTAACACTATCCTAGGGCTGATGCTAACCCTAACCCTAACACTATCCTAGGGCTGATGCTAACCCTAACACTAACACTATCCTAGGGCTGATGCTAACCCTAACCCTAACCCTAACACTCTCCAAGGGCTGATGCTAACCCTAACCCTAACCCTAACACTATCCTAGGGCTGATGCTAACCCTCACCCTAACTCTACACTATCGTAGGGCTGAGGCTAACCCTAACCCTAACACTATCCTACGGCTGATGCTAACCCTAACCCTAACCCTAACACTATACTAGGGCTGATTCTAACCCTAACCCTAACACTATCTAGGCCTGATGCTAACCCTAACTCTAACCCTAACACTATCCTAGGGCTGATGCTAACCATAACCATAACACTATCCTACTGCTGATGCTAACCATAACCCTAACCCTAACACTATCCTAGGGCTGATGCTAACCCTAACCCTAACACTATCCTAGGCCTGATGATAACCCTAACCCTAACCCTAACACTATCCTAGGGCTGATGCTAACCCTAACCCTAACACTATCCTAGGGCTGATGCTAACCCTAACCCTAACCCTAACACTATCCTAAGTCTGATGCTAACCCTAGACCTCACACTATACTAGGCCTGATGATAACCATAACCCTAACCTTAACACTATCCTAGGGCTGATGCTAACCCTAACCCTAACCCTAATACTATCCTAGAGCTGATGCTAACCCTAACCCTAACACTATCCTAGGCCTGATGATAACCCTAACACTAACCCTGACACTATCCTAGGGCTGATGCTAACCCTAACCCTAACGCTATCCTATGGGTGATGCTAACCCTAACCCTAACCCTAACACTATCCTAGGCCTGATGCTAACCCTATCCCTAACCCTAACACTCTCCTAGGGCTGAGGCTAACCCTAACCCTAACACTATCCTAGGGCTGATGCTAACCCTAACCCTAACCCAAACACTATCCTAGGGTTGATGCTAACCCTAACCCTAACACTATCCTAGGGCTGATGCTAACCCTAACCCTAACCCTAACACTATACTTGGACTGATGCTAACCCTAACCCTAACAATATCCTGGGCCTGATGCTAACCCTAACCCTAACACTATCCTAGGGCTGATGCTAACCCTAACCCTAACACTATCCTTGGGCTGATGCTAACCCTAACCCTAACCCTAACACTATACTTGGGCTGATGCTAACCCTAACCCTAACACTATCCTGGGCCTGATGCTAACCCTAACCCTAACACTAACACTATCCTAGGGCTGATGCTAACCCTAACCCTAACACTATCCTTGGGCTGATGCTAACCCTAACCCTAACCCTAACAATATCCTATGGCAGATGCTAACCCTAACGCTAACCCTAACACTATCCTTGAACTGATGCTAACCCTAACCCTAACCCTAACACTATCCTAGGCCTGATGCTAACCCTAACCCTAACCCTAACACTCTCCTAGGGTTTATGTTAACCCTAACCCTAACACTATCCTAGGGCTGATGCTAACCCTAACCCTAACCCTAACACTATCCTAGGGCGGATGCTAACCCTAACCCTAACCCTAACACTATCCTAGGGCTGATGCTAACCCTAACCCTAACCCTAACATTATCCTAGGGCTGATGCTAACCCTAACCCTAACTCTAACACTATCTTAGGGCTGAGGCTAACCCTAACCCTAACACTATCCTACGGCTGATGCTAACCCTAACCCTAACCCTAACTCTATCCTAGGGCTGATGCTAACCCTAACCCTAACACTATCCTAGGGCTGATGCTAACCCTAACCCTAACCCTAACACTATCCTAGGGCTGATGCTAACCCTAACCCTAACACTATCCTAGGGCTGATGCTAACCCTAACCCTAACCCTAACACTATCCTAGGGCTGATGCTAACCCTAACCCTAACCCTAACACTATCCTAGGGCGAATGCTAACCCTAACCCTAACCCTAACACTATCCTAGGGCTGATGCTAACCCTAACACTAACACTATCCTAGGGCTGATGCTAACCCTAACCCTAACCCTAACACTATCCTAGGGCGGATGCTAACCCTAACCCTAACCCTAACACTATCCTAGGGCTAACGCTAACCCTAACCCTAACACTATCCTAAGTCTGATGCTAACCCTAGCCCTCACACTATCCTAGGCCTGATGATAACCCTAACCCTAACCTTAACACTATCCTAGGGCTGATGCTAACCCTAACCATAACCCTAACACTATCCTAGAGCTGATGCTAACCCTAACCCTAACACTATCCTAGGCCTGATGATAACCCTAACCCTAACCCTGACACTATCCTAGGGCTGATGCTAACCCTAACCCTAACACGATCCTAGGGCTGATGCTAACCCTAACCCTAACCCTAACACTATCCTAGGCCTGATGCTAACCCTATCCCTAACCCTAACACTCTCCTAGGGCTGAGGGTAACCCTAACCCTAACACTATCCTAGGGCTGATGCTAACCCTAACCCTAACACAAACACTATCCTAGGGTTGATGCTAACCCTAACCCTAACACTATCCTAGGGCTGATGCTAACCCTAACCCTAACCCTAACACTATCCTTGGGCTGATGCTAACCCTAACCCTAACACTATCCTGGGCCTGATGCTAACCCTAACCCTAACCCTAACACTATCCTAGGGCTGATGCTAACCCTAACCCTAACACTATCCTTGGGCTGATGCTAACCCTAACCCTAACCCTAACACTATCCTAGGGCAGATGCTAAACCTAACGCTAACCCTAACACTATCCTTGAACTGATGCTAACCCTAACCCTAACCCTAACACTATCCTAGGCCTGATGCTAACCCTAACACTAACACTATCCTAGGGCTGATGCTAACCCTAACCCTAACCCTAACATTATCCTAGGGCGGATGCTAACCCTAACCCTAACTCTAACACTATCCTAGGGCTGATGCTAACCCTAACCCTAACACTATCCTAGGGCTGATGCTAACCCTAACACTAACACTATCCTAGGGCTGATGCTAACCCTAACCCTAACCCTAACACTCTCCAAGGGCTGATGCTAACCCTAACCCTAACCCTAACACTATCCTAGGGCTGATGCTAACCCTCACCCTAACTCTACACTATCGTAGGGCTGAGGCTAACCCTAACCCTAACACTATCCTACGGCTGATGCTAACCCTAACCCTAACCCTAACACTATACTAGGGCTGATTCTAACCCTAACCCTAACACTATCTAGGCCTGATGCTAACCCTAACCCTAACCCTAACACTATCCTAGGGCTGATGCTAACCATAACCATAACACTATCCTAGGCCTGATGATAACCCTAACCCTAACCCTAACACTATCCTAGGGCTGATGCTAACCCTAACCCTAACACTATCCTAGGGCTGATGCTAACCCTAACCCTAACCCTAACACTATCCTAAGTCTGATGCTAACCCTAGACCTCACACTATACTAGGCCTGATGATAACCATAACCCTAACCTTAACACTATCCTAGGGCTGATGCTAACCCTAACCCTAACCCTAATACTATCCTAGAGCTGATGCTAACCCTAACCCTAACACTATCCCAGGCCTGATGATAACCCTAACACTAACCCTGACACTATCCTAGGGCTGATGCTAACCCTAACCCTAACGCTATCCTAGGGCTGATGCTAACCTAACCCTAACCCTAACACTCTCCTAGGGCTGAGGCTAACCCTAACCCTAACACTATCCTAGGGCTGAGGCTAACCCTAACCCTAACCCAAACACTATCCTAGGGTTGATGCTAACCCTAACCCTAACACTATCCTAGGGCTGATGCTAACCCTAACCCTAACCCTAACACTATCCTTGGACTGATGCTAACCCTAACCCTAACAATATCCTGGGCCTGATGCTAACCCTAACCCTAACACTATCCTAGGCCTGATGCTAACCCTAACCCTAACCCTAACTCTATACTAGGGCTGATTCTAACCCTAACCCTAACACTATCTAGGCCTGATGCTAACCCTAACTCTAACCCTAACACTATCCTAGGGCTGATGCTAACCATAACCATAACACTATCCTACTGCTGATGCTAACCATAACCCTAACCCTAACACTATCCTAGGGCTGATGCTAACCCTAACCCTAACACTATCCTAGGCCTGATGATAACCCTAACCCTAACCCTAACACTATCCTAGGGCTGATGCTAACCCTAACCCTAACACTATCCTAGGGCTGATGCTAACCCTAACCCTAACCCTAACACTATCCTAAGTCTGATGCTAACCCTAGACCTCACACTATACTAGGCCTGATGATAACCATAACCCTAACCTTAACACTATCCTAGGGCTGATGCTAACCCTAACCCTAACCCTAATACTATCCTAGAGCTGATGCTAACCCTAACCCTAACACTATCCTAGGCCTGATGATAACCCTAACACTAACCCTGACACTATCCTAGGGCTGATGCTAACCCTAACCCTAACGCTATCCTATGGGTGATGCTAACCCTAACCCTAACCCTAACACTATCCTAGGCCTGATGCTAACCCTATCCCTAACCCTAACACTCTCCTAGGGCTGAGGCTAACCCTAACCCTAACACTATCCTAGGGCTGATGCTAACCCTAACCCTAACCCAAACACTATCCTAGGGTTGATGCTAACCCTAACCCTAACACTATCCTAGGGCTGATGCTAACCCTAACCCTAACCCTAACACTATACTTGGACTGATGCTAACCCTAACCCTAACAATATCCTGGGCCTGATGCTAACCCTAACCCTAACACTATCCTAGGGCTGATGCTAACCCTAACCCTAACACTATCCTTGGGCTGATGCTAACCCTAACCCTAACCCTAACACTATACTTGGGCTGATGCTAACCCTAACCCTAACACTATCCTGGGCCTGATGCTAACCCTAACCCTAACACTAACACTATCCTAGGGCTGATGCTAACCCTAACCCTAACACTATCCTTGGGCTGATGCTAACCCTAACCCTAACCCTAACAATATCCTATGGCAGATGCTAACCCTAACGCTAACCCTAACACTATCCTTGAACTGATGCTAACCCTAACCCTAACCCTAACACTATCCTAGGCCTGATGCTAACCCTAACCCTAACCCTAACACTCTCCTAGGGTTTATGTTAACCCTAACCCTAACACTATCCTAGGGCTGATGCTAACCCTAACCCTAACCCTAACACTATCCTAACGCGGATGCTAACCCTAACCCTAACCCTAACACTATCCTAGGGCTGATGCTAACCCTAACCCTAACCCTAACATTATCCTAGGGCTGATGCTAACCCTAACCCTAACTCTAACACTATCTTAGGGCTGAGGCTAACCCTAACCCTAACACTATCCTACGGCTGATGCTAACCCTAACCCTAACCCTAACTCTATCCTAGGGCTGATGCTAACCCTAACCCTAACACTATCCTAGGGCTGATGCTAACCCTAACCCTAACCCTAACACTATCCTAGGGCTGATGCTAACCCTAACCCTAACACTATCCTAGGGCTGATGCTAACCCTAACCCTAACCCTAACACTATCCTAGGGCTGATGCTAACCCTAACCCTAACCCTAACACTATCCTAGGGCGAATGCTAACCCTAACCCTAACCCTAACACTATCCTAGGGCTGATGCTAACCCTAACACTAACACTATCCTAGGGCTGATGCTAACCCTAACCCTAACCCTAACACTATCCTAGGGCGGATGCTAACCCTAACCCTAACCCTAACACTATCCTAGGGCTAACGCTAACCCTAACCCTAACACTATCCTAAGTCTGATGCTAACCCTAGCCCTCACACTATCCTAGGCCTGATGATAACCCTAACCCTAACCTTAACACTATCCTAGGGCTGATGCTAACCCTAACCATAACCCTAACACTATCCTAGAGCTGATGCTAACCCTAACCCTAACACTATCCTAGGCCTGATGATAACCCTAACCCTAACCCTGACACTATCCTAGGGCTGATGCTAACCCTAACCCTAACACGATCCTAGGGCTGATGCTAACCCTAACCCTAACCCTAACACTATCCTAGGCCTGATGCTAACCCTATCCCTAACCCTAACACTCTCCTAGGGCTGAGGGTAACCCTAACCCTAACACTATCCTAGGGCTGATGCTAACCCTAACCCTAACACAAACACTATCCTAGGGTTGATGCTAACCCTAACCCTAACACTATCCTAGGGCTGATGCTAACCCTAACCCTAACCCTAACACTATCCTTGGGCTGATGCTAACCCTAACCCTAACACTATCCTGGGCCTGATGCTAACCCTAACCCTAACCCTAACACTATCCTAGGGCTGATGCTAACCCTAACCCTAACACTATCCTTGGGCTGATGCTAACCCTAACCCTAACCCTAACACTATCCTAGGGCAGATGCTAAACCTAACGCTAACCCTAACACTATCCTTGAACTGATGCTAACCCTAACCCTAACCCTAACACTATCCTAGGCCTGATGCTAACCCTAACACTAACACTATCCTAGGGCTGATGCTAACCCTAACCCTAACCCTAACATTATCCTAGGGCGGATGCTAACCCTAACCCTAACTCTAACACTATCCTAGGGCTGATGCTAACCCTAACCCTAACACTATCCTAGGGCTGATGCTAACCCTAACACTAACACTATCCTAGGGCTGATGCTAACCCTAACCCTAACCCTAACACTCTCCAAGGGCTGATGCTAACCCTAACCCTAACCCTAACACTATCCTAGGGCTGATGCTAACCCTCACCCTAACTCTACACTATCGTAGGGCTGAGGCTAACCCTAACCCTAACACTATCCTACGGCTGATGCTAACCCTAACCCTAACCCTAACACTATACTAGGGCTGATTCTAACCCTAACCCTAACACTATCTAGGCCTGATGCTAACCCTAACCCTAACCCTAACACTATCCTAGGGCTGATGCTAACCATAACCATAACACTATCCTAGGCCTGATGATAACCCTAACCCTAACCCTAACACTATCCTAGGGCTGATGCTAACCCTAACCCTAACACTATCCTAGGGCTGATGCTAACCCTAACCCTAACCCTAACACTATCCTAAGTCTGATGCTAACCCTAGACCTCACACTATACTAGGCCTGATGATAACCATAACCCTAACCTTAACACTATCCTAGGGCTGATGCTAACCCTAACCCTAACCCTAATACTATCCTAGAGCTGATGCTAACCCTAACCCTAACACTATCCCAGGCCTGATGATAACCCTAACACTAACCCTGACACTATCCTAGGGCTGATGCTAACCCTAACCCTAACGCTATCCTAGGGCTGATGCTAACCTAACCCTAACCCTAACACTATCCTAGGCCTGATGCTAACCCTATCCCTAACCCTAACACTCTCCTAGGGCTGAGGCTAACCCTAACCCTAACACTATCCTAGGGCTGAGGCTAACCCTAACCCTAACCCAAACACTATCCTAGGGTTGATGCTAACCCTAACCCTAACACTATCCTAGGGCTGATGCTAACCCTAACCCTAACCCTAACACTATCCTTGGACTGATGCTAACCCTAACCCTAACAATATCCTGGGCCTGATGCTAACCCTAACCCTAACACTATCCTAGGCCTGATGCTAACCCTAACCCTAACACTATCCTTGGGCTGATGCTAACCCTAACCCTAACCCTAACACTATACTTGGGCTGATGCTAACCCTAACCCTAACACTATCCTGGGCCTGATGCTAACCCTAACCCTAACACTAACACTATCCTAGGGCTGATGCTAACCCTAACCCTAACACTATCCTTGGGCTGATGCTAACCCTAACCCTAACCCTAACAATATCCTATGGCAGATGCTAACCCTAACGCTAACCCTAACACTATCCTTGAACTGATGCTAACCCTAACCCTAACCCTAACACTATCCTAGGCCTGATGCTAACCCTAACCCTAACCCTAACACTCTCCTAGGGTTTATGTTAACCCTAACCCTAACACTATCCTAGGGCTGATGCTAACCCTAACCCTAACCCTAACACTATCCTAGGGCGGATGCTAACCCTAACCCTAACCCTAACACTATCCTAGGGCTGATGCTAACCCTAACCCTAACCCTAACATTATCCTAGGGCTGATGCTAACCCTAACCCTAACTCTAACACTATCTTAGGGCTGAGGCTAACCCTAACCCTAACACTATCCTACGGCTGATGCTAACCCTAACCCTAACCCTAACTCTATCCTAGGGCTGATGCTAACCCTAACCCTAACACTATCCTAGGGCTGATGCTAACCCTAACCCTAACCCTAACACTATCCTAGGGCTGATGCTAACCCTAACCCTAACACTATCCTAGGGCTGATGCTAACCCTAACCCTAACCCTAACACTATCCTAGGGCTGATGCTAACCCTAACCCTAACCCTAACACTATCCTAGGGCGAATGCTAACCCTAACCCTAACCCTAACACTATCCTAGGGCTGATGCTAACCCTAACACTAACACTATCCTAGGGCTGATGCTAACCCTAACCCTAACCCTAACACTATCCTAGGGCGGATGCTAACCCTAACCCTAACCCTAACACTATCCTAGGGCTAACGCTAACCCTAACCCTAACACTATCCTAAGTCTGATGCTAACCCTAGCCCTCACACTATCCTAGGCCTGATGATAACCCTAACCCTAACCTTAACACTATCCTAGGGCTGATGCTAACCCTAACCATAACCCTAACACTATCCTAGAGCTGATGCTAACCCTAACCCTAACACTATCCTAGGCCTGATGATAACCCTAACCCTAACCCTGACACTATCCTAGGGCTGATGCTAACCCTAACCCTAACACGATCCTAGGGCTGATGCTAACCCTAACCCTAACCCTAACACTATCCTAGGCCTGATGCTAACCCTATCCCTAACCCTAACACTCTCCTAGGGCTGAGGGTAACCCTAACCCTAACACTATCCTAGGGCTGATGCTAACCCTAACCCTAACACAAACACTATCCTAGGGTTGATGCTAACCCTAACCCTAACACTATCCTAGGGCTGATGCTAACCCTAACCCTAACCCTAACACTATCCTTGGGCTGATGCTAACCCTAACCCTAACACTATCCTGGGCCTGATGCTAACCCTAACCCTAACCCTAACACTATCCTAGGGCTGATGCTAACCCTAACCCTAACACTATCCTTGGGCTGATGCTAACCCTAACCCTAACCCTAACACTATCCTAGGGCAGATGCTAAACCTAACGCTAACCCTAACACTATCCTTGAACTGATGCTAACCCTAACCCTAACCCTAACACTATCCTAGGCCTGATGCTAACCCTAACACTAACACTATCCTAGGGCTGATGCTAACCCTAACCCTAACCCTAACATTATCCTAGGGCGGATGCTAACCCTAACCCTAACTCTAACACTATCCTAGGGCTGATGCTAACCCTAACCCTAACACTATCCTAGGGCTGATGCTAACCCTAACACTAACACTATCCTAGGGCTGATGCTAACCCTAACCCTAACCCTAACACTCTCCAAGGGCTGATGCTAACCCTAACCCTAACCCTAACACTATCCTAGGGCTGATGCTAACCCTCACCCTAACTCTACACTATCGTAGGGCTGAGGCTAACCCTAACCCTAACACTATCCTACGGCTGATGCTAACCCTAACCCTAACCCTAACACTATACTAGGGCTGATTCTAACCCTAACCCTAACACTATCTAGGCCTGATGCTAACCCTAACCCTAACCCTAACACTATCCTAGGGCTGATGCTAACCATAACCATAACACTATCCTAGGCCTGATGATAACCCTAACCCTAACCCTAACACTATCCTAGGGCTGATGCTAACCCTAACCCTAACACTATCCTAGGGCTGATGCTAACCCTAACCCTAACCCTAACACTATCCTAAGTCTGATGCTAACCCTAGACCTCACACTATACTAGGCCTGATGATAACCATAACCCTAACCTTAACACTATCCTAGGGCTGATGCTAACCCTAACCCTAACCCTAATACTATCCTAGAGCTGATGCTAACCCTAACCCTAACACTATCCTAGGCCTGATGATAACCCTAACACTAACCCTGACACTATCCTAGGGCTGATGCTAACCCTAACCCTAACGCTATCCTAGGGCTGATGCTAACCTAACCCTAACCCTAACACTATCCTAGGCCTGATGCTAACCCTATCCCTAACCCTAACACTCTCCTAGGGCTGAGGCTAACCCTAACCCTAACACTATCCTAGGGCTGAGGCTAACCCTAACCCTAACCCAAACACTATCCTAGGGTTGATGCTAACCCTAACCCTAACACTATCCTAGGGCTGATGCTAACCCTAACCCTAACCCTAACACTATCCTTGGACTGATGCTAACCCTAACCCTAACAATATCCTGGGCCTGATGCTAACCCTAACCCTAACACTATCCTAGGGCTGATGCTAACCCTAACCCTAACACTATCCTTGGGCTGATGCTAACCCTAACCCTAACCCTAACACTATACTTGGGCTGATGCTAACCCTAACCCTAACACTATCCTGGGCCTGATGCTAACCCTAACCCTAACACTAACACTATCCTAGGGCTGATGCTAACCCTAACCCTAACACTATCCTTGGGCTGATGCTAACCCTAACCCTAACCCTAACAATATCCTATGGCAGATGCTAACCCTAACGCTAACCCTAACACTATCCTTGAACTGATGCTAACCCTAACCCTAACCCTAACACTATCCTAGGCCTGATGCTAACCCTAACCCTAACCCTAACACTCTCCTAGGGTTTATGTTAACCCTAACCCTAACACTATCCTAGGGCTGATGCTAACCCTAACCCTAACCCTAACATTATCCTAGGGCTGATGCTAACCCTAACCCTAACTCTAACACTATCTTAGGGCTGAGGCTAACCCTAACCCTAACACTATCCTAGGGCTGATGCTAACCCTAACCCTAACACAAACACTATCCTAGGCCTGATGCTAACCCTAACCCTAACCCTAACACTATCCTAGGGCTGATGCTAACCATAACCATAACACTATCCTACTGCTGATGCTAACCATAACCCTAACCCTAACACTATCCTAGGGCTGATGCTAACCCTAACCCTAACACTATCCTAGGCCTGATGATAACCCTAACCCTAACCCTAACACTATCCTAGGGCTGATGCTAACCCTAACCCTAACACTATCCTAGGCCTGATGCTAACCCTAACCCTAACCCTAACACTATCCTAAGTCTGATGCTAACCCTAGACCTCACACTATACTAGGCCTGATGATAACCATAACCCTAACCTTAACACTATCCTAGGGCTGATGCTAACCCTAACCCTAACACTATCCTAGGCCTGATGATAACCCTAACCCTAACCCTAACACTATCCTAGGGCTGATGCTAACCCTAACCCTAACACTATCCTAGGCCTGATGATAACCCTAACACTAACCCTGACACTATCCTAGGGCTGATGCTAACCCTAACCCTAACGCTATCCTAGGGGTGATGCTAACCCTAACCCTAACCCTAACACTATCCTAGGCCTGATGCTAACCCTATCCTTAACCCTAACACTCTCCTAGGGCTGAGGCTAACCCTAACCCTAACACTATCCTAGGGCTGAGGCTAACCCTAACCCTAACCCAAACACTATCCTAGGGTTGATGCTAACCCTAACCCTAACACTATCCTAGGGCTGATGCTAACCCTAACCCTAACCCTAACACTATCCTTGGACTGATGCTAACCCTAACCCTAACAATATCCTGGGCCTGATGCTAACCCTAACCCTAACACTATCCTAGGGCTGATGCTAACCCTAACCCTAACACTATCCTTGGGCTGATGCTAACCCTAACCCTAACCCTAACACTATACTTGGGCTGATGCTAACCCTAACCCTAACACTATCCTGGGCCTGATGCTAACCCTAACCCTAACACTAACACTATCCTAGGGCTGATGCTAACCCTAACCCTAACACTATCCTTGGGCTGATGCTAACCCTAACCCTAACCCTAACACTCTCCTAGGGTTTATGTTAACCCTAACCCTAACACTATCCTAGGGCTGATGCTAACCCTAACCCTAACCCTAACATTATCCTAGGGCTGATGCTAACCCTAACCCTAACTCTAACACTATCTTAGGGCTGAGGCTAACCCTAACCCTAACACTATCCTAGGGCTGATGCTAACCCTAACCCTAACACAAACACTATCCTAGGGTTGATGCTAACCCTAACCCTAACACTATCCTAGGGCTGATGCTAACCCTAACCCTAACCCTAACACTATCCTTGGGCTGATGCTAACCCTAACCCTAACACTATCCTGGGCCTGATGCTAACCCTAACCCTAACCCTAACACTATCCTAGGGCTGATGCTAACCCTAACCCTAACACTATCCTTGGGCTGATGCTAACCCTAACCCTAACCCTAACAAAATCCTAGGGCAGATGCTAAACCTAACGCTAACCCTAACACTATCCTTGAACTGATGCTAACCCTAACCCTAACCCTAACACTATCCTAGGCCTGATGATAACCCTAACCCTAACCCTAACACTATCCTAGGATTTATGTTAACCCTAACCCTAACACTATCCTAGGGCTGATGCTAACCCTAACCCTAACCCTAACACTATCCTAGGGCGGATGCTAACCCTAACCCTAACCCTAACACTATCCTAGGGCTGATGCTAACCCTAACACTAACACTATCCTAGGGCTGATGCTAACCCTAACCCTAACCCTAACATTATCCTAGGGCGGATGCTAACCCTAACCCTAACCATAACACAATCCTAGGGCTGATGCTAACCCTAACCCTAACCCTAACACTATCCTAGGGCTGATGCTAACCCTAACCCTAACACTATCCTAGGGCTGATTCTAACCCTAACACTAACACTATCCTAGGGCTGATGCTAACCCTAACCCTAACACTATCCTCGGCCTGATGCTAACCCTAACCCTAACCCTAACACTATCCTAGGGCTGATGCTAACCATAACCATAACACTATCCTAGGGCTGATGTTAACCATAACCCTAACCCTAACACTATCCTAGGGGTGATGCTAACCCTAACCCTAACACTATCCTAGGCCTGATGATAACCCTAACCCTAACCCTAACACTATCCTAGGGCTGATGCTAACCCTAACCCTAACACTATCCTAGGGCTGATGCTAACCCTAACCCTAACCCTAACACTATCCTAAGTCTGATGCTAACCCTAGACCTCACACTATACTAGGCCTGATGATAACCATAACCCTAACCTTAACACTATCCTAGGGCTGATGCTAACCCTAACCCTAACCCTAATACTATCCTAGAGCTGATGCTAACCCTAACCCTAACACTATCCTAGGCCTGATGATAACCCTAACACTAACCCTGACACTATCCTAGGGCTGATGCTAACCCTAACCCTAACGCTATCCTAGGGGTGATGCTAACCCTAACCCTAACCATAACACTATCCTAGGCCTGATGCTAACCCTATTCCTAACCCTAACACTCTCCTAGGGCTGAGGCTAACCCTAACCCTAACACTATCCTAGGGCTCATGCTAACCCTAACCCTAACCCAAACACTATCCTAGGGTTGATGCTAACCCTAACCCTAACACTATCCTAGGGCTGATGCTAACCCTAACACTAACCCTAACACTATCCTTGGACTGATGCTAACCCTAACCCTAACACTATCCTGGGCCTGATGCTAACCCTAACCCTAACCCTAACACTATCCTAGGGCTGATGCTAACCCTAACCCTAACACTATCCTTGGGCTGATGCTAACCCTAACCCTAACCCTAACACTATACTTGGGCTGATGCTAACCCTAACCCTAACACTATCCTGGGCCTGATGCTAACCCTAACCCTAACCCTAACACTATCCTAGGGCTGATGCTAACCCTAACGCTAACACTATCCTAGGCCTGATGCTAACCCTAACCCTAACCCTAACACTATCCTAGGGCTGATGCTAACCCTAACCCTAACCCTAACACTATCCTAGGGCTGATGCTAACCCTAACCCTAACCCTAACCCTAACCCTAATACTATCGTAGGGCTGATGCTAACCCTAACCCTAACCCTAACACTATCCTAGGGCTGATGCTAACCCTAACCCTAACTCTAACACTATCCTAGGGCTGAGGCTAACCCTAACCCTAACACTATCCTACGGCTGATGCTAACTCTAACCCTAACCCTAACACTATCCTAAGGCTGATGCTAACCCTAACACTAACACTATCCTAGGCCTGGTGCTAACCCTAACCCTAACCCTAACACTATTCTAGGGCTGATGCTAACCCTAACCCTAATAATATCCTAGGGCTGATGCTAACCCTAACCCTAACCCTAACACTATCCTAGGGCTGATGCTATCCCCAACCCTAACCCTAACACTATCCTAGGGCTGATGCTAACCCTAACCCTAACCCTAATACTATCCTAGGGCTGATGCTAACCCTAACCCTAACCCTAACACTGTCCTAGGGCTGATGCTAACCCTAACCCTATCCCTAACACTATCCTAGGGCTGATGATAACCCTAACCCTAACAATATCCTAGGCCTGATGATAACCCTAACCCTAACCCTAACACTATCCTAGGGCTGATGCTAAACCTAACCCTAACACTATCCTAGGGCTGAGGCTAACGCTAACCCTAACCCTAACACTATCCTAAGTCTGATGCTAACCCTAGCCCTCACACTATCCTAGGCCTGATGATAACCCTAACCCTAACCTTAACACTATCCTAGGGCTGATGCTAACCCTAACCATAACCCTAACACTATCCTGGAGCTGATGCTAACCCTAACCCTAACACTATCCTAGGCCTGATGATAACCCTAACCCTAACCCTGACACTATCCTAGGGCTGATGCTAACCCTAACCCTAACACGATCCTAGGGCTGATGCTAACCCTAACCCTAACCCTAACACTATCCTAGGCCTGATGCTAACCCTATCCCTAACCCTAACACTCTCCTAGGGCTGAGGGTAACCCTAACCCTAACACTATCCTAGGGCTGATGCTAACCCTAACCCTAACACAAACACTATCCTAGGGTTGATGCTAACCCTAACCCTAACACTATCCTAGGGCTGATGCTAACCCTAACCCTAACCCTAACACTATCCTTGGGCTGATGCTAACCCTAACCCTAACACTATCCTGGGCCTGATGCTAACCCTAACCCTAACCCTAACACTATCCTAGGGCTGATGCTAACCCTAACCCTAACACTATCCTTGGGCTGATGCTAACCCTAACCCTAACCCTAACACTATCCTAGGGCAGATGCTAAACCTAACGCTAACCCTAACACTATCCTTGAACTGATGCTAACCCTAACCCTAACCCTAACACTATCCTAGGCCTGATGATAACCCTAACCCTAACCCTAACACTATCCTAGGATTTATGTTAACCCTAAGCCTAACACTATCCTAGGGCTGATGCTAACCCTAACCCTAACCCTAACACTATCCTAGGGCGGATGCTAAACCTAACCCTAACCGTAACACTATCCTAGGGCTGATGCTAACCCTAACACTAACACTATCCTAGGGCTGATGCTAACCCTAACCCTAACCCTAACATTATCCTTGGGCGGATGCTAACCCTAACCCTAACCCTAACACTATCCTAGGGCTGATGCTAACCCTAACCCTAACACTATCCTAGGGCTGATGCTAACCCTAACACTAACACTATCCTAGGGCTGATGCTAACCCTAACCCTAACCCTAACACTCTCCAAGGGCTGATGCTAACCCTAACCCTAACCCTAACACTATCCTAGGGCTGATGCTAACCCTCACCCTAACTCTACACTATCCTAGGGCTGAGGCTAACCCTAACCCTAACACTATCCTACGGCTGATGCTAACCCTAACCCTAACCCTAACACTATACTAGGGCTGATTCTAACCCTAACCCTAACACTATCTAGGCCTGATGCTAACCCTAACTCTAACCCTAACACTATCCTAGGGCTGATGCTAACCATAACCATAACACTATCCTACTGCTGATGCTAACCATAACCCTAACCCTAACACTATCCTAGGGCTGATGCTAACCCTAACCATAACACTATCCTAGGCCTGATGATAACCCTAACCCTAACCCTAACACTATCCTAGGGCTGATGCTAACCCTAACCCTAACACTATCCTAGGGCTGATGCTAACCCTAACCCTAACCCTAACACTATCCTAAGTCTGATGCTAACCCTAGACCTCACACTATACTAGGCCTGATGATAACCATAACCCTAACCTTAACACTATCCTAGGGCTGATGCTAACCCTAACCCTAACCCTAATACTATCCTAGAGCTGATGCTAACCCTAACCCTAACACTATCCTAGGCCTGATGATAACCCTAACACTAACCCTGACACTATCCTAGGGCTGATGCTAACCCTAACCCTAACGCTATCCTATGGGTGATGCTAACCCTAACCCTAACCCTAACACTATCCTAGGCCTGATGCTAACCCTATCCCTAACCCTAACACTCTCCTAGGGCTGAGGCTAACCCTAACCCTAACACTATCCTAGGGCTGATGCTAACCCTAACCCTAACCCAAACACTATCCTAGGGTTGATGCTAACCCTAACCCTAACACTATCCTAGGGCTGATGCTAACCCTAACCCTAACCCTAACACTATACTTGGACTGATGCTAACCCTAACCCTAACAATATCCTGGGCCTGATGCTAACCCTAACCCTAACACTATCCTAGGGCTGATGCTAACCCTAACCCTAACACTATCCTTGGGCTGATGCTAACCCTAACCCTAACCCTAACACTATGCTTGGGCTGATGCTAACCCTAACCCTAACACTATCCTGGGCCTGATGCTAACCCTAACCCTAACACTAACACTATCCTAGGGCTGATGCTAACCCTAACCCTAACACTATCCTTGGGCTGATGCTAACCCTAACCCTAACCCTAACAATATCCTATGGCAGATGCTAACCCTAACGCTAACCCTAACACTATCCTTGAACTGATGCTAACCCTAACCCTAACCCTAACACTATCCTAGGCCTGATGCTAACCCTAACCCTAACCCTAACACTCTCCTAGGGTTTATGTTAACCCTAACCCTAACACTATCCTAGGGCTGATGCTAACCCTAACCCTAACCCTAACACTATCCTAGGGCGGATGCTAACCCTAACCCTAACCCTAACACTATCCTAGGGCTGATGCTAACCCTAACCCTAACCCTAACATTATCCTAGGGCTGATGCTAACCCTAACCCTAACTCTAACACTATCTTAGGGCTGAGGCTAACCCTAACCCTAACACTATCCTACGGCTGATGCTAACCCTAACCCTAACCCTAACTCTATCCTAGGGCTGATGCTAACCCTAACCCTAACACTATCCTAGGGCTGATGCTAACCCTAACCCTAACCCTAACACTATCCTAGGGCTGATGCTAACCCTAACCCTAACACTATCCTAGGGCTGATGCTAACCCTAACCCTAACCCTAACACTATCCTAGGGCTGATGCTAACCCTAACCCTAACCCTAACACTATCCTAGGGCGAATGCTAACCCTACCCCTAACCCTAACACTATCCTAGGGCTGATGCTAACCCTAACACTAACACTATCCTAGGGCTGATGCTAACCCTAACCCTAACCCTAACACTATCCTAGGGCGGATGCTAACCCTAACCCTAACCCTAACACTATCCTAGGGCTGATGCTAACCCTAACACTAACACTATCCTAGGCCTGATGCTAAGCCTAACCCTAACCCTAACACTATACTAGGGCTGATGCTAACCCTAACCCTAACACTATCCTAGGGCTGATGCTAACCCTAACACTAACACTATCTTAGGGCTGATGCTAACCCTAACCCTAACCCTAACACTCTTCAAGGGCTGATGCTAACCCTAACACTAACCCTAACACTATCCTAGGGCTGATGCTAACCCTAACCCTAACTCTAACACTATCTTAGGGCTGAGGCTAACCCTAACCCTAACACTATCCTACGGCTGATGCTAACCCTAACCCTAACCCTAACACTATCCTAGGGCTGATGCTAACCCTAACCCTAACACTATCCTAGGCCTGATGCTAACCCTAACCCTAACCCTAACACTATCCTAGGGCTGATGCTAACCTTAACCCTAACACTATCCTAGGGCTGATGCTAACCCTAACCCTAACCCTAACACTATCCTAGGGCTGATGCTAACCCTAACCCTAACACTATCCTAGGCCTGATGATAACCCTAACCCTAACCCTAACACTATCCTAGGGCTGATGCTAACCCTAACCCTAACACTATCCTAGGGCTGATGCTAACCCTAACCCTAACCCTAACATTATCCTAAGTCTGATGCTAACCCTAGACCTCACAAGATACTGGGCCTGATGATAACCATAACCCTAACCTTAACACTATCCTAGGGCTCATGCTAACCCTAACCCTAACCCTAACACTATCCTAGAGCTGATGCTAACCCTAACCCTAACACTATCCTAGGCCTGATGATAACCCTAACACTAACCCTGACACTATCCTAGGGCTGATGCTAACCCTAACCCTAACACTATCCTAGGGCTCATGCTAACCATAACCCTAACCCTAACACTATCCTAGGCCTGATGCTAACCCTATCCCTAACCCTAACACTCTCCTAGGGAAGAGGCTAACCCTAACCCTAACACTATCCTAGGGCTGATGCTAACCCTAACCCTAACCCAAACACTATCCTAGGGTTGATGCTAACCCTAACCCTAACACTATCCTAGGGCTGATGCTAACCCTAACCCTAACCCTAACACTATCCTTGGACTGATGCTAACCCTAACCCTAACACTATCCTGGGCCTGATGCTAACCCTAACCCTAACCCTAACACTATCCTAGGGCTGATGCTAACCCTAACCCTAACACTATCCTTGGGCTGATGCTAACCCTAACCCTAACCCTAACAATATCCTAGGGCAGATGCTAACCCTAACCCTAACCCTAACACTATCCTTGGGCTGATGCCAACCCTAACCCTAACACTATCCTGGGCCTGATGCTAACCCTAACCCTAACCCTAACACTATCCTAGGGCTGATGCTAACCCTAACCCTAACACTATCCTTGAGCTGATGCTAACCCTAACCCTAACCTTAACAATATCCTAGGGCAGATGCTAACCCTAACGCTAACCCTAACACTATCCTTGAACTGATGCTAACCCTAAGCCTAACCCTAACACTATCCTAGGCCTGATGATAACGCAAACCCTAACCCTAACATTATCCTAGGGTTTATGTTAACCCTAACCCTAACACAATCCTAGGGCTGATGCTAACCCTAACCCTAACCCTAACACTATCCTAGGGCGGATGCTAACCCTAACCCTAACCCTAACACTATCCTTGGGCTGATGCTAACCCTAACACTAACACTATCCTAGGGCTGATGCTAACCCTAACCCTAACCCTAACATTATCCTAGGGCTGATGCTAACCCTAACCCTAACTCTAACACTATCTTAGGGCTGAGGCTAACCCTAACCCTAACACTATCCTTCGGCTGATGCTAACCCTAACACTAACCCTAACACTATCCTAGGGCTGATGCTAACCCTAACCCTAACACTATCCTAGGGCTGATGCTAACCCTAACCCTAACCCTAACACTATCCTAGGGCTGATGCTAACCCTAACCCTAACACTATCCTAGGGCTGATGCTAACCCTAACCCTAACCCTAACACTATCCTAGGGCGGATGCTAACCCTAACCCTAACCCTAACACTATCCTAGGGCTGATGCTAACCCTAACCCTAACCCAAACACTATCCTAGGGTTGATGCTAACCCTAACCCTAACACTATCCTAGGGCTGATGCTAACCCTAACCCTAACCCTAACACTATACTTGGACTGATGCTAACCCTAACCCTAACAATATCCTGGGCCTGATGCTAACCCTAACCCTAACACTATCCTAGGGCTGATGCTAACCCTAACCCTAACACTATCCTTGGGCTGATGCTAACCCTAACCCTAACCCTAACACTATACTTGGGCTGATGCTAACCCTAACCCTAACACTATCCTGGGCCTGATGCTAACCCTAACCCTAACACTAACACTATCCTAGGGCTGATGCTAACCCTAACCCTAACACTATCCTTGGGCTGATGCTAACCCTAACCCTAACCCTAACAATATCCTATGGCAGATGCTAACCCTAACGCTAACCCTAACACTATCCTTGAACTGATGCTAACCCTAACCCTAACCCTAACACTCTCCTAGGGTTTATGTTAACCCTAACCCTAACACTATACTAGGGCTGATGCTAACCCTAACCCTAACCCTAACACTATCCTAGGGCGGATGCTAACCCTAACCCTAACCCTAACACTATCCTAGGGCTGATGCTAACCCTAACCCTAACCCTAACATTATCCTAGGGCTGATGCTAACCCTAACCCTAACTCTAACACTATCTTAGGGCTGAGGCTAACCCTAACCCTAACACTATCCTACGGCTGATGCTAACCCTAACCCTAACCCTAACTCTATCCTAGGGCTGATGCTAACCCTAACCCTAACACTATCCTAGGGCTGATGCTAACCCTAACCCTAACCCTAACACTATCCTAGGGCTGATGCTAACCCTAACCCTAACACTATCCTAGGGCTGATGCTAACCCTAACCCTAACCCTAACACTATCCTAGGGCTGATGCTAACCCTAACCCTAACCCTAACACTATCCTAGGGCGAATGCTAACCCTAACCCTAACCCTAACACTATCCTAGGGCTGATGCTAACCCTAACACTAACACTATCCTAGGGCTGATGCTAACCCTAACCCTAACCCTAACACTATCCTAGGGCGGATGCTAACCCTAACCCTAACCCTAACACTATCCTAGGGCTGATGCTAACCCTAACACTAACACTATCCTAGGCCTGATGCTAAGCCTAACCCTAACCCTAACACTATACTAGGGCTGATGCTAACCCTAACCCTAACACTATCCTAGGGCTGATGCTAACCCTAACCCTAACTCTAACACTATCTTAGGGCTGAGGCTAACCCTAACCCTAACACTATCCTAGGCCTGATGCTAACCCTAACCCTAACCCTAACACTATCCTAGGGCTGATGCTAACCTTAACCCTAACACTATCCTAGGGCTGATGCTAACCCTAACCCTAACCCTAACACTATCCTAGGGCTGATGCTAACCCTAACCCTAACACTATCCTAGGCCTGATGATAACCCTAACCCTAACCCTAACACTATCCTAGGGCTGATGCTAACCCTAACCCTAACACTATCCTAGGGCTGATGCTAACCCTAACCCTAACCCTAACATTATCCTAAGTCTGATGCTAACCCTAGACCTCACAAGATACTGGGCCTGATGATAACCATAACCCTAACCTTAACACTATCCTAGGGCTCATGCTAACCCTAACCCTAACCCTAACACTATCCTAGAGCTGATGCTAACCCTAACCCTAACACTATCCTAGGCCTGATGATAACCCTAACACTAACCCTGACACTATCCTAGGGCTGATGCTAACCCTAACCCTAACACTATCCTAGGGCTCATGCTAACCATAACCCTAACCCTAACACTATCCTAGGCCTGATGCTAACCCTATCCCTAACCCTAACACTCTCCTAGGGAAGAGGCTAACCCTAACCCTAACACTATCCTAGGGCTGATGCTAACCCTAACCCTAACCCAAACACTATCCTAGGGTTGATGCTAACCCTAACCCTAACACTATCCTAGGGCTGATGCTAACCCTAACCCTAACCCTAACACTATCCTTGGACTGATGCTAACCCTAACCCTAACACTATCCTGGGCCTGATGCTAACCCTAACCCTAACACTAACACTATCCTAGGGCTGATGCTAACCCTAACCCTAACACTATCCTTGGGCTGATGCTAACCCTAACCCTAACCCTAACAATATCCTAGGGCAGATGCTAACCCTAACCCTAACCCTAACACTATCCTTGGGCTGATGCCAACCCTAACCCTAACACTATCCTGGGCCTGATGCTAACCCTAACCCTAACCCTAACACTATCCTAGGGCTGATGCTAACCCTAACCCTAACACTATCCTTGGGCTGATGCTAACCCTAACCCTAACCTTAACAATATCCTAGGGCAGATGCTAACCCTAACGCTAACCCTAACACTATCCTTGAACTGATGCTAACCCTAAGCCTAACCCTAACACTATCCTAGGCCTGATGATAACGCAAACCCTAACCCTAACACTATCCTAGGGTTTATGTTAACCCTAACCCTAACACAATCCTAGGGCTGATGCTAACCCTAACCCTAACCCTAACACTATCCTAGGGCGGATGCTAACCCTAACCCTAACCCTAACACTATCCTTGGGCTGATGCTAACCCTAACACTAACACTATCCTAGGGCTGATGCTAACCCTAACCCTAACCCTAACATTATCCTAGGGCTGATGCTAACCCTAACCCTAACTCTAACACTATCTTAGGGCTGAGGCTAACCCTAACCCTAACACTATCCTTCGGCTGATGCTAACCCTAACCCTAACCCTAACACTATCCTAGGGCTGATGCTAACCCTAACCCTAACACTATCCTAGGGCTGATGCTAACCCTAACCCTAACCCTAACACTATCCTAGGGCTGATGCTAACCCTAACCCTAACACTATCCTAGGGCTGATGCTAACCCTAACCCTAACCCTAACACTATCCTAGGGCGGATGCTAACCCTAACCCTAACCCTAACATTATCCTAGGGCTGATGCTAACCCTAACACTAACACTATCCTAGGGCTGATGCTAACCCTAACCCTAACCCTAACACTATCCTAGGGCTGATGCTAACCCTAACCCTAACTCTAACACTATCTTAGGGCTGAGGCTAACCCTAACCCTAACACTATCCTACGGCTGATGCTAACCCTAACCCTAACCCTAAGACTATCCTAGGGCTGATGCTAACCCTAACCCTAACACTATCCTAGGCCTGATGATAACCCTAACCCTAACCCTGACACCATCCTAGGGCTGATGCTAACCCTAAGCCTAACACTATCCTAGGGTTGATGCTAACCCTAACCCTAACCCTAACACTATCCTAGGGCTGATGCTAACCCTAACCCTAACACTATCCTAGGCCTGATGCTAACCCTAACCCTAACCCTAACACTATCCTAGGGCTGATGCTAACCCTAACCCTAACCCTAACACTATCCTAGAGCTGATGCTAACCCTAACCCTAACCCTAACCCTAACCCTAATACTATCCTAGGGCTGATGCTAACCCTAACCCTAACCCTAACACTATCCTAGGGCTGATGCTAACCCTAACCCTAACTCTAACACTATCCTAAGGCTGAGGCTAACCCTTACCCTAACACTATCCTACGGCTGATGCTAACCCTAACCCTAACCCTAACACTATCCTAAGGCTGATGCTAACCCTAACCCTAATAATATCCTAGGGCTGATGCTAACCCTAACCCTAACCCTAACACTATCCTAGGGCTGATGCTATCCCTAACCCTAACCCTAACACTATCCTAGGGCTGATGCTAACCCTAACCCTAACCCTAATACTATCCTAGGGCTGATGCTAACCCTAACCCTAACCCTAACACTATACTAGGGCTCATGCTAACCCTAACCCTAACCCTAACACTATCCTAGGGCTGATGCTAACCCTAACCCTAACAATATCCTAGGCCTGATGATAACCCTAACCCTAACCCTAACACTATCCTAGGTTTGATGCTAAACCTAACCCTAACACTATCCTACGGCTGATGCTAACCCTAACCCTAACCCTAACACTATCCTAAGTCTGATGCTAACCCTAGCCCTCACACTATCCTAGGCTTGATGATAACCCTAACCCTAACCTTAACACTATCCTAGCGGTGATGCTAACCCTAACCATAAGCCTAACACTATCCTAGAGCTGATGCTAACCCTAGCCCTAACACTATCCTAGGCCTGATGATAACCCTAACCCTAACCCTGACACTATCCTAGGGCTGATGCTAACCCTAACCCTAACACTATCCTAGGGCTGATGCTAACCCTAACCCTAACCCTAACACTATCCTAGGCCTGATGCTAACCCTATCCCTAACCCTAACACTCTCCTAGGGCTGAGGGTAACCCTAACCCTAACACTATCCTAGGGCTGATGCTAACCCTAACCCTAACCCAAACACTATCCTAGGGTTGATGTTAACCCTAACCCTAACACTATCCTAGGGCTGATGCTAACCCTAACCCTAACCCTAACACTATCCCTGGGCTGATGCTAACCCTAACCCTAACACTATCCTGGGCCTGATGCTAACCCTAACCCTAACCCTAACACTATCCTAGGGCTGATGCTAACCCTAACCCTAACACTATCCTTGGGCTGATGCTAACCCTAACCCTAACCGTAACACTATCCTAGGGCAGATGCTAAGCCTAACGCTAACCCTAACACTATCCTTGAACTGATGCTAACACTAACCCTAACCCTAACACTATCCTAGGCCTGATGATAACCCTAACCCTAACCCTAACACTATCCTAGGATTTATGTTAACCCTAACCCTAACACTATCCTAGGGCTGATGCTAACCCTAACCCTAACCCAAACACTATACTACGGTTGATGCTAACCCTAACCCTAACACTATCCTAGGGCTGATGCTAACCCTAACCCTAACCCTAACACTATCCTTGGACTGATGCTAACCCTAACCCTAACACTATCCTGGGCCTGATGCTAACCCTAACCCTAACCCTAACACTATCCTAGGGCTGATGCTAACCCTAACCCTAACACTATCCTTGGGCTGATGCTAACCCTAACCCTAACCCTAACACTATCCTAGGGCAGATGCTAAACCTAACGCTAACCCTAACACTATCCTTGAACTGATGCTAACCCTAACCCTAACCCTAACACTATCCTAGGCCTGATGATAACCCTAACCCTAACCCTAACACTATCCTAGGATTTATGTTAACCCTAACCCTAACACTATCCTAGGGCTGATGCTAACCCGAACCCTAACCCTAACACTATCCTAGGGCGGATGCTAACCCTAACCCTAACCCTAACACTATCCTAGGGCTGATGCTAACCCTAACACTAACACTATCCTAGGGCTGATGCTAACCCTAACCCTAACCCTAACATTATCCTAGGGCGGATGCTAACCCTAACCCTAACCCTAACACTATACTAGGGCTGATTCTAACCCTAACCCTTACACTATCCTAGGCCTGATGCTAACCCTAACGCTAACCCTAACACTATACTAGGGCTGATGCTAACCATAACCATAACACTATCCTAGGGCTGATGCTAACCATAACCCTAACCCTAACACTATCCTAGGGCTGATGCTAACCCTAACCCTAACACTATCCTAATCCTGATGATAACCCTAACCCTAACCCTAACACTATCCTAGGGCTGATGCTAACCCTAACCCTAACACTATCCAAGGGCTGATGCTAACCCTCACCCTAACCCTAACACTATCCTAAGTCTGATGCTAACCCTAGACCCCACACTATACTAGGCCTGATGATAACCATAACCCTAACCTTAACACTATCCTAGGGCTGATGCTAACCCTAACCCTAACCCTAATACTATCCTAGAGCTGATGCTAACCCTAACCCTAACACTATCCTAGGCCTGATGATAACCCTAACACTAACCCTGACACTATCCTAGGGCTGATGCTAACCCTAACCCTAACGCTATCCTAGGGGTGATGCTAACCCTAACCCTAACCCTAACACTATCCTAGGCCTGATGCTAACCCTATCCCTAACCCTAACACTCTCCTAGGGCTGAGGCTAACCCTAACCCTAACACTATCCTAGGGCTGATGCTAACCCTAACCCTAACCCAAACACTATACTAGGGTTGATGCTAACCCTAACCCTAACACTGTCCTAGGGCTGATGCTAACCCTAACCCTAACCCTAACACTATCCTTGGACTGATGCTAACCCTAACCCTAACACTATCCTGGGCCTGATGCTAACCCTAACCCTAACCCTAACACTATCCTAGGGCTGATGCTAACCCTAACCCTAACACTATCCTTGGGCTGATGCTAACCCTAACCCTAACCCTAACACTATATTTGGGCTGATGCTAACCCTAACGCTAACACTATCCTGGGCCTGATGCTAACCCTAAGCGTAACCCTAACACTATCCTAGGGGTGATGCTAACCCTAACCCTAACACTATCCTTGGGCTGATGCTAACCCTAACCCTAACCCTAACAATATCCTATGGCAGATGCTAACCCTAACGCTAACCCTAACACTATCCTTGAACTGATGCTAACCCTAACCCTAACCCTAACACTATCCTAGGCCTGATGCTAACCCTAACCCTAACCCTAACACTCTCCTAGGGTTTATGTTAACCCTAACCCTAATTCTATCCTAGGGCTGATGCTAACCCTAACCCTAACCCTAACACTATCCTAGGGCGGATGCTAACCCTAACCCTAACCCTAACACTATCCTAGGGCTGATGCTAACCCTAACACTAACACTATCCTAGGGCTGATGCTAACCCTAACCCTAACCCTAACATTATCCTAGGGCTGATGCTAACCCTAACCCTAACTCTAACACTATCTTAGGGTTGAGGCTAACCCTAACCCTAACACTATCCTACGGCTGATGCTAACCCTAACCCTAACCCTAACACTATCCTAGGGCGGATGCTAACCCTAACCCTAACCCTAACACTATCCTAGGGCTGATGCTAACCCTAACACTAACACTATCCTAGGCCTGATGCTAAGCCTAACCCTAACCCTAACACTATCCTAGGGCTGATGCTAACCCTAACCCTAACACTATCCTAGGGCTGATGCTAACCCTAACACTAACACTATCCTAGGGCTGATGCTAACCCTAACCCTAACCCTAACACTCTTCAAGGGCTGATGCTAACCCTAACCCTAACCCTAACACTATCCTAGGGCTGATGCTAACCCTAACCCTAACTCTAACACTATCTTGGGGCTGAGGCTAACCCTAACCCTAACACAATCCTACGGCTGATGCTAACCCTAACCCTAACCCTAACACTATCCTACGGCTGATGCTAACCCTAACCCTAACACTATCCTAGGCCTGATGCTAACCCTAACCCTAACCCTAACACTATCCTAGGGCTGATGCTAACCCTAACCCTAACACTATCCTAGGGCTGATGCTAACCCTAACCCTAACAATATCCTAGGGCTCATGCTAACCCTAACCCTAACCCTAACACTATCCTAGGGCTGATGCTAACCCTAACCCTAACACTATCCTAGGGCTGATGCTAACCCTAACACTAACACTATCCTAGGGCTGATGCTAACCCTAACCCTAACCCTAACACTCTCCAAGGGCTGATGCTAACCCTAACCCTAACCCTAACACTATCCTAGGGCTGATGCTAACCCTCACCCTAACTCTACACTATCGTAGGGCTGAGGCTAACCCTAACCCTAACACTATCCTACGGCTGATGCTAACCCTAACCCTAACCCTAACACAATACTAGGGCTGATTCTAACCCTAACCCTAACACTATCTAGGCCTGATGCTAACCCTAACCCTAACCCTAACACTATCCTAGGGCTGATGCTAACCATAACCATAACACTATCCTACTGCTGATGCTAACCATAACCCTAACCCTAACACTATCCTAGGGCTGATGCTAACCCTAACCCTAACACTATCCTAGGCCTGATGATAACCCTAACCCTAACCCTAACACTATCCTAGGGCTGATGCTAACCCTAACCCTAACACTATCCTAGGGCTGATGCTAACCCTAACCCTAACCCTAACACTATCCTAAGTCTGATGCTAACCCTAGACCTCCCACTATACTAGGCCTGATGATAACCATAACCCTAACCTTAACACTATCCTAGGGCTGATGCTAACCCTAACCCTAACCCTAATACTATCCTAGAGCTGATGCTAACCCTAACCCTAACACTATCCTAGGCCTGATGATAACCCTAACACTAACCCTGACACTATCCTAGGGCTGATGCTAACCCTAACCCTAACGCTATCCTAGGGGTGATGCTAACCCTAACCCTAACCCTAACACTATCCTAGGCCTGATGCTAACCCTATCCCTAACCCTAACACTCTCCTAGGGCTGAGGCTAACCCTAACCCTAACACTATCCTAGGGCTGAGGCTAACCCTAACCCTAACCCAAACACTATCCTAGGGTTGATGCTAACCCTAACCCTAACACTATCCTAGGGCTGATGCTAACCCTAACCCTAACCCTAACACTATCCTTGGACTGATGCTAACCCTAACCCTAACAATATCCTGGGCCTGATGCTAACCCTAACCCTAACACTATCCTAGGGCTGATGCTAACCCTAACCCTAACACTATCCTTGGGCTGAGGCTAACCCTAACCCTAACCCTAACACTATACTTGGGCTGATGCTAACCCTAACCCTAACACTATCCTGGGCCTGATGCTAACCCTAACCCTAACACTAACACTATCCTAGGGCTGATGCAAACCCTAACCCTAACACTATCCTTGGGCTGATGCTAACCCTAACCCTAACCCTAACAATATCCTATGGCAGATGCTAACCCTAACGCTATCCCTAACACTATCCTTGAACTGATGCTAACCCTAACCCTAACCCTAACACTATCCTAGGCCTGATGCTAACCCTAACCCTAACCCTAACACTCTCCTAGGGTTTATGTTAACCCTAACCCTAACACTATCCTAGGGCTGATGCTAACCCTAACCCTAACCCTAACATTATCCTAGGGCTGATGCTAACCCTAACCCTAACCCTAACACTATCCTAGGGCTGATGTTATCGCTAACCCTAACACTATCCTAGGGCTGATGCTAACCCTAACACTAACACTATCCTAGGGCTGATGCTAACCCTAACCCTAACCCTAACACTCTCCAAGGGCTGATGCTAACCCTAACCCTAACCCTAACACTATCCTAGGGCTGATGCTAACCCTCACCCTAACTCTACACTATCGTAGGGCTGAGGCTAACCCTAACCCTAACACTAACCTACGGCTGATGCTAACCCTAACCCTAACCCTAACACTATACTAGGGCTGATTCTAACCCTAACCCTTACACTATCCTAGGCCTGATGCTAACCCTAACCCTAACCCTAACACTATCCTAGGGCTGATGCTAACCATAACCATAACACTATCCTAGGGCTGATGCTAACCATAACCCTAACCCTAACACTATCCTAGGGCTGATGCTAACCCTAACTCTAACACTATCCTAGGCCTGATGATAACCCTAACCCTAACCCTAACACTATCCTAGGGCTGATGCTAACCCTAACCCTAACACTATCCAAGGGCTGATGCTAACCCTCACCCTAACCCTAACACTATCCTAAGTCTGATGCTAACCCTAGACCTCACACTATACTAGGCCTGATGATAACCATAACCCTAACCTTAACACTATCCTAGGGCTGATGCTAACCCTAACCCTAACCCTAATACTATCCTAGAGCTGATGCTAACCCTAACCCTAACACTATCCTAGGCCTGATGATAACCCTAACACTAACCCTGACACTATCCTAGGGCTGATGCTAACCCTAACCCTAACCCAAACACTATACTAGGGTTGATGCTAACCCTAACCCTAACACTATCGTAGGGCTGATGCTAACCCTAACCCTAACCCTAACACTATCCTTGGACTGATGCTAACCCTAACCCTAACACTATCCTGGGCCTGATGCTAACCCTAACCCTAACCCTAACACTATCCTAGGGCTGATGCTAACCCTAACCCTAACCCTAACACTATATTTGGGCTGATGCTAACCCTAACCCTAACACTATCCTGGGCCTGATGCTAACCCTAACCGTAACCCTAACACTATCCTAGGGGTGATGCTAACCCTAACCCTAACACTGTCCTTGGGCTGATGCTAACCCTAACCCTAACCCTAACAATATCCTATGGCAGATGCTAACCCTAACGCTAACCCTAACACTATCCTTGAACTGATGCTAACCCTAACACTAACCCTAACACTATCCTAGGCCTGATGCTAACCCTAACCCTAACCCTAACACTCTCCTAGGGGTTATGTTAACCCTAACCCTAATTCTATCCTAGGGCTGATGCTAACCCTAACCCTAACCCTAACACTATCCTAGGGCGGATGCGAACCCTAACCCTAACCCTAACACTATCCTAGGGCTGATGCTAACCCTAACACTAACACTATCCTAGGGCTGATGCTAACCCTAACCCTAACCCTAACATTATCCTAGGGCTGATGCTAACCCTAACCCTAACTCTAACACTATCTTAGGGTTGAGGCTAACCCTAACCCTAACACTATCCTACGGCTGATGCTAACCCTAACCCTAACCCTAACTCTATCCTAGGGCTGATGCTAACCCTAACCCTAACACTATCCTAGGGCTGATGCTAACCCTAACCCTAACCCTAACACTATCCTAGGGCTGATGCTAACCCTAACCCTAACCCTAACCCTAACCCTAATACTATCCTAGGGCTGATGCTAACCCTAACCCTAACCCTAACACTATCCTAGGGCTGATGCTAACCCTAACCCTAACTCTAACACTATCCTAGGGCTGAGGCTAACCCTTACCCTAACACTATCCTACGGCTGATGCTAACCCTAACCCTAACCCTAACACTATCCTAAGGCTGATGCTAACCCTAACCCTAATAATATCCTAGGGCTGATGCTAACCCTAACCCTAACCCTAACACTATCCTAGGGCTGATGCTATCCCTAACCCTAACCCTAACACTATCCTAGGGCTGATGCTAACCCTAACCCTAACCCTAATACTATCCTAGGGCTGATGCTAACCCTAACCCTAACCCTAACACTATACTAGGGCTCATGCTAACCCTAACCCTAACCCTAACACTATCCTAGGGCTGATGCTAACCCTAACCCTAACAATATCCTAGGCCTGATGATAACCCTAACCCTAACCCTAACACTATCCTAGGTTTGATGCTAAACCTAACCCTAACACTATCCTACGGCTGATGCTAACCCTAACCCTAACCCTAACACTATCCTAAGTCTGATGCTAACCCTAGCCCTCACACTATCCTAGGCTTGATGATAACCCTAACCCTAACCTTAACACTATCCTAGCGGTGATGCTAACCCTAACCATAAGCCTAACACTATCCTAGAGCTGATGCTAACCCTAACCCTAACACTATCCTAGGCCTGATGATAACCCTAACCCTAACCCTGACACTATCCTAGGGCTGATGCTAACCCTAACCCTAACACTATCCTAGGGCTGATGCTAACCCTAACCCTAACCCTAACACTATCCTAGGCCTGATGCTAACCCTATCCCTAACCCTAACACTCTCCTAGGGCTGAGGGTGACCCTAACCCTAACACTATCCTAGGGCTGATGCTAACCCTAACCCTAACCCAAACACTATCGTAGGGTTGATGTTAACCCTAACCCTAACACTATCCTAGGGCTGATGCTAACCCTAACCCTAACCCTAACACTATCCCTGGGCTGATGCTAACCCTAACCCTAACACTATCCTGGGCCTGATGCTAACCCTAACCCTAACCCTAACACTATCCTAGGGCTGATGCTAACCCTAACCCTAACACTATCCTTGGGCTGATGCTAACCCTAACCCTAACCGTAACACTATCCTAGGGCAGATGCTAAGCCTAACGCTAACCCTAACACTATCCTTGAACTGATGCTAACACTAACGCTAACCCTAACACTATCCTAGGCCTGATGATAACCCTAACCCTAACCCTAACACTATCCTAGGATTTATGTTAACCCTAACCCTAACACTATCCTAGGGCTGATGCTAACCCTAACCCTAACCCTAACACTATCCTTGGACTGATGCTAACCCTAACCCTAACACTATCCTGGGCCTGATGCTAACCCTAACCCTAACCCTAACACTATCCTAGGGCTGTGGGTAACCCTAACCCTAACACTCTCCTAGGGCTGATGCTAACCCTAACCCTAACACAAACACTATCCTAGGGTTGATGATAACCCTAACCCTAACACTATCCTAGGGCTGATGCTAACCCTAACCCTAACCCTAACACTATCCTTGGGCTGATGCTAACCCTAACCCTAACACTATCCTGGGCCTGATGCTAACCCTAACCCTAACCCTAACACTATCCTAGGGCTGATGCTAACCCTAACCCTAACACTATCCTTGGGCTGATGCTAACCCTAACCCTAACCCTAACACTATCCTAGGGCAGATGCTAAACCTAACGCTAACCCTAACACTATCCTTGAACTGATGCTAACACTAACCCTAACCCTAACACTATCCTAGGCCTGATGATAACCCTAACCCTAACCCTAACACTATCCTAGGATTTATGTTAACCCTAACCCTAACACTATCCTAGGGCTGATGCTAACCCGAACCCTAACCCTAACACTATCCTAGGGCGGATGCTAACCCTAACCCTAACCCTAACACTATCCTAGGGCTGATGCTAACCCTAACACTAACACTATCCTAGGGCTGATGCTAACCCTAACCCTAACCCTAACATTATCCTAGGGCGGATGCTAACCCTAACCCTAACCCTAACACTATACTAGGGCTGATTCTAACCCTAACCCTTACACTATCCTAGGCCTGATGCTAACCCTAACCCTAACCCTAACACTATCCTAGGGCTGATGCTAACCATAACCATAACACTATCCTAGGGCTGATGCTAACCATAACCCTAACCCTAACACTATCCTAGGGCTGATGCTAACCCTAACCCTAACACTATCCTAGGCCTGATGATAACCCTAACCCTAACCCTAACACTATCCTAGGGCTGATGCTAACCCTAACCCTAACACTATCCAAGGGCTGATGCTAACCCTCACCCTAACCCTAACACTATCCTAAGTCTGATGCTAACCCTAGACCTCACACTATACTAGGCCTGATGATAACCATAACCCTAACCTTAACACTATCCTACGGCTGATGCTAACCCTAACCCTAACCCTAATACTATCCTAGAGCTGATGCTAACCCTAACCCTAACACTATCCTAGGCCTGATGATAACCCTAACACTAACCCTGACACTATCCTAGGGCTGATGCTAACCCTAACCCTAACGCTATCCTAGGGGTGATGCTAACCCTAACCCTAACCCTAACACTATCCTAGGCCTGATGCTAACCCTATCCCTAACCCTAACACTCTCCTAGGGCTGAGGCTAACCCTAACCCTAACACTATCCTAGGGCTGATGCTAACCCTAACCCTAACCCAAACACTATACTAGGGTTGATGCTAACCCTAACCCTAACACTATCCTAGGGCTGATGCTAACCCTAACCCTAACCCTAACACTATCCTTGGACTGATGCTAACCCTAACCCTAACACTATCCTGGGCCTGATGCTAACCCTAACCCTAACCCTAACACTATCCTAGGGCTGATGCTAACCCTAACCCTAACACTATCCTTGGGCTGATGCTAACCCTAACCCTAACCCTAACACTATCCTAGGGCAGATGCTAAACCTAACGCTAACCCTAACACTATCCTTGAACTGATGCTAACCCTAACCCTAACCCTAACACTATCCTAGGCCTGATGATAACCCTAACCCTAACCCTAACACTATCCTAGGATTTATGTTAACCCTAACCCTAACACTATCCTAGGGCTGATGCTAACCCGAACCCTAACCCTAACACTATCCTAGGGCGGATGCTAACCCTAACCCTAACCCTAACACTATCCTAGGGCTGATGCTAACCCTAACACTAACACTATCCTAGGGCTGATGCTAACCCTAACCCTAACCCTAACATTATCCTAGGGCGGATGCTAACCCTAACCCTAACCCTAACACTATACTAGGGCTGATTCTAACCCTAACCCTTACACTATCCTAGGCCTGATGCTAACCCTAACCCTAACCCTAACACTATACTAGGGCTGATGCTAACCATAACCATAACACTATCCTAGGGCTGATGCTAACCATAACCCTAACCCTAACACTATCCTAGGGCTGATGCTAACCCTAACCCTAACACTATCCTAGGCCTGATGATAACCCTAACCCTAACCCTAACACTATCCTAGGGCTGATGCTAACCCTAACCCTAACACTATCCAAGGGCTGATGCTAACCCTCACCCTAACCCTAACACTATCCTAAGTCTGATGCTAACCCTAGACCCCACACTATACTAGGCCTGATGATAACCATAACCCTAACCTTAACACTATCCTAGGGCTGATGCTAACCCTAACCCTAACCCTAATACTATCCTAGAGCTGATGCTAACCCTAACCCTAACACTATCCTAGGCCTGATGATAACCCTAACACTAACCCTGACACTATCCTAGGGCTGATGCTAACCCTAACCCTAACGCTATCCTAGGGGTGATGCTAACCCTAACCCTAAACCTAACACTATCCTAGGCCTGATGCTAACCCTATCCCTAACCCTAACACTCTCCTAGGGCTGAGGCTAACCCTAACCCTAACACTATCCTAGGGCTGATGCTAACCCTAACCCTAACCCAAACACTATACTAGGGTTGATGCTAACCCTAACCCTAACACTATCCTAGGGCTGATGCTAACCCTAACCCTAACCCTAACACTATCCTTGGACTGATGCTAACCCTAACCCTAACACTATCCTGGGCCTGATGCTAACCCTAACCCTAACCCTAACACTATCCTAGGGCTGATGCTAACCCTAACCCTAACACTATCCTTGGGCTGATGCTAACCCTAACCCTAACCCTAACACTATATTTGGGCTGATGCTAACCCTAACCCTAACACTATCCTGGGCCTGATGCTAACCCTAACCGTAACCCTAACACTATCCTAGGGGTGATGCTAACCCTAACCCTAACACTATCCTTGGGCTGATGCTAACCCTAACCCTAACCCTAACAATATCCTATGGCAGATGCTAACCCTAACGCTAACCCTAACACTATCCTTGAACTGATGCTAACCCTAACCCTAACCCTAACACTATCCTAGGCCTGATGCTAACCCTAACCCTAACCCTAACACTCTCCTAGGGTTTATGTTAACCCTAACCCTAATTCTATCCTAGGGCTGATGCTAACCCTAACCCTAACCCTAACACTATCCTAGGGCGGATGCTAACCCTAACCCTAACCCTAACACTATCCTAGGGCTGATGCTAACCCTAACACTAACACTATCCTAGGGCTGATGCTAACCCTAACCCTAACCCTAACATTATCCTAGGGCTGATGCTAACCCTAACCCTAACTCTAACACTATCTTAGGGTTGAGGCTAACCCTAACCCTAACACTATCCTACGGCTGATGCTAACCCTAACCCTAACCCTAACTCTATCCTAGGGCTGATGCTAACCCTAACCCTAACACTATCCTAGGGCTGATGCTAACCCTAACCCTAACCCTAACACTATCCTAGGGCTGATGCTAACCCTAACCCTAACACTATCCTAGGGCTGATGCTAACCCTAACCCTAACCCTAACACTATCCTAGGGCTGATGCTAACCCTAACCCTAACCCTAACACTATCCTAGGGCGAATGCTAACCCTAACCCTAACCCTAACACTATCCTAGGGCTGATGCTAACCCTAACACTAACACTATCCTAGGGCTGATGCTAACCCTAACCCTAACCCTAACACTATCCTAGGGCGGATGCTAACCCTAACCCTAACCCTAACACTATCCTAGGGCTGATGCTAACCCTAACACTAACACTATCCTAGGCCTGATGCTAAGCCTAACCCTAACCCTAACACTATCCTAGGGCTGATGCTAACCCTAACCCTAACACTATCCTAGGGCTGATGCTAACCCTAACACTAACACTATCCTAGGGCTGATGCTAACCCTAACCCTAACCCTAACACTCTTCAAGGGCTGATGCTAACCCTAACCCTAACCCTAACACTATCCTAGGGCTGATGCTAACCCTAACCCTAACTCTAACACTATCTTGGGGCTGAGGCTAACCCTAACCCTAACACAATCCTACGGCTGATGCTAACCCTAACCCTAACCCTAACACTATCCTACGGCTGATGCTAACCCTAACCCTAACACTATCCTAGGCCTGATGCTAACCCTAACCCTAACCCTAACACTATCCTAGGGCTGATGCTAACCCTAACCCTAACACTATCCTAGGGCTGATGCTAACCCTAACACTAACACTATCCTAGGGCTGATGCTAACCCTAACCCTAACCCTAACACTCTCCAAGGGCTGATGCTAACCCTAACCCTAACCCTAACACTATCCTAGGGCTGATGCTAACCCTCACCCTAACTCTACACTATCGTAGGGCTGAGGCTAACCCTAACCCTAACACTATCCTACGGCTGATGCTAACCCTAACCCTAACCCTAACACTATACTAGGGCTGATTCTAACCCTAACCCTAACACTATCTAGGCCTGATGCTAACCCTAACCCTAACCCTAACACTATCCTAGGGCTGATGCTAACCATAACCATAACACTATCCTACTGCTGATGCTAACCATAACCCTAACCCTAACACTATCCTAGGGCTGATGCTAACCCTAACCCTAACACTATCCTAGGCCTGATGATAACCCTAACCCTAACCCTAACACTATCCTAGGGCTGATGCTAACCCTAACCCTAACACTATCCTAGGGCTGATGCTAACCCTAACCCTAACCCTAACACTATCCTAAGTCTGATGCTAACCCTAGACCTCACACTATACTAGGCCTGATGATAACCATAACCCTAACCTTAACACTATCCTAGGGCTGATGCTAACCCTAACCCTAACCCTAATACTATCCTAGAGCTGATGCTAACCCTAACCCTAACACTATCCTAGGCCTGATGATAACCCTAACACTAACCCTGACACTATCCTAGGGCTGATGCTAACCCTAACCCTAACGCTATCCTAGGGGTGATGCTAACCCTAACCCTAACCCTAACACTATCCTAGGCCTGATGCTAACCCTATCCCTAACCCTAACACTCTCCTAGGGCTGAGGCTAACCCTAACCCTAACACTATCCTAGGGCTGAGGCTAACCCTAACCCTAACCCAAACACTATCCTAGGGTTGATGCTAACCCTAACCCTAACACTATCCTAGGGCTGATGCTAACCCTAACCCTAACCCTAACACTATCCTTGGACTGATGCTAACCCTAACCCTAACAATATCCTGGGCCTGATGCTAACCCTAACCCTAACACTATCCTAGGGCTGATGCTAACCCTAACCCTAACACTATCCTTGGGCTGATGCTAACCCTAACCCTAACCCTAACACTATACTTGGGCTGATGCTAACCCTAACCCTAACACTATCCTGGGCCTGATGCTAACCCTAACCCTAACACTAACACTATCCTAGGGCTGATGCAAACCCTAACCCTAACACTATCCTTGGGCTGATGCTAACCCTAACCCTAACCCTAACAATATCCTATGGCAGATGCTAACCCTAACGCTATCCCTAACACTATCCTTGAACTGATGCTAACCCTAACCCTAACCCTAACACTATCCTAGGCCTGATGCTAACCCTAACCCTAACCCTAACACTCTCCTAGGGTTTATGTTAACCCTAACCCTAACACTATCCTAGGGCTGATGCTAACCCTAACCCTAACCCTAACATTATCCTAGGGCTGATGCTAACCCTAACCCTAACCCTAACACTATCCTAGGGCTGATGTTATCGCTAACCCTAACACTATCCTAGGGCTGATGCTAACCCTAACACTAACACTATCCTAGGGCTGATGCTAACCCTAACCCTAACCCTAACACTCTCCAAGGGCTGATGCTAACCCTAACCCTAACCCTAACACTATCCTAGGGCTGATGCTAACCCTCACCCTAACTCTACACTATCGTAGGGCTGAGGCTAACCCTAACCCTAACACTATCCTACGGCTGATGCTAACCCTAACCCTAACCCTAACACTATACTAGGGCTGATTCTAACCCTAACCCTTACACTATCCTAGGCCTGATGCTAACCCTAACCCTAACCCTAACACTATCCTAGGGCTGATGCTAACCATAACCATAACACTATCCTAGGGCTGATGCTAACCATAACCCTAACCCTAACACTATCCTAGGGCTGATGCTAACCCTAACTCTAACACTATCCTAGGCCTGATGATAACCCTAACCCTAACCCTAACACTATCCTAGGGCTGATGCTAACCCTAACCCTAACACTATCCAAGGGCTGATGCTAACCCTCACCCTAACCCTAACACTATCCTAAGTCTGATGCTAACCCTAGACCTCACACTATACTAGGCCTGATGATAACCATAACCCTAACCTTAACACTATCCTAGGGCTGATGCTAACCCTAACCCTAACCCTAATACTATCCTAGAGCTGATGCTAACCCTAACCCTAACACTATCCTAGGCCTGATGATAACCCTAACACTAACCCTGACACTATCCTAGGGCTGATGCTAACCCTAACCCTAACGCTATCCTAGGGGTGATGCTAACCCTAACCCTAACCCTAACACTATCCTAGGCCTGATGCTAACCCTATCCCTAACCCTAACACTCTCCTAGGGCTGAGGCTAACCCTAACCCTAACACTATCCTAGGGCTGATGCTAACCCTAACCCTAACCCAAACACTATACTAGGGTTGATGCTAACCCTAACCCTAACACTATCGTAGGGCTGATGCTAACCCTAACCCTAACCCTAACACTATCCTTGGACTGATGCTAACCCTAACCCTAACACTATCCTGGGCCTGATGCTAACCCTAACCCTAACCCTAACACTATCCTAGGGCTGATGCTAACCCTAACCCTAACACTATCCTTGGGCTGATGCTAACCCTAACCCTAACCCTAACACTATATTTGGGCTGATGCTAACCCTAACCCTAACACTATCCTGGGCCTGATGCTAACCCTAACCGTAACCCTAACACTATCCTAGGGGTGATGCTAACCCTAACCCTAACACTATCCTTGGGCTGATGCTAACCCTAACCCTAACCCTAACAATATCCTAGGGAGATGCTAACCCTAACGCTAACCCTAACACTATCCTTGAACTGATGCTAACCCTAACCCTAACCCTAACACTCTCCTAGGGTTTATGTTAACCCTAACCCTAATTCTATCCTAGGGCTGATGCTAACCCTAACCCTAACCCTAACACTATCCTAGGGCGGATGCGAACCCTAACCCTAACCCTAACACTATCCTAGGGCTGCTGCTAACCCTAACACTAACACTATCCTAGGGCTGATGCTAACCCTAACCCTAACCCTAACATTATCCTAGGGCTGATGCTAACCCTAACCCTAACTCTAACACTATCTTAGGGTTGAGGCTAACCCTAACCCTAACACTATCCTACGGCTGATGCTAACCCTAACCCTAACCCTAACTCTATCCTAGGGCTGATGCTAACCCTAACCCTAACACTATCCTAGGGCTGATGCTAACCCTAACCCTAACCCTAACACTATCCTAGGGCTGATGCTAACCCTAACCCTAACACTATCCTAGGGCTGATGCTAACCCTAACCCTAACCCTAACACTATCCTAGGGCTGATGCTAACCCTAACCCTAACCCTAACACTATCCTAGGGCGAATGCTAACACTAACCCTAACCCTAACACTATCCTAGGGCTGATGCTAACCCTAACACTAACACTATCCTAGGGCTGATGCTAACCCTAACCCTAACCCTAACACTATCCTAGGGCGGATGCTAACCCTAACCCTAACCCTAACACTATCCTAGGGCTGATGCTAACCCTAACACTAACACTATCCTAGGCCTGATGCTAAGCCTAACCCTAACCCTAACACTATCCTAGGGCTGATGCTAACCCTAACCCTAACACTATCCTAGGGCTGATGCTAACCCTAACACTAACACTATCCTAGGGCTGATGCTAACCCTAACCCTAACCCTAACACTCTTCAAGGGCTGATGCTAACCCTAACCCTAACCCTAACACTATCCTAGGGCTGATGCTAACCCTAACCCTAACTCTAACACTATCTTGGGGCTGAGGCTAACCCTAACCCTAACACAATCCTACGGCTGATGCTAACCCTAACCCTAACCCTAACACTATCCTAGGGCTGATGCTAACCCTAACCCTAACACTATCCTAGGCCTGATGCTAACCCTAACCCTAACCCTAACACTATCCTAGGGCTGATGCTAACCCTAACCCTAACACTATCCTAGGGCTGATGCTAACCCTAACCCTAACCCTAACACTATCCTAGGGCTGATGCTAACCCTAACCCTAACACTATCCTAGGCCTGATGATAACCCTAACCCTAACCCTAACACTATCCTAGGGCTGATGCTAACCCTAACCCTAACACAATCCTAGGGCTGATGCTAACCCTAACCCTAACCCTAACACTATCCTAAGTCTGATGCTAACCCTAGACCTCACAAGATACTAGGCCTGATGATAACCATAACCCTAACCTTAACACTATCCTAGGGCTCATGCTAACCCTAACCCTAACCCTAACACTATCCTAGAGCTGATGCTAACCCTAACCCTAACACTATCCTAGGCCTGATGATAACCCTAAAACTAACCCTGACACTATCCTAGGGCTGATGCTAACCCTAACCCTAACAATATCCTAGGGCTCATGCTAACCCTAACCCTAACCCTAACACTATCCTAGGGCTGATGCTAACCCTAACCCTAACACTATCCTAGGGCTGATGCTAACCCTAACACTAACACTATCCTAGGGCTGATGCTAACCCTAACCCTAACCCTAACACTCTCCAATTGCTGATGCTAACCCTAACCCTAACCCTAACACTATCCTAGGGCTGATGCTAACCCTCACCCTAACTCTACACTATCGTAGGGCTGAGGCTAACCCTAACCATAACACTATCCTACGGCTGATGCTAACCCTAACCCTAACCCTAACACTATACTAGGGCTGATTCTAACCCTAACCCTAACACTATCTAGGCCTGATGCTAACCCTAACCCTAACCCTAACACTATCCTAGGGCTGATGCTAACCATAACCATAACACTATCCTACTGCTGATGCTAACCATAACCCTAACCCTAACACTATCCTAGGGCTGATGATAACCCTAACCCTAACCCTAACACTATCCTAGGGCTGATGCTAACCCTAACCCTAACACTATCCTAGGGCTGATGCTAACCCTAACCCTAACCCTAACACTATCCTAAGTCTGATGCTAACCCTAGACCTCACACTATACTAGGCCTGATGATAACCATAACCCTAACCTTAACACTATCCTAGGGCTGATGCTAACCCTAACCCTAACCCTAATACTATCCTAGAGCTGATGCTAACCCTAACCCTAACACTATCCTAGGCCTGATGATAACCCTAACACTAACCCTGACACTATCCTAGGGCTGATGCTAACCCTAACCCTAACGCTATCCTAGGGGTGATGCTAACCCTAACCCTAACACTATCCTAGGGCTGATGCTAACCCTAACCCTAACCCTAACACTATCCTTGGACTGATGCTAACCCTAACCCTAACAATATCCTGGGCCTGATGCTAACCCTAACCCTAACACTATCCTAGGGCTGATGCTAACCCTAACCCTAACACTATCCTTGGGCTGATGCTAACCCTAACCCTAACCCTAACACTATACTTGGGCTGATGCTAACCTTAACCCTAACACTATCCTGGGCCTGATGCTAACCCTAACCCTAACACTAACACTATCCTAGGGCTGATGCTAACCCTAACCCTAACACTATCCTTGGGCTGATGCTAACCCTAACCCTAACCCTAACACTCTCCTAGGGTTTATGTTAACCCTAACCCTAACACTATCCTAGGGCTGATGCTAACCCTAACCCTAACCCTAACATTATCCTAGGGCTGATGCTAACCCTAACCCTAACTCTAACACTATCTTAGGGCTGAGGCTAACCCTAACCCTAACACTATCCTAGGGCTGATGCTAACCCTAACCCTAACACAAACACTATCCTAGGGTTGATGCTAACCCTAACCCTAACACTATCCTAGGGCTGATGCTAACCCTAACCCTAACCCTAACACTATCCTTGGGCTGATGCTAACCCTAACCCTAACACTATCCTGGGCCTGATGCTAACCCTAACCCTAACCCTAACACTATCCTAGGGCTGATGCTAACCCTAACCCTAACACTATCCTTGGGCTGATGCTAACCCTAACCCTAACCCTAACACTATCCTAGGGCAGATGCTAAACCTAACGCTAACCCTAACACTATCCTTGAACTGATGCTAACCCTAACCCTAACCCTAACACTATCCTAGGCCTGATGATAACCCTAACCCTAACCCTAACACTATCCTAGGATTTATGTTAACCCTAACCCTAACACTATCCTAGGGCTGATGGTAACCCTAACCCTAACCCTAACACTATCCTAGGGCGGATGCTAACCCTAACCCTAACCCTAACACTATCCTAGGGCTGATGCTAACCCTAACACTAACACTATCCTAGGGCTGATGCTAACCCTAACCCTAACCCTAACATTATCCTAGGGCGGATGCTAACCCTAACCCTAACCCTAACACTATCCTAGGGCTGATGCTAACCCTAACCCTAACCCTAACACTATCCTAGGGCTGATGCTAACCCTAACCCTAACACTATCCTAGGGCTGATTCTAACCCTAACACTAACACTATCCTAGGGCTGATGCTAACCCTAACCCTAACACTATCCTCGGCCTGATGCTAACCCTAACCCTAACCCTAACACTATCCTAGGGCTGATGCTAACCATAACCATAACACTATCCTAGGGCTGATGTTAACCATAACCCTAACCCTAACACTATCCTAGGGCTGATGCTAACCCTAACCCTAACACTATCCTAGGCCTGATGATAACCCTAACCCTAACCCTAACACTATCCTAGGGCTGATGCTAACCCTAACCCTAACACTATCCTAGGGCTGATGCTAACCCTAACCCTAACCCTAACACTATCCTAAGTCTGATGCTAACCCTAGACCTCACACTATACTAGGCCTGATGATAACCATAACCCTAACCTTAACACTATCCTAGGGCTGATGCTAACCCTAACCCTAACACTATCCTAGGGCTGATGCTAACCCTAACCCTAACCCTAACACTATCCTAGGGCTGATGCTAACCCTAACCCTAACACTATCCTAGGCCTGATGATAACCCTAACCCTAACCCTAACACTATCCTAGGGCTGATGCTAACCCTAACCCTAACACAATCCTAGGGCTGATGCTAACCCTAACCCTAACCCTAACACTATCCTAAGTCTGATGCTAACCCTAGACCTCACAAGATACTAGGCCTGATGATAACCATAACCCTAACCTTAACACTATCCTAGGGCTCATGCTAACCCTAACCCTAACCCTAACACTATCCTAGAGCTGATGCTAACCCTAACCCTAACACTATCCTAGGCCTGATGATAACCCTAAAACTAACCCTGACACTATCCTAGGGCTGATGCTAACCCTAACCCTAACAATATCCTAGGGCTCATGCTAACCATAACCCTAACCCTAACACTATCCTAGGGCTGATGCTAACCCTAACCCTAACACTATCCTAGGGCTGATGCTAACCCTAACACTAACACTATCCTAGGGCTGATGCTAACCCTAACCCTAACCCTAACACTCTCCAATTGCTGATGCTAACCCTAACCCTAACCCTAACACTATCCTAGGGCTGATGCTAACCCTCACCCTAACTCTACACTATCGTAGGGCTGAGGCTAACCCTAACCCTAACACTATCCTACGGCTGATGCTAACCCTAACCCTAACCCTAACACTATACTAGGGCTGATTCTAACCCTAACCCTAACACTATCTAGGCCTGATGCTAACCCTAACCCTAACCCTAACACTATCCTAGGGCTGATGCTAACCATAACCATAACACTATCCTACTGCTGATGCTAACCATAACCCTAACCCTAACACTATCCTAGGGCTGATGCTAACCCTAACCCTAACACTATCCTAGGCCTGATGATAACCCTAACCCTAACCCTAACACTATCCTAGGGCTGATGCTAACCCTAACCCTAACACTATCCTAGGGCTGATGCTAACCCTAACCCTAACCCTAACACTATCCTAAGTCTGATGCTAACCCTAGACCTCACACTATACTAGGCCTGATGATAACCATAACCCTAACCTTAACACTATCCTAGGGCTGATGCTAACCCTAACCCTAACCCTAATACTATCCTAGAGCTGATGCTAACCCTAACCCTAACACTATCCTAGGCCTGATGATAACCCTAACACTAACCCTGACACTATCCTAGGGCTGATGCTAACCCTAACCCTAACGCTATCCTAGGGGTGATGCTAACCCTAACCCTAACACTATCCTAGGGCTGATGCTAACCCTAACCCTAACCCTAACACTATCCTTGGACTGATGCTAACCCTAACCCTAACAATATCCTGGGCCTGATGCTAACCCTAACCCTAACACTATCCTAGGGCTGATGCTAACCCTAACCCTAACACTATCCTTGGGCTGATGCTAACCCTAACCCTAACCCTAACACTATACTTGGGCTGATGCTAACCCTAACCCTAACACTATCCTGGGCCTGATGCTAACCCTAACCCTAACACTAACACTATCCTAGGGCTGATGCTAACCCTAACCCTAACACTATCCTTGGGCTGATGCTAACCCTAACCCTAACCCTAACACTCTCCTAGGGTTTATGTTAACCCTAACCCTAACACTATCCTAGGGCTGATGCTAACCCTAACCCTAACCCTAACATTATCCTAGGGCTGATGCTAACCCTAACCCTAACTCTAACACTATCTTAGGGCTGAGGCTAACCCTAACCCTAACACTATCCTAGGGCTGATGCTAACCCTAACCCTAACACAAACACTATCCTAGGGTTGATGCTAACCCTAACCCTAACACTATCCTAGGGCTGATGCTAACCCTAACCCTAACCCTAACACTATCCTTGGGCTGATGCTAACCCTAACCCTAACACTATCCTGGGCCTGATGCTAACCCTAACCCTAACCCTAACACTATCCTAGGGCTGATGCTAACCCTAACCCTAACACTATCCTTGGGCTGATGCTAACCCTAACCCTAACCCTAACACTATCCTAGGGCAGATGCTAAACCTAACGCTAACCCTAACACTATCCTTGAACTGATGCTAACCCTAACCCTAACCCTAACACTATCCTAGGCCTGATGATAACCCTAACCCTAACCCTAACACTATCCTAGGATTTATGTTAACCCTAACCCTAACACTATCCTAGGGCTGATGGTAACCCTAACCCTAACCCTAACACTATCCTAGGGCGGATGCTAACCCTAACCCTAACCCTAACACTATCCTAGGGCTGATGCTAACCCTAACACTAACACTATCCTAGGGCTGATGCTAACCCTAACCCTAACCCTAACATTATCCTAGGGCGGATGCTAACCCTAACCCTAACCCTAACACTATCCTAGGGCTGATGCTAACCCTAACCCTAACCCTAACACTATCCTAGGGCTGATGCTAACCCTAACCCTAACACTATCCTAGGGCTGATTCTAACCCTAACACTAACACTATCCTAGGGCTGATGCTAACCCTAACCCTAACACTATCCTCGGCCTGATGCTAACCCTAACCCTAACCCTAACACTATCCTAGGGCTGATGCTAACCATAACCATAACACTATCCTAGGGCTGATGTTAACCATAACCCTAACCCTAACACTATCCTAGGGCTGATGCTAACCCTAACCCTAACACTATCCTAGGCCTGATGATAACCCTAACCCTAACCCTAACACTATCCTAGGGCTGATGCTAACCCTAACCCTAACACTATCCTAGGGCTGATGCTAACCCTAACCCTAACCCTAACACTATCCTAAGTCTGATGCTAACCCTAGACCTCACACTATACTAGGCCTGATGATAACCATAACCCTAACTTTAACACTATCCTAGGGCTGATGCTAACCCTAACCCTAACCCTAATACTATCCTAGAGCTGATGCTAACCCTAACCCTAACACTATCCTAGGCCTGATGATAACCCTAACACTAACCCTGACACTATCCTAGGGCTGATGCTAACCCTAACCCTAACGCTATCCTAGGGGTGATGCTAACCCTAACCCTAACCCTAACACTATCCTAGGCCTGATGCTAACCCTATCCCTAACCCTAACACTCTCCTAGGGCTGAGGCTAACCCTAACCCTAACACTATCCTAGGGCTCATGCTAACCCTAACCCTAACCCAAACACTATCCTAGGGTTGATGCTAACCCTAACCCTAACACTATCCTAGGGCTGATGCTAACCCTAACACTAACCCTAACACTATCCTCGGACTGATGCTAACCCTAACCCTAACACTATCCTGGGCCTGATGCTAACCCTAACCCTAACCCTAACACTATCCTAGGGCTGATGCTAACCCTAACCCTAACACTATCCTTGGGCTGATGCTAACCCTAACCCTAACCCTAACAGTATACTTGGGCTGATGCTAACCCTAACCCTAACACTATCCTGGGCCTGATGCTAACCCTAACCCTAACCCTAACACTATCCTAGGGCTGATGCTAACCCTAACGCTAACACTATCCTAGGCCTGATGCTAACCCTAACCCTAACCCTAACACTATCCTAGGGCTGATGCTAACCCTAACCCTAACCCTAACACTATCCTAGGGCTGATGCTAACCCTAACCCTAACCCTAACCCTAACCCTAATACTATCGTAGGGCTGATGCTAACCCTAACCCTAACCCTAACACTATCCTAGGGCTGATGCTAACCCTAACCCTAACTCTAACACTATCCTAGGGCTGAGGCTAACCCTAACCCTAACACTATCCTACGGCTGATGCTAACTCTAACCCTAACCCTAACACTATCCTAAGGCTGATGCTAACCCTAACACTAACACTATCCTAGGCCTGGTGCTAACCCTAACCCTAACCCTAACACTATTCTAGGGCTGATGCTAACCCTAACCCTAATAATATCCTAGGGCTGATGCTAACCCTAACCCTAACCCTAACACTATCCTAGGGCTGATGCTATCCCTAACCCTAACCCTAACACTATCCTAGGGCTGATGCTAACCCTAACCCTAACCCTAATACTATCCTAGGGCTGATGCTAACCCTAACCCTAACCCTAACACTGTCCTAGGGCTGATGCTAACCCTAACCCTATCCCTAACACTATCCTAGGGCTGATGATAACCCTAACCCTAACAATATCCTAGGCCTGATGATAACCCTAACCCTAACCCTAACACTATCCTAGGGCTGATGCTAAACCTAACCCTAACACTATCCTAGGGCTGAGGCTAACGCTAACCCTAACCCTAACACTATCCTAAGTCTGATGCTAACCCTAGCCCTCACACTATCCTAGGCCTGATGATAACCCTAACCCTAACCTTAACACTATCCTAGGGCTGATGCTAACCCTAACCATAACCCTAACACTATCCTAGAGCTGATGCTAACCCTAACCCTAACACTATCCTAGGCCTGATGATAACCCTAACCCTAACCCTGACACTATCCTAGGGCTGATGCTAACCCTAACCCTAACACGATCCTAGGGCTGATGCTAACCCTAACCCTAACCCTAACACTATCCTAGGCCTGATGCTAACCCTATCCCTAACCCTAACACTCTCCTAGGGCTGAGGGTAACCCTAACCCTAACACTATCCTAGGGCTGATGCTAACCCTAAACCTAACACAAACACTATCCTAGGGTTGATGCTAACCCTAACCCTAACACTATCCTAGGGCTGATGCTAACCCTAACCCTAACCCTAACACTATCCTTGGGCTGATGCTAACCCTAACCCTAACACTATCCTGGGCCTGATGCTAACCCTAACCCTAACCCTAACACTATCCTAGGGCTGATGCTAACCCTAACCCTAACACTATCCTTGGGCTGATGCTAACCCTAACCCTAACCCTAACACTATCCTAGGGCAGATGCTAAACCTAACGCTAACCCTAACACTATCCTTGAACTGATGCTAACCCTAACCCTAACCCTAACACTATCCTAGGCCTGATGATAACCCTAACCCTAACCCTAACACTATCCTAGGATTTATGTTAACCCTAACCCTAACACTATCCTAGGACTGATGCTAACCCTAACCCTAACCCTAACACTATCCTAGGGCGGATGCTAAACCTAACCCTAACCGTAACACTATCCTAGGGCTGATGCTAACCCTAACACTAACACTATCCTAGGGCTGATGCTAACCCTAACCCTAACCCTAACATTATCCTTGGGCGGATGCTAACCCTAACCCTAACCCTATCACTATCCTAGGGCTGATGCTAACCCTAACCCTAACACTATCCTTGGGCTGATGCTAACCCTAACACTAACACTATCCTAGGGCTGATGCTAACCCTAACCCTAACCCTAACACTCTCCAAGGGCTGATGCTAACCCTAACCCTAACCCTAACACTATCCTAGGGCTGATGCTAACCCTCACCCTAACTCTACACTATCGTAGGGCTGAGGCTAACCCTAACCCTAACACTATCCTACGGCTGATGCTAACCCTAACCCTAACCCTAACACTATACTAGGGCTGATTCTAACCCTAACCCTAACACTATCTAGGCCTGATGCTAACCCTAACTCTAACCCTAACACTATCCTAGGGCTGATGCTAACCATAACCATAACACTATCCTACTGCTGATGCTAACCATAACCCTAACCCTAACACTATCCTAGGGCTGATGCTAACCCTAACCCTAACACTATCCTAGGCCTGATGATAACCCTAACCCTAACCCTAACACTATCCTAGGGCTGATGCTAACCCTAACCCTAACACTATCCTAGGGCTGATGCTAACCCTAACCCTAACCCTAACACTATCCTAAGTCTGATGCTAACCCTAGACCTCACACTATACTAGGCCTGATGATAACCATAACCCTAACCTTAACACTATCCTAGGGCTGATGCTAACCCTAACCCTAACCCTAATACTATCCTAGAGCTGATGCTAACCCTAACCCTAACACTATCCTAGGCCTGATCCTAACCCTAACACTAACCCTGACACTATCCTAGGGCTGATGCTAACCCTAACCCTAACGCTATCCTAGGGGTGATGCTAACCCTAACCCTAACCCTAACACTATCCTAGGCCTGATGCTAACCCTATCCCTAACCCTAACACTCTCCTAGGGCTGAGGCTAACCCTAACCCTAACACTATCCTAGGGCTGATGCTAACCCTAACCCTAACCCAAACACTATCCTAGGGTTGATGCTAACCCTAACCCTAACACTATCCTAGGGCTGATGCTAACCCTAACCCTAACCCTAACACTATCCTAGGGCTGAGGCTAACCCTAACCCTAACACTATCCTAGGGCTGATGCTAACCCTAACCCTAACCCTAACAATATCCTGGGCCTGATGCTAACCCTAACCCTAACACTATCCTAGGGCTGATGCTAACCCTAACCCTAACACTATCCTTGGGCTGATGCTAACCCTAACCCTAACCTTAACACTATACTTGGGCTGATGCTAACCCTAACCCTAACACTATCCTGGGCCTGATGCTAACCCTAACCCTAACACTAACACTATCCTAGGGCTGATGCTAACCCTAACCCTAACACTATCCTTGGGCTGATGCTAACCCTAACCCTAACCCTAACAATATCCTATGGCAGATGCTAACCCTAACCCTAACCCTAACACTCTCCTAGGGTTTATGTTAACCCTAACCCTAACACTATCCTAGGGCTGATGCTAACCCTAACCCTAACCCTAACACTATCCTAGGGCGGATGCTAACCCTAACCCTAACCCTAACACTATCCTAGGGCTGATGCTAACCCTAACCCTAACCCTAACATTATCCTAGGGCTGATGCTAACCCTAACCCTAACTCTAACACTATCTTAGGGCTGAGGCTAACCCTAACCCTAACACTATCCTACGGCTGATGCTAACCCTAACCCTAACCCTAACTCTATCCTAGGGCTGATGCTAACCCTAACCCTAACACTATCCTAGGGCTGATGCTAACCCTAACCCTAACCCTAACACTATCCTAGGGCTGATGCTAACCCTAACCCTAACACTATCCTAGGGCTGATGCTAACCCTAACCCTAACCCTAACACTATCCTAGGGCTGATGCTAACCCTAACCCTAACCCTAACACTATCCTAGGGCGAATGCTAACCCTAACCCTAACCCTAACACTATCCTAGGGCTGATGCTAACCCTAACACTAACACTATCCTAGGGCTGATGCTAACCCTAACCCTAACCCTAACACTATCCTAGGCCTGATGCTAACCCTAACCCTAACCCTAACACTCTCCTAGGGTTTATGTTAACCCTAACCCTAACACTATCCTAGGGCTGATGCTAACCCTAACCCTAACCCTAACACTATCCTAGGGTGGATGCTAACCCTAACCCTAACCCTAACACTATCCTAGGGCTGATGCTAACCCTAACCCTAACCCTAACATTATCCTAGGGCTGATGCTAACCCTAACCCTAACTCTAACACTATCTTAGGGCTGAGGCTAACCCTAACCCTAACACTATCCTACGGCTGATGCTAACCCTAACCCTAACCCTAACTCTATCCTAGGGCTGATGCTAACCCTAACCCTAACACTATCCTAGGGCTGATGCTAACCCTAACCCTAACCCTAACACTATCCTAGGGCTGATGCTAACCCTAACCCTAACACTATCCTAGGGCTGATGCTAACCCTAACCCTAACCCTAACACTATCCTAGGGCTGATGCTAACCCTAACCCTAACCCTAACACTATCCTAGGGCGAATGCTAACCCTAACCCTAACCCTAACACTATCCTAGGGCTGATGCTAACCCTAACACTAACACTATCCTAGGGCTGATGCTAACCCTAACCCTAACCCTAACACTATCCTAGGGCGGATGCTAACCCTAACCCTAACCCTAACACTATCCTAGGGCTGATGCTAACCCTAACACTAACACTATCCTAGGCCTGATGCTAAGCCTAACCCTAACCCTAACACTATACTAGGGCTGATGCTAACCCTAACCCTAACACTATCCTAGGGCTGATGCTAACCCTAACACTAACACTATCTTAGGGCTGATGCTAACCCTAACCCTAACCCTAACACTCTTCAAGGGCTCATGCTAACCCTAACCCTAACCCTAACACTATCCTAGGGCTGATGCTAACCCTAACCCTAACTCTAACACTATCTTAGGGCTGAGGCTAACCCTAACCCTAACACTATCCTACGGCTGATGCTAACCCTAACCCTAACCCTAACACTATCCTAGGGCTGATGCTAACCCTAACCCTAACACTATCCTAGGGCTGATGCTAACCCTAACCCTAACACTATCCTAGGCCTGATGCTAACCCTAACCCTAACCCTAACACTATCCTAGGGCTGATGCTAACCTTAACCCTAACACTATCCTAGGGCTGATGCTAACCCTAACCCTAACCCTAACACTATCCTAGGGCTGATGCTAACCCTAACCCTAACACTATCCTAGGCCTGATGATAACCCTAACCCTAACCCTAACACTATCCTAGGGCTGATGCTAACCCTAACCCTAACACTATCCTAGGGCTGATGCTAACCCTAACCCTAACCCTAACGTTATCCTAAGTCTGATGCTAACCCTAGACCTCACAAGATACTGGGCCTGATGATAACCATAACCCTAACCTTAACACTATCCTAGGGCTCATGCTAACCCTAACCCTAACCCTAACACTATCCTAGAGCTGATGCTAACCCTAACCCTAACACTATCCTAGGCCTGATGATAACCCTAACACTAACCCTGACACTATCCTAGGGCTGATGCTAACCCTAACCCTAACACTATCCTAGGGCTCATGCTAACCATAACCCTAACCCTAACACTATCCTAGGCCTGATGCTAACCCTAACCCTAACCCTAACACTCTCCTAGGGAAGAGGCTAACCCTAACCCTAACACTATCCTAGGGCTGATGCTAACCCTAACCCTAACCCAAACACTATCCTAGGGTTGATGCTAACCCTAACCCTAACACTATCCTAGGGCTGATGCTAACCCTAACCCTAACCCTAACACTATCCTTGGACTGATGCTAACCCTAACCCTAACACTATCCTGGGCCTGATGCTAACCCTAACCCTAACCCTAACACTATCCTAGGGCTGATGCTAACCCTAACCCTAACACTATTTTTGGGCTGATGCTAACCCTAACCCTAACCCTAACACTATCCTAGGGCTGATGCTCTCCCTAACCCTAACCCTAACAGTATCCTAGGGCTGATGCTAACCCTAACCCTAACCCTAATACTATCCTAGGGCTGATGCTAACCCTAACCCTAACCCTAACACTATACTAGGGCTCATGCTAACCCTAACCCTAACCCTAACACTATCCTAGGGCTGATGCTAACCCTAACCCTAACAATATCCTAGGCCTAATGATAACCCTAACCCTAACCCTAACACTATCCTAGGTTTGATGCTAAACCTAACCCTAACACTATCCTACGGCTGATGCTAACCCTAACCCTAACCCTAACACTATCCTAAGTCTGATGCTAACCCTAGCCCTCACACTATCCTAGGCTTGATGATAACCCTAACCCTAACCTTAACACTATCCTAGCGGTGATGCTAACCCTAACCATAAGCCTAACACTATCCTAGAGCTGATGCTATCCCTAACCCTAACACTATCCTAGGCCTGATGATAACCCTAACCCTAACCCTGACACTATCCTAGGGCTGATGCTAACCCTAACCCTAACACTATCCTAGGGCTGATGCTAACCCTAACCCTAACCCTAACACTATCCTAGGCCTGATGCTAACCCTATCCCTAACCCTAACACTCTCCTAGGGCTGAGGGTAACCCTAACCCTAACACTATCCTAGGGCTGATGCTAACCCTAACCCTAACCCAAACACTATCCTAGGGTTGATGCTAACCCTAACCCTAACACTATCCTAGGGCTGATGCTAACCCTAACCCTAACCCTAACACTATCCCTGGGCTGATGCTAACCCTAACCCTAACACTATCCTGGGCCTGATGCTAACCCTAACCCTAACCCTAACACTATCCTAGGGCTGATGCTAACCCTAACCCTAACACTATCCTTGGGCTGATGCTAACCCTAATCCTAACCGTAACACTATCCTAGGGCAGATGCTAAGCCTAACGCTAACCCTAACACTATCCTTGAACTGATGCTAACACTAACCCTAACCCTAACACTATCCTAGGCCTGATGATAACCCTAACCCTAACCCTAACACTATCCTAGGATTTATGTTAACCCTAACCCTAACACTATCCTAGGGCTGATGCTAACCCTAACCCTAACCCTAACACTATCCTTGGACTGATGCTAACCCTAACCCTAACACTATCCTGGGCCTGATGCTAACCCTAACCCTAACCCTAACACTATCCTAGGGCTGAGGGTAACCCTAACCCTAACACTATCCTAGGGCTGATGCTAACCCTAACCCTAACACAAACACTATCCTAGGGTTGATGATAACCCTAACCCTAACACTATCCTAGGGCAGATGCTAAACCTAACGCTAACCCTAACACTATCCTTGAACTGATGCTAACCCTAACCCTAACCCTAACACTATCCTAGGCCTGATGATAACCCTAACCCTAACCCTAACACTATCCTAGGATTTATGTTAACCCTAACCCTAACACTATCCTAGGGCTGATGCTAACCCTAACCCTAACCCTAACACTATCCTAGGGCGGATGCTAACCCTAACCCTAACCCTAACACTATCCTAGGGCTGATGCTAACCCTAACACTAACACTATCCTAGGGCTGATGCTAACCCTAACCCTAACCCTAACATTATCCTAGGGCGGATGCTAACCCTAACCCTAACCCTAACACTATCCTAGGGCTGATGCTATCGCTAACCCTAACACTATCCTAGGGCTGATGCTAACCCTAACACTAACACTATCCTAGGGCTGATGCTAACCCTAACCCTAACCCTAACACTCTCCAAGGGCTGATGCTAACCCTAACCCTAACCCTAACACTATCCTAGGGCTGATGCTAACCCTCACCCTAACTCTACACTATCGTAGGGCTGAGGCTAACCCTAACCCTAACACTATCCTACGGCTGATGCTAACCCTAACCCTAACCCTAACACTATACTAGGGCTGATTCTAACCCTAACCCTTACACTATCCTAGGCCTGATGCTAACCCTAACCCTAACCCTAACACTATCCTAGGGCTGATGCTAACCATAACCATAACACTATCCTAGGGCTGATGCTAACCATAACCCTAACCCTAACACTATCCTAGGGCTGATGCTAACCCTAACCCTAACACTATCCTAGGCCTGATGATAACCCTAACCCTAACCCTAACACTATCCTAGGGCTGATGCTAACCCTAACCCTAACACTATCCAAGGGCTGATGCTAACCCTCACCCTAACCCTAACACTATCCTAAGTCTGATGCTAACCCTAGACCTCACACTATACTAGGCCTGATGATAACCATAACCCTAACCTTAACACTATCCTAGGGCTGATGCTAACCCTAACCCTAACCCTAATACTATCCTAGAGCTGATGCTAACCCTAACCCTAACACTATCCTAGGCCTGATGATAACCCTAACACTAACCCTGACACTATCCTAGGGCTGATGCTAACCCTAACCCTAACGCTATCCTAGGGGTGATGCTAACCCTAACCCTAACCCTAACACTATCCTAGGCCTGATGCTAACCCTATCCCTAACCCTAACACTCTCCTAGGGCTGAGGCTAACCCTAACCCTAACACTATCCTAGGGCTGATGCTAACCCTAACCCTAACCCAAACACTATACTAGGGTTGATGCTAACCCTAACCCTAACACTATCCTAGGGCTGATGCTAACCCTAACCCTAACCCTAACACTATCCTTGGACTGATGCTAACCCTAACCCTAACACTATCCTGGGCCTGATGCTAACCCTAACCCTAACCCTAACACTATCCTAGGGCTGATGCTAACCCTAACCCTAACACTATCCTAGGGGTGATGCTAACCCTAACCCTAACACTATCCTTGGGCTGATGCTAACCCTAACCCTAACCCTAACAATATCCTATGGCAGATGCTAACCCTAACGCTAACCCTAACACTATCCTTGAACTGATGCTAACCCTAACCCTAACCCTAACACTATCCTAGGCCTGATGCTAACCCTAACCCTAACCCTAACACTCTCCTAGGGTTTATGTTAACCCTAACCCTAATTCTATCCTAGGGCTGATGCTAACCCTAACCCTAACCCTAACACTATCCTAGGGCGGATGCTAACCCTAACCCTAACCCTAACACTATCCTAGGGCTGATGCTAACCCTAACACTAACACTATCCTAGGGCTGATGCTAACCCTAACCCTAACCCTAACATTATCCTAGGGCTGATGCTAACCCTAAACCTAACTCTAACACTATCTTAGGGTTGAGGCTAACCCTAACCCTAACACTATCCTACGGCTGATGCTAACCCTAACCCTAACCCTAACTCTATCCTAGGGCTGATGCTAACCCTAACCCTAACACTATCCTAGGACTGATGCTAACCCTAACCCTAACCCTAACACTATCCTAGGGCTGATGCTAACCCTAACCCTAACACTATCCTAGGGCTGATGCTAACCCTAACCCTAACCCTAACACTATCCTAGGGCTGATGCTAACCCTAACCCTAACCCTAACACTATCCTAGGGCGAATGCTAACCCTAACCCTAACCCTAACACTATCCTAGGGCTGATGCTAACCCTAACACTAACACTATCCTAGGGCTGATGCTAACCCTAACCCTAACCCTAACACTATCCTAGGGCGGATGCTAACCCTAACCCTAAAACTAACACTATCCTAGGGCTGATGCTAACCCTAACACTAACACTATCCTAGGCCTGATGCTAAGCCTAACCCTAACCCTAACACTATCCTAGGGCTGATGCTAACCCTAACCCTAACACTATCCTAGGGCTGATGCTAACCCTAACACTAACACTATCCTAGGGCTGATGCTAACCCTAACCCTAACCCTAACACTCTTCAAGGGCTGATGCTAACCCTAACCCTAACCCTAACACTATCCTAGGGCTGATGCTAACCCTAACCCTAACTCTAACACTATCTTGGGGCTGAGGCTAACCCTAACCCTAACAGAATCCTACGGCTGATGCTAACCCTAACCCTAACCCTAACACTATCCTAGGGCTGATGCTAACCCTAACCCTAACACTATCCTAGGCCTGATGCTAACCCTAACCCTAACCCTAACACTATCCTAGGGCTGATGCTAACCCTAACCCTAACACTATCCTAGGGCTGATGCTAACCCTAACCCTAACCCTAACACTATCCTAGGGCTGATGCTAACCCTAACCCTAACACTATCCTAGGCCTGATGATAACCCTAACCCTAACCCTAACACTATCCTAGGGCTGATGCTAACCCTAACCCTAACACAATCCTAGGGCTGATGCTAACCCTAACCCTAACACTATCCTAGGGCTGATGCTAACCCTAACCCTAACCCTAACACTATCCTTGGGCTGATGCTAACCCTAACCCTAACACTATCCTGGGCCTGATGCTAACCCTAACCCTAACCCTAACACTATCCTAGGGGTGATGCTAACCCTAACCCTAACACTATCCTTGGGCTGATGCTAACCCTAACCCTAACCTTAACAATATCCTAGGGCAGATGCTAACCCTAACGCTAACCCTAACACTATCCTTGAACTGATGCTAACCCTAACCCTAACCCTAACACTATCCTAGGCCTGATGATAACGCTAACCCTAACCCTAACACTATCCTAGGGTTTATGTTAACCCTAACCCTAACACTATCCTAGGGCTGATGCTAACCCTAACCCTAACCCTAACACTATCCTAGGGCGGATGCTAACCCTAACCCTAACCCTAACACTATCCTAGGGCTGATGCTAACCCTAACACTAACACTATCCTAGGGCTGATGCTAACCCTAACCCTAACCCTAACATTATCCTAGGGCTGATGCTAACCCTAACCCTAACTCTAACACTATCTTAGGGCTGAGGCTAACCCTAACCCTAACACTATCCTTCGGCTGATGCTAACCCTAACCCTAACCCTAACACTATCCTAGGGCTGATGCTAACCCTAACCCTAACACTATCCTAGGGCTGATGCTAACCCTAACCCTAACCCTAACACTATCCTCGGGGTGATGCTAACCCTAACCCTAACACTATCCTAGGGCTGATGCTAACCCTAACCCTAACCCTAACACTATCGTAGGGCGGATGCTAACCCTAACCCTAACCCTAACATTATCCTAGGGCTGATGCTAACCCTAACACTAACACTATCCTAGGGCTGATGCTAACCCTAACCCTAACCCTAACACTATCCTAGGGCTGATGCTAACCCTAACCCTAACTCTAACACTATCTTAGGGCTGAGGCTAACCCTAACCCTAACACTATCCTACGGCTGATGCTAACCCTAACCCTAACCCTAAGACTATCCTAGGGCTGATGCTAACCCTAACCCTAACACTATCCTAGGCCTGATGCTAACCCTAAGCCTAACCCTAACACTATCATAGGGCTGATGCTAACCCTAACCCTAACACTATCCTAGGGCTGATGCTAACCTAACCCTAACCCTAACACTATCCTAGGGCTGATGCTAACCCTAACCCTAACACTATCCTAGGCCTGATGATAACCCTAACCCTAACCCTAACACCATCCTAGGGCTGATGCTAACCCTAAGCCTAACACTATCCTAGGGCTGATGCTAACCCTAACCCTAACCCTAACACTATCCTAGGGCTGATGCTAACCCTAACCCTAACACTATCCTAGGCCTGATGCTAACCCTAACCCTAACCCTAACACTATCCTAGGGCTGATGCTAACCCTAACCCTAACCCTAACACTATCCTAGAGCTGATGCTAACCCTAACCCTAACCCTAACCCTAACCCTAATACTATCCTAGGGCTGATGCTAACCCTAACCCTAACCCTAACACTATCCTAGGGCTGATGGTAACCCTAACCCTAACTCTAACACTATCCTAGGGCTGAGGCTAACCCTAACCCTAACACTATCCTACGGCTGATGCTAACCCTAACCCTAACCCTAACACTATCCTAAGGCTGATGCTAACCCTAACACTGACACTATCCTAGGCCTGGTGCTAACCCTAACCCTAACCCTAACACTATTCTAGGGCTGATGCTAAACCTAACCCTAATAATATCCTAGGGCTGATGCTAACCCTAACCGTAAACCTAACACTATCCTAGGGCTGATGCTCTCCCTAACCCTAACCCTAACACTATCCTAGGGCTGATGCTAACCCTAACCCTAAACCTAATACTATCCTAGGGCTGATGCTAACCCTAACCCTAACCCTAACACTATCCTAGGTCTCATGCTAACCCTAACCCTAACCCTAACACTATCCTAGGGCTGATGCTAACCCTAACCCTAACAATATCCTAGGCCTGATGATAACCCTAACCCTAACCCTAACACTATCCTAGGGCTGATGCTAAACCTATCCCTAACACTATCCTAGGGCTGATGCTAACCCTAACCCTAACCCTAACACTATCCTAAGTCTGATGCTAACCCCAGCTCTCACACTATCCTAGGCCTGATGATAACCCTAACCCTAACCTTAACACTATCCTAGGGGTGATGCTAACCCTAACCCTAACCCTAACACTCTCCAAGGGCTGAAGCTAACCCTAACCCTTACCCTAACACTATCCTAGGGCTGATGCTAACCCTAACCCTAACCCTAACACTATCCTAGAGCTGAGGCTAACCCTAACCCTAACACTATCCTACGGCTGATGCTAACCCTAACCCTAACCCTAACACTATCCTAGGGCTGATGCTAACCCTAACCCTAACACTATCCTAGGCCTGATGCTAACCCTAACCCTAACCCTAACACTATCCTAGGGCTGATGCTAACCCTAACCATAACACTATCCTACGGCTGATGCTAACCCTAACCCTAACCCTAACACTATCCTAGGGCTGACGCTAACAAATACCCTAACTCTAACACTATCTTAGGGCTGAGGCTAACCCTAACCATAACACTATCCTACGGCTGATGCTAACCCGAACCCTAACCCTAACACTATCCTAGTGCTGATGTTAACCCTAAACATAACACTATCCTAGGCCTGATGCTAACCCTAACCCTAACCCTAACTCTATCCTAGGGTTGATGCTAACCCTAACCCTAACACTATCCTAGGGCTGATGCTAACCCTAACCCAAACCCTAACACTATCCTAGGGCTGATGTTAACCCTAACCCTAACACTATCCTAGGCCTGATGATAACCCTAACCCTAACCCTAACACTATCCTAGGGCTGATGCTAACCCTAACCCTAACACTGTCCTAGGGCTGATGCTAACCCTAACCCTAACCCTAACACTATCCTAGGGCGGATGCTAACCCTAAGCCTAACCCTAACACTATCCTAGGGCTGATGCTAACCCTAACACTAACACTATCCTAGGGCTGATGCTAACCCTAACCCTAACCAAAACATTATCCTAGGGCGGATGCTAACCCTAACCCTAACACTATCCTAGGGCTGATGCTAACCCTAACACTAACACTATCCTAGGCCTGATGCTAACCCTAACCCTAACCCTAACACTATCCTAGGGCTGATGCTAACCCTAACCCTAACACTATCCTAGGGCTGATGCTAACCCTAACCCTAACCCTAACACTATCCTAGTGTTGATGCTAACCCTAACCCTAACAATATCCTAGGGCTGATGCTAACCCTAACCCTAACACTATCCTCGGGCTGATGCTAACCCTAACCCTAACCCTAACACTAACCTAGGGCTGATGCTAACCCTAACCCTAACACTATCCTAGGGCTGATGCTAACCCTAACCCTAACCCTAACACTATCCTAGGGCTGATGCTAACCCTAACCCTAACCCTAACACTATCCTAGGGCTGATGCTAACCCTAACACTAACACTATCCTAGGGCTGATGCTAACCCTAACCCTAACCCTAACACTATCCTAGGGCTGATGCTAACCCTAACCATAACCCAAACACTATCCTAGGGTTGATGCTAACCCTAACCCTAACACTATCCTTGGGCTGATGCTAACCCTAACCCTAACCCTAACACTATCCTAGGGCAGATGCTAACCCTAACGCTAACCCTAACACTATCCTTGAACTGATGCTAACCCTAACCCTAACCCTAACACTATCCTAGGCCTGATGATAACCCTAACCCTAACCCTAACACTATCCTAGGGTTTATGTTAACCGTAACGCTAACACTATCCTAGGGCTGATGCTAACCCTAACCCTAACCCTAACACTATCCTAGGGCGGATGCTAACCCTAACCCTAACCCTAACACTGTCCTAGGGCTGATGCTAACCCTAACACTAACACTATCCTAGGGCTGATGCTAACCCTAACCCTAACCCTAACATTATCCTAGGGCGGATGGTAACCCTAACCCTAACCTAACACTATCCTAGGGCTGATGCTAACCCTAACACTAAAACTATCCTAGGCCTGATGCTAACCCTAACTCTAACCCTAACACTATCCTAGGGCTAAAGCTAACCCTAACCCTAACACTATCCTAGGGCTGATGCTCACCCTAACTCTAACACTATAATAGGGCTAATGCTAACCCTAACCCTAACCCTAACACTCTCCAAGGGCTGATGCTAACCCTAACCTTAACCCTAACACTATCCTAGGGCTGATGCTAACCCTAACCCTAACTCTAACACTATCTTAGGGCTGAGGCTAACCCTAACCCTAACACTATCCTACGGCTGATGCTAACCCTAACCCTAACCCTAACACTATACTAGGGCTGATGCTAACCCTAACCCTAACACTATCCTAGGCCTGATGCTAACCCTAACTCTAACCCTAACACTATCTTAGGGCTGATGCTAACCCTAACCCTAACACTATCCTAGGGCTGATGCTAACCCTAACCCTAACCCTAACACTATCCTAGGGCTGATGCTAACCCTAACCCTAACTCTAACACTATCTTAGGGCTGAGGCTAACCCTAACACTAACACTATCCTACGGCTGATGCTAACCCGAACCCTAACCCTAACACTAACCTAGGGCTGATGCTAACCCTAACCATAACACTATCCTAGGCCTGATGCTAACCCTAACCCTAACCCTAACTCTATCCTAGGGTTGATGCTAACCCTAACCCTAACACTATCCTAGGGCTGATGCTAACCCTAACCCAAACCCTAACACTATCCTAGGGCTGATGCTAACCTTAACCCTAACACTATCCTAGGCCTGATGATAACCCTAACCCTAACCCTAACACTATCCTAGGGCTGATGCTAACCCTAACCCTAACACTATCCTAGGCCTGATGATAACCCTAACCCTAACCCTAACACTATCGTAGGGCTGATGCTAACCCTAACCCTAACACTATCCTAGGGCTGATGCTAACCCTAACCCTAACACTATCCAAGGGCTGATGCTAACCCTCACCCTAACCCTAACACTATCCTAAGTCTGATGCTAACCCTACACCTCACACTATACTAGGCCTGATGATAACCATAACCCTAACCTTAACACTATCCTAGGGCTGATGCTAACCCTAACCCTAACCCTAATACTATCCTAGAGCTGATGCTAACCCTAACCCTAACACTATCCTAGGCCTGATGATAACCCTAACACTAACCCTGACACTATCCTAGGGCTGATGCTAACCCTAACCCTAACGCTATCCTAGGGGTGATGCTAACCCTAACCCTAACCCTAACACTATCCTAGGCCTGATGCTAACACTATCCCTAACCCTAACACTCTCCTAGGGCTGAGGCTAACCCTAACCCTAACACTATCCTAGGGCTGATGCTAACCCTAACCCTAACCCAAACACTATACTAGGGTTGATGCTAACCCTAACCCTAACACTATCCTAGGGCTGATGCTAACCCTAACCCTAACCCTAACACTATCCTTGGACTGATGCTAACCCTAACCCTAACACTATCCTGGGCCTGATGCTAACCCTAACCCTAACCCTAACACTATCCTAGGGCTGATGCTAACCCTAACCCTAACACTATCCTTGGGCTGATGCTAACCCTAACCCTAACCCTAACACTATATTTGGGCTGATGCTAACCCTAACCCTAACACTATCCTGGGCCTGATGCTAACCCTAACCGTAACCCTAACACTATCCTAGGGGTGATGCTAACCCTAACCCTAACACTATCCTTGGGCTGATGCTAACCCTAACCCTAACCCTAACAATATCCTATGGCAGATGCTAACCCTAACGCTAACCCTAACACTATCCTTGAACTGATGCTAACCCTAACCCTAACCCTAACACTATCCTAGGCCTGATGCTAACCCTAACCCTAACCCTAACACTCTCCTAGGGTTTATGTTAACCCTAACCCTAATTCTATCCTAGGGCTGATGCTAACCCTAACCCTAACCCTAACACTATCCTAGGGCGGATGCTAACCCTAACCCTAACCCTAACACTATCCTAGGGCTGATGCTAACCCTAACACTAACACTATCCTAGGGCTGATGCTAACCCTAACCCTAACCCTAACATTATCCTAGGGCTGATGCTAACCCTAACCCTAACTCTAACACTATCTTAGGGTTGAGGCTAACCCTAACCCTAACACTATCCTACGGCTGATGCTAACCCTAACCCTAACCCTAACTCTATCCTAGGGCTGATGCTAACCCTAACCCTAACACTATCCTAGGGCTGATGCTAACCCTAACCCTAACCCTAACACTATCCTAGGGCTGATGCTAACCCTAACCCTAACACTATCCTAGGGCTGATGCTAACCCTAACCCTAACCCTAACACTATCCTAGGGCTGATGCTAACCCTAACCCTAACCCTAACACTATCCTAGGGCGAATGCTAACCCTAACCCTAACCCTAACACTATCCTAGGGCTGATGCTAACCCTAACACTAACACTATCCTAGGGCTGATGCTAACCCTAACCCTAACCCTAACACTATCCTAGGGCGGATGCTAACCCTAACCCTAACCCTAACACTATCCTAGGGCTGATGCTAACCCTAACACTAACACTATCCTAGGCCTGATGCTAAGCCTAATCCTAACCCTAACACTATCCTAGGGCTGATGCTAACCCTAACCCTAACACTATCCTAGGGCTGATGCTAACCCTAACACTAACACTATCCTAGGGCTGATGCTAACCCTAACCCTAACCCTAACACTCTTCAAGGGCTGATGCTAACCCTAACCCTAACCCTAACACTATCCTAGGGCTGATGCTAACCCTAACCCTAACTCTAACACTATCTTGGGGCTGAGGCTAACCCTAACCCTAACACAATCCTACGGCTGATGCTAACCCTAACCCTAACCATAACACTATCCTAGGGCTGATGCTAACCCTAACCCTAACACTATCCTAGGCCTGATGCTAACCCTAACCCTAACCCTAACACTATCCTAGGGCTGATGCTAACCCTAACCCTAACACTATCCTAGGGCTGATGCTAACCCTAACCCTAACCCTAACACTATCCTAGGGCTGATGCTAACCCTAACCCTAACACTATCCTAGGCCTGATGATAACCCTAACCCTAACCCTAACACTATCCTAGGGCTGATGCTAACCCTAACCCTAACACAATCCTAGGGCTGATGCTAACCCTAACCCTAACCCTAACACTATCCTAAGTCTGATGCTAACCCTAGACCTCACAAGATACTAGGCCTGATGATAACCATAACCCTAACCTTAACACTATCCTAGGGCTCATGCTAACCCTAACCCTAACCCTAACACTATCCTAGAGCTGATGCTAACCCTAACCCTAACACTATCCTAGGCCTGATGATAACCCTAAAACTAACCCTGACACTATCCTAGGGCTGATGCTAACCCTAACCCTAACAATATCCTAGGGCTCATGCTAACCCTAACCCTAACCCTAACACTATCCTAGGCCTGATGCTAACCCTATCCCTAACCCTAACACTCTCCTAGGGCTGAGGCTAACCCTAACCCTAACACTATCCTAGGGCTGATGCTAACCCTAACCCTAACCCAAACACTATCCTAGGGTTGATGCTAACCCTAACCCTAACACTATCCTAGGGCTGATGCTAACCCTAACCCTAACCCTAACACTATCCTTGGACTGATGCTAACCCTAACCCTAACACTATCCTGGGCCTGATGCTAACCCTAACCCTAACCCTAACACTATCCTAGGGCTGATGCTAACCCTAACCCTAACACTATGCTTGGGCTGATGCTAACCCTAACCCTAACCCTAACAATATCCTAGGGCAGATGCTAACCCTAACCCTAACCCTAACACTATCCTTGGGCTGATGCTAACCCTAACCCTAACACTATCCTGGGCCTGATGCTAACCCTAACCCTAACCCTAACACTATCCTAGGGCTGATGCTAACCCTAACCCTAACACTATCCTTGGGCTGATGCTAACCCTAACCCTAACCTTAACAATATCCTAGGGCAGATGCTAACCCTAACGCTAACCCTAACACTATCCTTGAACTGATGCTAACCCTAACCCTAACCCTAACACTATCCTAGGCCTCATGATAACGCTAACCCTAACCCTAACACTATCTTAGGGTTTATGTTAACCCTAACCCTAACACTATCCTAGGGCTGATGCTAACCCTAACCCTAACCCTAACACTATCCTAGGGCGGATGCTAACCCTAACCCTAACCCTAACACTATCCTAGGGCTGATGCTAACCCTAACACTAACACTATCCTAGGGCTGATGCTAACCCTAACCCTAACCCTAACATTATCCTAGGGCTGATGCTAACCCTAACCCTAACTCTAACACTATCTTAGGGCTGAGGCTAACCCTAACCCTAACACTATCCTTCGGCTGATGCTAACCCTAACCCTAACCCTAACACTATCCTTGGACTGATGCTAACCCTAACCCTAACACTATCCTGGGCCTGATGCTAACCCTAACCCTAACCCTAACACTATCCTAGGGCTGATGCTAACCCTAACCCTAACACTATCCTTGGGCTGATGCTAACCCTAACCCTAACCCTAACACTATATTTGGGCTGATGCTAACCCTAACCCTAACACTATCCTGGGCCTGATGCTAACCCTAACCGTAACCCTAACACTATCCTAGGGGTGATGCTAACCCTAACCCTAACACTATCCTTGGGCTGATGCTAACCCTAACCCTAACCCTAACAATATCCTATGGCAGATGCTAACCCTAACGCTAACCCTAACACTATCCTTGAACTGATGCTAACCCTAACCCTAACCCTAACACTATCCTAGGCCTGATGCTAACCCTAACCCTAACCCTAACACTCTCCTAGGGTTTATGTTAACCCTAACCCTAATTCTATCCTAGGGCTGATGCTAACCCTAACCCTAACCCTAACACTATCCTAGGGCGGATGCTAACCCTAACCCTAACCCTAACACTATCCTAGGGCTGATGCTAACCCTAACACTAACACTATCCTAGGGCTGATGCTAACCCTAACCCTAACCCTAACATTATCCTAGGGCTGATGCTAACCCTAACCCTAACTCTAACACTATCTTAGGGTTGAGGCTAACCCTAACCCTAACACTATCCTACGGCTGATGCTAACCCTAACCCTAACCCTAACTCTATCCTAGGGCTGATGCTAACCCTAACCCTAACACTATCCTAGGGCTGATGCTAACCCTAACCCTAACCCTAACACTATCCTAGGGCTGATGCTAACCCTAACCCTAACACTATCCTAGGGCTGATGCTAACCCTAACCCTAACCCTAACACTATCCTAGGGCTGATGCTAACCCTAACCCTAACCCTAACACTATCCTAGGGCGAATGCTAACCCTAACCCTAACCCTAACACTATCCTAGGGCTGATGCTAACCCTAACACTAACACTATCCTAGGGCTGATGCTAACCCTAACCCTAACCCTAACACTATCCTAGGGCGGATGCTAACCCTAACCCTAACCCTAACACTATCCTAGGGCTGATGCTAACCCTAACACTAACACTATCCTAGGCCTGATGCTAAGCCTAATCCTAACCCTAACACTATCCTAGGGCTGATGCTAACCCTAACCCTAACACTATCCTAGGGCTGATGCTAACCCTAACACTAACACTATCCTAGGGCTGATGCTAACCCTAACCCTAACCCTAACACTCTTCAAGGGCTGATGCTAACCCTAACCCTAACCCTAACACTATCCTAGGGCTGATGCTAACCCTAACCCTAACTCTAACACTATCTTGGGGCTGAGGCTAACCCTAACCCTAACACAATCCTACGGCTGATGCTAACCCTAACCCTAACCCTAACACTATCCTAGGGCTGATGCTAACCCTAACCCTAACACTATCCTAGGCCTGATGCTAACCCTAACCCTAACCCTAACACTATCCTAGGGCTGATGCTAACCCTAACCCTAACACTATCCTAGGGCTGATGCTAACCCTAACCCTAACCCTAACACTATCCTAGGGCTGATGCTAACCCTAACCCTAACACTATCCTAGGCCTGATGATAACCCTAACCCTAACCCTAACACTATCCTAGGGCTGATGCTAACCCTAACCCTAACACAATCCTAGGGCTGATGCTAACCCTAACCTTAACCCTAACACTATCCTAAGTCTGATGCTAACCCTAGACCTCACAAGATACTAGGCCTGATGATAACCATAACCCTAACATTAACACTATCTTGGGCTCATGCTAACCCTAACCCTAACCCTAACACTATCCTAGAGCTGATGCTAACCCTAACCCTAACACTATCCTAGGCCTGATGATAACCCTAAAACTAACCCTGACACTATCCTAGGGCTGATGCTAACCCTAACCCTAACAATATCCTAGGGCTCATGCTAACCCTAACCCTAACCCTAACACTATCCTAGGCCTGATGCTAACCCTATCCCTAACCCTAACACTCTCCTAGGGCTGAGGCTAACCCTAACCCTAACACTATCCTAGGGCTGATGCTAACCCTAACCCTAACCCAAACACTATCCTAGGGTTGATGCTAACCCTAACCCTAACACTATCCTAGGGCTGATGCTAACCCTAACCCTAACCCTAACACTATCCTTGGACTGATGCTAACCCTAACCCTAACACTATCCTGGGCCTGATGCTAACCCTAACCCTAACCCTAACACTATCCTAGGGCTGATGCTAACCCTAACCCTAACACTATGCTTGGGCTGATGCTAACCCTAACCCTAACCCTAACAATATCCTAGGGCAGATGCTAACCCTAACCCTAACCCTAACACTATCCTTGGGCTGATGCTAACCCTAACCCTAACACTATCCTGGGCCTGATGCTAACCCTAACCCTAACCCTAACACTATCCTAGGGCTGATGCTAACCCTAACCCTAACACTATCCTTGGGCTGATGCTAACCCTAACCCTAACCTTAACAATATCCTAGGGCAGATGCTAACCCTAACGCTAACCCTAACACTATCCTTGAACTGATGCTAACCCTAACCCTAACCCTAACACTATCCTAGGCCTCATGATAACGCTAACCCTAACCCTAACACTATCCTAGGGTTTATGTTAACCCTAACCCTAACACTATCCTAGGGCTGATGCTAACCCTAACCCTAACCCTAACACTATCCTAGGGCGGATGCTAACCCTAACCCTAACCCTAACACTATCCTAGGGCTGATGCTAACCCTAACACTAACACTATCCTAGGGCTGATGCTAACCCTAACCCTAACCCTAACATTATCCTAGGGCTGATGCTAACCCTAACCCTAACTCTAACACTATCTTAGGGCTGAGGCTAACCCTAACCCTAACACTATCCTTCGGCTGATGCTAACCCTAACCCTAACCCTAACACTATCCTAGGGCTGATGCTAACCCTAACCCTAACACTATCCTAGGGCTGATGCTAACCCTAACCCTAACCCTAACACTATCCTAGGGGTGATGCTAACCCTAACCCTAACACTATCCTAGGGCTGATGCTAACCCTAACCCTAACCCTAACACTATCGTAGGGCGGATGCTAACCCTAACCCTAACCCTAACATTATCCTAGGGCTGATGCTAACCCTAACACTAACACTATCCTAGGGCTGATGCTAACCCTAACCCTAACCCTAACACTATCCTAGGGCTGATGCTAACCCTAACCCTAACTCTAACACTATCTTAGGGCTGAGGCTAACCCTAACCCTAACACTATCCTACGGCTGATGCTAACCCTAACCCTAACCCTAAGACTATCCTAGGGCTGATGCTAACCCTAACCCTAACACTATCCTAGGCCTGATGCTAACCCTAAGCCTAACCCTAACACTATCGTAGGGCTGATGCTAACCCTAACCCTAACACTATCCTAGGGCTGATGCTAACCTAACCCTAACCCTAACACTATCCTAGGGCTGATGCTAACCCTAACCCTAACACTATCCTAGGCCTGATGATAACCCTAACCCTAACCCTAACACCATCCTAGGGCTGATGCTAACCCTAAGCCTAACACTATCCTAGGGCTGATGCTAACCCTAACCCTAACCCTAACACTATCCTAGGGCTGATGCTAACCCTAACCCTAACACTATCCTAGGCCTGATGCTAACCCTAACCCTAACCCTAACACTATCCTAGGGCTGATGCTAACCCTAACCCTAACCCTAACACTATCCTAGAGCTGATGCTAACCCTAACCCTAACACTAACCCTAACCCTAATACTATCCTAGGGCTGATGCTAACCCTAACCCTAACCCTAACACTATCCTAGGGCTGATGGTAACCCTAACCCTAACTCTAACACTATCCTAGGGCTGAGGCTAACCCTAACCCTAACACTATCCTACGGCTGATGCTAACCCTAACCCTAACCCTAACACTATCCTAAGGCTGATGCTAACCCTAACACTGACACTATCCTAGGCCTGGTGCTAACCCTAACCCTAACCCTAACACTATTCTAGGGCTGATGCTAACCCTAACCCTAATAATATCCTAGGGCTGATGCTAACCCTAACCGTAAACCTAACACTATCCTAGGGCTGATGCTCTCCCTAACCCTAACCCTAACACTATCCTAGGGCTGATGCTAACCCTAACCCTAAACCTAATACTATCCTAGGGCTGATGCTAACCCTAACCCTAACCCTAACACTATCCTAGGTCTCATGCTAACCCTAACCCTAACCCTAACACTATCCTAGGGCTGATGCTAACCCTAACCCTAACAATATCCTAGGCCTGATGATAACCCTAACCCTAACCCTAACACTATCCTAGGGCTGATGCTAAACCTATCCCTAACACTATCCTAGGGCTGATGCTAACCCTAACCCTAACCCTAACACTATCCTAAGTCTGATGCTAACCCCAGCTCTCACACTATCCTAGGCCTGATGATAACCCTAACCCTAACCTTAACACTATCCTAGGGGTGATGCTAACCCTAACCATAACCCTAACACTATCCTAGAGCTGATGCTAACCCTAACCCTAACACTATCCTAGGCCTGATGATAACCCTAACCTAAACCCTGACACTATCATAGGGCTGATGCTAACCCTAAACCTAACACTATCCTAGGGCTGATGCTAACCCTAACCCTAACCCTAACACTATCCTAGGCCTGATGCTAACCCTATCCCTAACCCTAACACTCTCCTAGGGCTGAGGGTAACCCTAACCCTAACACTATCCTAGGGCTGATGCTAACCCTAACCCTAACCCAAACACTATCCTAGGGTTGATGCTAACCCTAACCCTAACACTATCCTAGGGCTGATGCTAACCCTAACCCTAACCCTAACACTATCCTAGGGCTGATGCTAACCCTCACCCTAACTCTACACTATCTTAGGGCTGAGGCTAACCCTAACCCTAACACTATCCTACGGCTGATGCTAACCCTAACCCTAACCCTAACACTATCCTAGGGCTGATGCTAACCCTATCCCTAACACTATCCTAGGCCTGATGATAACCCTAACCCTAACCCTAACACTATCCTAGGGCTGATGCTAACCCTAACCCTAACACTATCCTAGAGCTGATGCTAACCCTAACCCTAACACTATCGTAGGCCTGATGATAACCCTAACACTAACCCTGACACTATCCTAGGGCTGATGCTAACCCTAACACTAACGCTATCCTAGGGCTGATGCTAACCCTAACCCTAACCCTAACACTATCCTAGGCCTGATGCTAACCCTATCCCTAACCCTAACACTCTCCTATTGCTGAGGCTAACCCTAACCCTAACACTATCCTAGGGCTGGTGCTAACCCTAACGCTAACCCAAACACTATCCTAGGGTTGATGCTAACCCTAACCCTAACACTATCCTAGGGCTGATGCTAACCCTAACCCTAACCCTAACACTATCCTTGGACTGATGCTAACCCTAACCCTAACACTATCCTGGGCCTGATGCTAACCCTAACCCTAACCCTAACACTATCCTAGGGCTGATGCTAACCCTAACCATAACACTATCCTTGGGCTGATGCTAACCCTAACCCTAACCCTAACAATATCCTAGGGCAGATGCTAACCCTAACCCTAACCCTAACACTATACTTGGGCTGATGCTAACCCTAACCCTAACACTATCCTGGGCCTGATGCTAACCCTAACCCTAACCCTAACACTATCCTAGGGCTGATGCTAACCCTAACCCTAACACTATCCTTGGGCTGATGCTAACCCTAACTCTAACCCTAACAATATCCTATGGCAGATGCTAACCCTAACGCTAACCCTAACACTATCCTTGAACTGATGCTAACCCTAACCCTAACCCTAACACTATCCTAGGCCTGATGCTAACCCTATCCCTAACCCTAACACTCTCCTAGGGCTGAGGCTAACCCTAACACTAACACTATCCTAGGGCTGATGCTAACCCAAACCCTAACCCAAACACTATCCTAGGGTTGATGCTAACCCTAACCCTAACACTATCCTAGGGCTGATGCTAACCCTAACCCTAACCCTAACACTATCCTTGGGCTGATGCTAACCCTAACCCTAATACTATCCTGGGCCTGATGCTAACCCTAACCCTAACCCTAACACTATCCTAGGGCTGATGCTAACCCTAACCCTAACACTATCCTTGGGCTGATGCTAACCCTAACCCTAACCCTAACACTATCCTAGGGCAGATGCTAACCCTAACGCTAACCCTAACACTATCCTTGAACTGATGCTAACCCTAACCCTAATCCTAACACTATCCTAGGCCTGATGATAACCCTAACCCTAACCCTAACACTATCCTAGGATTTATGTTAACCCTAACCCTAACACTATCCTAGGGCTGATGCTAACCCTAACCCTAACCCTAACACAATCCTAGGGCTGATGCTAACCCTAACACTAACACTATCCTAGGGCTGATGCTAACCCTAACCCTAACCCTAACATTATCCTAGGGCGGATGCTAACCCTAACCCTAACACTATCCTAGAGCTGATGCTAACCCTAACCCTAACACTATCCTAGGCCTGATGATAACCCTAACACTAACCCTGACACTATCCTAGGGCTGATGCTAACCCTAACACTAACGCTATCCTAGGGCTGATGCTAACCCTAACCCTAACCCTAACACTATCCTAGGCCTGATGCTAACCCTATCCCTAACCCTAACACTCTCCTAGGGCTGAGGCTAACCCTAACCCTAACACTATCCTAGGGCTGGTGCTAACCCTAACCCTAACCCAAACACTATCCTAGGGTTGATGCTAACCCTAACCCTAACACTATCCTAGGGCTGATGCTAACCCTAACCATAACCCTAACACTATCCTTGGACTGATGCTAACCCTAACCCTAACACTATCCTGGGCCTGATGCTAACCCTAACCCTAACCCTAACACTATCCTAGGGCTGATGCTAACCGTAACCATAACACTATCCTTGGGCTGATGCTAAACCTAACCCTAACCCTAACAATATCCTAGGGCAGATGCTAACCCTAACCCTAACCCTAACACTATACTTGGGCTGATGCTAACCCTAACCCTAACACTATCCTGGGCCTGATGCTAACCCTAACCCTAACCCTAACACTATCCTAGGGCTGATGCTAACCCTAACCCTAACACTATCCTTGGGCTGATGCTAACCCTAACTCTAACCCTAACAATATCCTATGGCAGATGCTAACCCTAACGCTAACCCTAACATTATCCTTGAACTGATGCTAACCCTAACCCTAACCCTAACACTATCCTAGGCCTGATGCTAACCCTATCCCTAACCCTAACACTCTCCTAGGGCTGAGGCTAACCCTAACCCTAACACTATCCTAGGGCTGATGCTAACCCAAACCCTAACCCAAACACTATCCTCGGGTTGATGCTAACCCTAACCCTAACACTATCCTAGGGCTGATGCTAACCCTAACCATAACCCTAACACTATCCTTGGGCTGATGCTAACCCTAACCCTAATACTATCCTGGGCCTGATGCTAACCCTAACCCTAACCCTAACACTATCCTAGGGCTGATGCTAACCCTAACCCTAACACTATCCTAGGCCTGATGATAACCCTAACCCTAACCCTAACACTATCCTAGGGCTGATGCTAACCCTAACCCTAACACTATCCTAGGGCTGATGCTAACCCTTACCCTAACCCTAACACTATCCTAGGGCTGATGCTAACCCTAACCCTAACCCTAACACTATCCTAGGGCAGATGCAAACCCTAACGCTAACCCGAACACTATCCTTGAACTGATGCTCACCCTAACCCTAACCCTAACACTATCCTAGGCCTGATGATAACCCTAACCCTAACCCTAACACTATCCTGGGGTTTATGTTAACCCTAACCCTAACACTATCCTAGGGCTGATGCTAACCCTAACCCTAATCCTAACACTATCCTAGGGCGGATGCTAACCCTAACCCTAACCCTAACACTATAGTAGGGCTGATGCTAACCCTAACACTAACACTATCCTAGGGCTGATGCTAACCCTAACCCTAACCCTAACATTATCCTAGGGCGGATGCTAACCCTAACCCTAACCTAACAGTATCCTAGGGCTGATGCTAACCCTAACACTAAAACTATCCTAGGCCTGATGCTAACCCTAACCCTAACCCTAACACTCTCCAAGGGCTGATGCTAACCCTAACCCTAACCCTAACACTATCCTAGGGCTGATGCTAACCCTAACCCTAACTCTAACACTATCTTAGGGCTGAGGCTAACCCTAACCCTAACACTATCCAACGGCTGATGCTAACCCTAACCCTAACCCTAACACTATCCTAGGGCTGATGCTAACCCTAACCCTAACACTATCCTAGGCCTGATGCTAACCCTAACCCTAACCCTAACACTATCCTAGGGCTGATGCTAACCCTAACCCTAACACTATCCTAGGCCTGATGCTAACCCTAACCCTAACCCTAACTCTATCCTAGGGTTGATGCTAACCCTAACCCTAACCCTAACACTATCCTTGGGCTGATGCTAACCCTAACCCTAACCCTAACACTATCCTAGGGCAGATGCTAACCCTAACCCTAACCCTAACACTATCCTTGGGCTGATGCTAACCCTAACCCTAACCCTAACACTATCCTAGGGCAGATGCTAACCCTAACGCTAACCCTAACACTATCCTTGAACTGATGCTAACCCTAACCCTAACCCTAACACTATCCTAGGCCTGATGATAACCCTAACCCTAACCCTAACACTATCCTAGGGTTTATGTTAACCCTAACCCTAACACTATCCTAGGGCTGATGCTAACCCTAACCCTAGCCCTAACACTATCCTAGGGCGGATGCTAACCCTAACCCTAACCCTAACACTATAGTAGGGCTGATGCTAACCCTAACACTAACACTATCCTAGGGCTGATGCTAACCCTAACCCTAACCCTAACATTATCCTAGGGCGGATGCTAACCCTAACCCTAACCTAACAGTATCCTAGGGCTGATGCTAACCCTAACACTAAAACTATCCTAGGCCTGATGCTAACCCTAACCCTAACCCTAACACTATCCTAGGGCTAATGCTAACCCTAACCCTAACAGTATCCTAGGGCTGATGCTCACCCTAACACTAACACTATCCTAGGGCTGATGCTAACCCTAACCCTAACCCTAACACTCTCCAAGGGCTGAAGCTAACCCTAACCCTAACCCTAACACTATCCTAGGGCTGATGCTAACCCTAACCCTAACTCTAACACTATCTTAGGGCTGAGGCTAACCCTAACCCTAACACTATCCTACGGCTGATGCTAACCCTAACCCTAACCCTAACACTATCCTAGGGCTGATGCTAACCCTAACCCTAACACTATCCTAGGCCTGATGCTAACCCTAACCCTAACCCTAACACTATCCTAGGGCTGATGCTAACCCTAACCATAACACTATCCTAGGGCTGATGCTAACCCTAACCCTAACCCTAACACTATCCTAGGGCTGACGCTAACACTAACCCTAACTCTAACACTATCTTAGGGCTGAGGCTAACCCTAACCATAACACTATCCTACGGCTGATGCTAACCCGAACCCTAACCCTAACACTATCCTAGTGCTGATGTTAACCCTAAACATAACACTATCCTAGGCCTGATGCTAACCCTAACCCTAACCCTAACTCTATCCTAGGGTTGATGCTAACCCTAACCCTAACACTATCCTAGGGCTGATGCTAACCCTAACCCAAACCCTAACACTATCCTAGGGCTGATGTTAACCCTAACCCTAACACTATCCTAGGCCTGATGATAACCCTAACCCTAACCCTAACACTATCCTAGGGCTGATGCTAACCCTAACCCTAACACTATCCTAGGGCTGATGCTAACCCTAACCCTAACCCTAACACTATCCTAGGGCGGATGCTAACCCTAAGCCTAACCCTAACACTATCCTAGGGCTGATGCTAACCCTAACACTAACACTATCCTAGGGCTGATGCTAACCCTAACCCTAACCCAAACATTATCCTAGGGCGGATGCTAACCCTAACCCTAACCCTAACACTATCCTAGGGCTGATGCTAACCCTAACACTAACACTATCCTAGGCCTGATGCTAACCCTAACCCTAACCCTAACACTATCCTAGGGCTGATGCTAACCCTAACCCTAACACTATCCTAGGGCTGATGCTAACCCTAACCCTAACCCTAACACTATCCTAGTGTTGATGCTAACCCTAACCCTAACAATATCCTAGGGCTGATGCTAACCCTAACCCTAACACTATCCTCGGGCTGATGCTAACCCTAACCCTAACCCTAACACTAACCTAGGGCTGATGCTAACCCTAACCCTAACACTATCCTAGGGCTGATGCTAACCCTAACCCTAACCCTAACACTATCCTAGGGCTGATGCTAACCCTAACCCTAACCCTAACACTATCCTAGGGCTGATGCTAACCCTAACACTAACACTATCCTAGGGCTGATGCTAACCCTAACCCTAACCCTAACACTATCCTAGGGCTGATGCTAACCCTAACCCTAACCCAAACACTATCCTAGGGTTGATGCTAACCCTAACCCTAACACTATCCTTGGGCTGATGCTAACCCTAACCCTAACCCTAACACTATCCTAGGGCAGATGCTAACCCTAACGCTAACCCTAACACTATCCTTGAACTGATGCTAACCCTAACCCTAACCCTAACACTATCCTAGGCCTGATGATAACCCTAACCCTAACCCTAACACTATCCTAGGGTTTATGTTAACCGTAACGCTAACACTATCCTAGGGCTGATGCTAACCCTAACCCTAACCCTAACACTATCCTAGGGCGGATGCTAACCCTAACCCTAACCCTAACACTGTCCTAGGGCTGATGCTAACCCTAACACTAACACTATCCTAGGGCTGATGCTAAACCTAACCCTAACCCTAACATTATCCTAGGGCGGATGGTAACCCTAACCCTAACCTAACACTATCCTAGGGCTGATGCTAACCCTAACACTAAAACTATCCTAGGCCTGATGCTAACCCTAACTCTAACCCTAACACTATCCTAGGGCTAAAGCTAACCCTAACCCTAACACTATCCTAGGGCTGATGCTCACCCTAACTCTAACACTATAATAGGGCTAATGCTAACCCTAACCCTAACCCTAACACTCTCCAAGGGCTGATGCTAACCCTAACCTTAACCCTAACACTATCCTAGGGCTGATGCTAACCCTAACCCTAACTCTAACACTATCTTAGGGCTGAGGCTAACCCTAACCCTAACACTATCCTACGGCTGATGCTAACCCTAACCCTAACCCTAACACTATACTAGGGCTGATGCTAACCCTAACCCTAACACTATCCTAGGCCTGATGCTAACCCTAACTCTAACCCTAACACTATCCTAGGGCTGATGCTAACCCTAACCCTAACACTATCCTAGGGCTGATGCTAACCCTAACCCTAACCCTAACACTATCCTAGGGCTGATGCTAACCCTAACCCTAACTCTAACACTATCTTAGGGCTGAGGCTAACCCTAACACTAACACTATCCTACGGCTGATGCTAACCCGAACCCTAACCCTAACACTAACCTAGGGCTGATGCTAACCCTAACCATAACACTATCCTAGGCCTGATGCTAACCCTAACCCTAACCCTAACTCTATCCTAGGGTTGATGCTAACCCTAACCCTAACACTATCCTAGGGCTGATGCTAACCCTAACCCAAACCCTAACACTATCCTAGGGCTGATGCTAACCTTAACCCTAACACTATCCTAGGCCTGATGATAACCCTAACCCTAACCCTAACACTATCCTAGGGCTGATGCTAACCCTAACCCTAACACTATCCTAGGCCTGATGATAACCCTAACCCTAACCCTAACACTATCGTAGGGCTGATGCTAACCCTAACCCTAACACTATCCTAGGGCTGATGCTAACCGTAACCCTAACACTATCCAAGGGCTGATGCTAACCCTCACCCTAACCCTAACACTATCCTAAGTCTGATGCTAACCCTAGACCTCACACTATACTAGGCCTGATGATAACCATAACCCTAACCTTAACACTATCCTAGGGCTGATGCTAACCCTAACCCTAACCCTAATACTATCCTAGAGCTGATGCTAACCCTAACCCTAACACTATCCTAGGCCTGATGATAACCCTAACACTAACCCTGACACTATCCTAGGGCTGATGCTAACCCTAACCCTAACGCTATCCTAGGGGTGATGCTAACCCTAACCCTAACCCTAACACTATCCTAGGCCTGATGCTAACCCTATCCCTAACCCTAACACTCTCCTAGGGCTGAGGCTAACCCTAACCCTAACCCTAACACTATCCTTGGACTGATGCTAACCCTAACCCTAACACTATCCTGGGCCTGATGCTAACCCTAACCCTAACCCCAACACTATCCTAGGGCTGATGCTAACCCTAACCCTAACACTATCCTTGGGCTGATGCTAACCCTAACCCTAACCCTAACACTATATTTGGGCTGATGCTAACCCTAACCCTAACACTATCCTGGGCCTGATGCTAACCCTAACCGTAACCCTAACACTATCCTAGGGGTGATGCTAACCCTAACCCTAACACTATCCTTGGGCTGATGCTAACCCTAACCCTAACCCTAACAATATCCTATGGCAGATGCTAACCCTAACGCTAACCCTAACACTATCCTTGAACTGATGCTAACCCTAACCCTAACCCTAACACTATCCTAGGCCTGATGCTAACCCTAACCCTAACCCTAACACTCTCCTAGGGTTTATGTTAACCCTAACCCTAATTCTATCCTAGGGCTGATGCTAACCCTAACCCTAACCCTAACACTATCCTAGGGCGGATGCTAACCCTAACCCTAACCCTAACACTATCCTAGGGCTGATGCTAACCCTAACACTAACACTATCCTAGGGCTGATGCTAACCCTAACCCTAACCCTAACATTATCCTAGGGCTGATGCTAACCCTAACCCTAACTCTAACACTATCTTAGGGTTGAGGCTAACCCTAACCCTAACACTATCCTACGGCTGATGCTAACCCTAACCCTAACCCTAACTCTATCCTAGGGCTGATGCTAACCCTAACCCTAACACTATCCTAGGGCTGATGCTAACCCTAACCCTAACCCTAACACTATCCTAGGGCTGATGCTAACCCTAACCCTAACACTATCCTAGGGCTGATGCTAACCCTAACCCTAACCCTAACACTATCCTAGGGCTGATGCTAACCCTAACCCTAACCCTAACACTATCCTAGGGCGAATGCTAACCCTAACCCTAACCCTAACACTATCCTAGGGCTGATGCTAACCCTAACACTAACACTATCCTAGGGCTGATGCTAACCCTAACCCTAACCCTAACACTATCCTAGGGCGGATGCTAACCCTAACCCTAACCCTAACACTATCCTAGGGCTGATGCTAACCCTAACACTAACACTATCCTAGGCCTGATGCTAAGCCTAACCCTAACCCTAACACTATCCTAGGGCTGATGCTAACCCTAACCCTAACACTATCCTAGGGCTGATGCTAACCCTAACACTAACACTATCCTAGGGCTGATGCTAACCCTAACCCTAACCCTAACACTCTTCAAGGGCTGATGCTAACCCTAACCCTAACCCTAACACTATCCTAGGGCTGATGCTAACCCTAACCCTAACTCTAACACTATCTTGGGGCTCAGGCTAACCCTAACCCTAACACAATCCTACGGCTGATGCTAACCCTAACCCTAACCCTAACACTATCCTAGGGCTGATGCTAACCCTAACCCTAACACTATCCTAGGCCTGATGCTAACCCTAACCCTAACCCTAACACTATCCTAGGGCTGATGCTAACCCTAACCCTAACACTATCCTAGGGCTGATGCTAACCCTAACCCTAACCCTAACACTATCCTAGGGCTGATGCTAACCCTAACCCTAACACCATCCTAGGCCTGATGATAACCCTAACCCTAACCCTAACACTATCCTAGGGCTGATGCTAACCCTAACCCTAACACAATCCTAGGGCTGATGCTAACCCTAACCCTAACCCTAACACTATCCTAAGTCTGATGCTAACCCTAGACCTCACAAGATACTAGGCCTGATGATAACCATAACCCTAACCTTAACACTATCCTAGGGCTCATGCTAACCCTAACCCTAACCCTAACACTATCCTAGAGCTGATGCTAACCCTAACCCTAACACTATCCTAGGCCTGATGATAACCCTAAAACTAACCCTGACACTATCCTAGGGCTGATGCTAACCCTAACCCTAACAATATCCTAGGGCTCATGCTAACCCTAACCCTAACCCTAACACTATCCTAGGCCTGATGCTAACCCTATCCCTAACCCTAACACTCTCCTAGGGCTGAGGCTAACCCTAACCCTAACACTATCCTAGGGCTGATGCTAACCCTAACCCTAACCCAAACACTATCCTAGGGTTGATGCTAACCCTAACCCTAACACTATCCTAGGGCTGATGCTAACCCTAACCCTAACCCTAACACTATCCTTGGACTGATGCTAACCCTAACCCTAACACTATCCTGGGCCTGATGCTAACCCTAACCCTATTCCTAACACTATCCTAGGGCTGATGCTAACCCTAACCCTAACACTATGCTTGGGCTGATGCTAACCCTAACCCTAACCCTAACAATATCCTAGGGCAGATGCTAACCCTAACCCTAACCCTAACACTATCCTTGGGCTGATGCTAACCCTAACCCTAACACTATCCTGGGCCTGATGCTAACCCTAACCCTAACCCTAACACTATCCTAGGGCTGATGCTAACCCTAACCCTAACACTATCCTTGGGCTGATGCTAACCCTAACCCTAACCTTAACAATATCCTAGGGCAGATGCTAACCCTAACGCTAACCCTAACACTATCCTTGAACTGATGCTAACCCTAACCCTAACCCTAACACTATCCTAGGCCTGATGATAACGCTAACCCTAACCCTAACACTATCCTAGGGTTTATGTTAACCCTAACCCTAACACTATCCTAGGGCTGATGCTAACCCTAACCCTAACCCTAACACTATCCTAGGGCGGATGCTAACCCTAACCCTAACCCTAACACTATCCTAGGGCTGATGCTAACCCTAACACTAACACTATCCTAGGGCTGATGCTAACCCTAACCCTAACCCTAACATTATCCTAGGGCTGATGCTAACCCTAACCCTAACTCTAACACTATCTTAGGGCTGAGGCTAACCCTAACCCTAACACTATCCTTCGGCTGATGCTAACCCTAACCCTAACCCTAACACTATCCTAGGGCGGATGCTAACCCTAACCCTAACCCTAACACTATCCTAGGGCTGATGCTAACCCTAACACTAACACTATCCTAGGGCTGATGCTAACCCTAACCCTAACCCTAACATTATCCTAGGGCTGATGCTAACCCTAACCCTAACTCTAACACTATCTTAGGGTTGAGGCTAACCCTAACCCTAACACTATCCTACGGCTGATGCTAACCCTAACCCTAACCCTAACTCTATCCTAGGGCTGATGCTAACCCTAACCCTAACACTATCCTAGGGCTGATGCTAACCCTAACCCTAACCCTAACACTATCCTAGGGCTGATGCTAACCCTAACCCTAACACTATCCTAGGGCTGATGCTAACCCTAACCCTAACCCTAACACTATCCTAGGGCTGATGCTAACCCTAACCCTAACCCTAACACTATCCTAGGGCGAATGCTAACCCTAACCCTAACCCTAACACTATCCTAGGGCTGATGCTAACCCTAACACTAACACTATCCTAGGGCTGATGCTAACCCTAACCCTAACCCTAACACTATCCTAGGGCGGATGCTAACCCTAACCCTAACCCTAACACTATCCTAGGGCTGATGCTAACCCTAACACTAACACTATCCTAGGCCTGATGCTAAGCCTAACCCTAACCCTAACACTATCCTAGGGCTGATGCTAACCCTAACCCTAACACTATCCTAGGGCTGATGCTAACCCTAACACTAACACTATCCTAGGGCTGATGCTAACCCTAACCCTAACCCTAACACTCTTCAAGGGCTGATGCTAACCCTAACCCTAACCCTAACACTATCCTAGGGCTGATGCTAACCCTAACCCTAACTCTAACACTATCTTGGGGCTCAGGCTAACCCTAACCCTAACACAATCCTACGGCTGATGCTAACCCTAACCCTAACCCTAACACTATCCTAGGGCTGATGCTAACCCTAACCCTAACACTATCCTAGGCCTGATGCTAACCCTAACCCTAACCCTAACACTATCCTAGGGCTGATGCTAACCCTAACCCTAACACTATCCTAGGGCTGATGCTAACCCTAACCCTAACCCTAACACTATCCTAGGGCTGATGCTAACCCTAACCCTAACACCATCCTAGGCCTGATGATAACCCTAACCCTAACCCTAACACTATCCTAGGGCTGATGCTAACCCTAACCCTAACACAATCCTAGGGCTGATGCTAACCCTAACCCTAACCCTAACACTATCCTAAGTCTGATGCTAACCCTAGACCTCACAAGATACTAGGCCTGATGATAACCATAACCCTAACCTTAACACTATCCTAGGGCTCATGCTAACCCTAACCCTAACCCTAACACTATCCTAGAGCTGATGCTAACCCTAACCCTAACACTATCCTAGGCCTGATGATAACCCTAAAACTAACCCTGACACTATCCTAGGGCTGATGCTAACCCTAACCCTAACAATATCCTAGGGCTCATGCTAACCCTAACCCTAACCCTAACACTATCCTAGGCCTGATGCTAACCCTATCCCTAACCCTAACACTCTCCTAGGGCTGAGGCTAACCCTAACCCTAACACTATCCTAGGGCTGATGCTAACCCTAACCCTAACCCAAACACTATCCTAGGGTTGATGCTAACCCTAACCCTAACACTATCCTAGGGCTGATGCTAACCCTAACCCTAACCCTAACACTATCCTTGGACTGATGCTAACCCTAACCCTAACACTATCCTGGGCCTGATGCTAACCCTAACCCTATTCCTAACACTATCCTAGGGCTGATGCTAACCCTAACCCTAACACTATGCTTGGGCTGATGCTAACCCTAACCCTAACCCTAACAATATCCTAGGGCAGATGCTAACCCTAACCCTAACCCTAACACTATCCTTGGGCTGATGCTAACCCTAACCCTAACACTATCCTGGGCCTGATGCTAACCCTAACCCTAACCCTAACACTATCCTAGGGCTGATGCTAACCCTAACCCTAACACTATCCTTGGGCTGATGCTAACCCTAACCCTAACCTTAACAATATCCTAGGGCAGATGCTAACCCTAACGCTAACCCTAACACTATCCTTGAACTGATGCTAACCCTAACCCTAACCCTAACACTATCCTAGGCCTGATGATAACGCTAACCCTAACCCTAACACTATCCTAGGGTTTATGTTAACCCTAACCCTAACACTATCCTAGGGCTGATGCTAACCCTAACCCTAACCCTAACACTATCCTAGGGCGGATGCTAACCCTAACCCTAACCCTAACACTATCCTAGGGCTGATGCTAACCCTAACACTAACACTATCCTAGGGCTGATGCTAACCCTAACCCTAACCCTAACATTATCCTAGGGCTGATGCTAACCCTAACCCTAACTCTAACACTATCTTAGGGCTGAGGCTAACCCTAACCCTAACACTATCCTTCGGCTGATGCTAACCCTAACCCTAACCCTAACACTATCCTAGGGCTGATGCTAACCCTAACCCTAACACTATCCTAGGGCTGATGCTAACCCTAACCCTAACCCTAACACTATCCTAGGGGTGATGCTAACCCTAACCCTAACACTATCCTAGGGCTGATGCTAACCCTAACCCTAACCCTAACACTATCGTAGGGCGGATGCTAACCCTAACCCTAACCCTAACATTATCCTAGGGCTGATGCTAACCCTAACACTAACACTATCCTAGGGCTGATGCTAACCCTAACCCTAACCCTAACACTATCCTAGGGCTGATGCTAACCCTAACCCTAACTCTAACACTATCTTAGGGCTGAGGCTAACCCTAACCCTAACACTATCCTACGGCTGATGCTAACCCTAACCCTAACCCTAACACTATCCTAGGGCTGATGCTAACCCTAACCCTAACACTATCCTAGGCCTGATGCTAACCCTAAGCCTAACCCTAACACTATCGTAGGGCTGATGCTAACCCTAACCCTAACACTATCCTAGGGCTGATGCTAACCTAACCCTAACCCTAACACTATCCTAGGGCTGATGCTAACCCTAACCCTAACACTATCCTAGGCCTGATGATAACCCTAACCCTAACCCTAACACCATCCTAGGGCTGATGCTAACCCTAAGCCTAACACTATCCTAGGGCTGATGCTAACCCTAACCCTAACCCTAACACTATCCTAGGGCTGATGCTAACCCTAACCCTAACACTATCCTAGGCCTGATGCTAACCCTAACCCTAACCCTAACACTATCCTAGGGCTGATGCTAACCCTAACCCTAACCCTAACACTATCCTAGAGCTGATGCTAACCCTAACCCTAACCCTAACCCTAACCCTAATACTATCCTAGGGCTGATGCTAACCCTAACCCTAACCCTAACACTATCCTAGGGCTGATGGTAACCCTAACCCTAACTCTAACACTATCCTAGGGCTGAGGCTAACCCTAACCCTAACACTATCCTACGGCTGATGCTAACCCTAACCCTAACCCTAACACTATCCTAAGGCTGATGCTAACCCTAACACTGACACTATCCTAGGCCTGGTGCTAACCCTAACCCTAACCCTAACACTATTCTAGGGCTGATGCTAACCCTAACCCTAATAATATCCTAGGGCTGATGCTAACCCTAACCGTAAACCTAACACTATCCTAGGGCTGATGCTCTCCCTAACCCTAACCCTAACACTATCCTAGGGCTGATGCTAACCCTAACCCTAAACCTAATACTATCCTAGGGCTGATGCTAACCCTAACCCTAACCCTAACACTATCCTAGGTCTCATGCTAACCCTAACCCTAACCCTAACACTATCCTAGGGCTGATGCTAACCCTAACCCTAACAATATCCTAGGCCTGATGATAACCCTAACCCTAACCCTAACACTATCCTAGGGCTGATGCTAAACCTATCCCTAACACTATCCTAGGGCTGATGCTAACCCTAACCCTAACCCTAACACTATCCTAAGTCTGATGCTAACCCCAGCTCTCACACTATCCTAGGCCTGATGATAACCCTAACCCTAACCTTAACACTATCCTAGGGGTGATGCTAACCCTAACCATAACCCTAACACTATCCTAGAGCTGATGCTAACCCTAACCCTAACACTATCCTAGGCCTGATGATAACCCTAACCCAAACCCTGACACTATCATAGGGCTGATGCTAACCCTAAACCTAACACTATCCTAGGGCTGATGCTAACCCTAACCCTAACCCTAACACTATCCTAGGCCTGATGCTAACCCTATCCCTAACCCTAACACTCTCCTAGGGCTGAGGGTAACCCTAACCCTAACACTATCCTAGGGCTGATGCTAACCCTAACCCTAACCCAAACACTATCCTAGGGTTGATGCTAACCCTAACCCTAACACTATCCTAGGGCTGATGCTAACCCTAACCCTAACCCTAACACTATCCTAGGGCTGATGCTAACCCTCACCCTAACTCTACACTATCTTAGGGCTGAGGCTAACCCTAACCCTAACCCTAACACTATCCTAGGGCTGATGGTAACCCTAACCCTAACTCTAACACTATCCTAGGGCTGAGGCTAACCCTAACCCTAACACTATCCTACGGCTGATGCTAACCCTAACCCTAACCCTAACACTATCCTAAGGCTGATGCTAACCCTAACACTGACACTATCCTAGGCCTGGTGCTAACCCTAACCCTAACCCTAACACTATTCTAGGGCTGATGCTAACCCTAACCCTAATAATATCCTAGGGCTGATGCTAACCCTAACCGTAAACCTAACACTATCCTAGGGCTGATGCTCTCCCTAACCCTAACCCTAACACTATCCTAGGGCTGATGCTAACCCTAACCCTAAACCTAATACTATCCTAGGGCTGATGCTAACCCTAACCCTAACCCTAACACTATCCTAGGTCTCATGCTAACCCTAACCCTAACCCTAACACTATCCTAGGGCTGATGCTAACCCTAACCCTAACAATATCCTAGGCCTGATGATAACCCTAACCCTAACCCTAACACTATCCTAGGGCTGATGCTAAACCTATCCCTAACACTATCCTAGGGCTGATGCTAACCCTAACCCTAACCCTAACACTATCCTAAGTCTGATGCTAACCCCAGCTCTCACACTATCCTAGGCCTGATGATAACCCTAACCCTAACCTTAACACTATCCTAGGGGTGATGCTAACCCTAACCATAACCCTAACACTATCCTAGAGCTGATGCTAACCCTAACCCTAACACTATCCTAGGCCTGATGATAACCCTAACCCAAACCCTGACACTATCATAGGGCTGATGCTAACCCTAAACCTAACACTATCCTAGGGCTGATGCTAACCCTAACCCTAACCCTAACACTATCCTAGGCCTGATGCTAACCCTATCCCTAACCCTAACACTCTCCTAGGGCTGAGGGTAACCCTAACCCTAACACTATCCTAGGGCTGATGCTAACCCTAACCCTAACCCAAACACTATCCTAGGGTTGATGCTAACCCTAACCCTAACACTATCCTAGGGCTGATGCTAACCCTAACCCTAACCCTAACACTATCCTAGGGCTGATGCTAACCCTCACCCTAACTCTACACTATCTTAGGGCTGAGGCTAACCCTAACCCTAACACTATCCTACGGCTGATGCTAACCCTAACCCTAACCCTAACACTATCCTAGGGCTGATGCTAACCCTATCCCTAACACTATCCTAGGCCTGATGATAACCCTAACCCTAACCCTAACACTATCCTAGGGCTGATGCTAACCCTAACCCTAACACTATCCTAGAGCTGATGCTAACCCTAACCCTAACACTATCGTAGGCCTGATGATAACCCTAACACTAACCCTGACACTATCCTAGGGCTGATGCTAACCCTAACACTAACGCTATCCTAGGGCTGATGCTAACCCTAACCCTAACCCTAACACTATCCTAGGCCTGATGCTAACCCTATCCCTAACCCTAACACTCTCCTAGGGCTGAGGCTAACCCTAAACCTAACACTATCCTAGGGCTGGTGCTAACCCTAACGCTAACCCAAACACTATCCTAGGGTTGATGCTAACCCTAACCCTAACACTATCCTAGGGCTGATGCTAACCCTAACCCTAACCCTAACACTATCCTTGGACTGATGCTAACCCTAACCCTAACACTATCCTGGGCCTGATGCTAACCCTAACCCTAACCCTAACACTATCCTAGGGCTGATGCTAACCCTAACCATAACACTATCCTTGGGCTGATGCTAACCCTAACCCTAACCCTAACAATATCCTAGGGCAGATGCTAACCCTAACCCTAACCCTAACACTATACTTGGGCTGATGCTAACCCTAACCCTAACACTATCCTGGGCCTGATGCTAACCCTAACCCTAACCCTAACACTATCCTAGGGCTGATGCTAACCCTAACCCTAACACTATCCTTGGGCTGATGCTAACCCTAACTCTAACCCTAACAATATCCTATGGCAGATGCTAACCCTAACGCTAACCCTAACACTATCCTTGAACTGATGCTAACCCTAACCCTAACCCTAACACTATCCTAGGCCTGATGCTAACCCTATCCCTAACCCTAACACTCTCCTAGGGCTGAGGCTAACCCTAACCCTAACACTATCCTAGGGCTGATGCTAACCCAAACCCTAACCCAAACACTATCCTAGGGTTGATGCTAACCCTAACCCTAACACTATCCTAGGGCTGATGCTAACCCTAACCCTAACCCTAACACTATCCTTGGGCTGATGCTAACCCTAACCCTAATACTATCCTGGGCCTGATGCTAACCCTAACCCTAACCCTAACACTATCCTAGGGCTGATGCTAACCCTAACCCTAACACTATCCTTGGGCTGATGCTAACCCTAACCCTAACCCTAACACTATCCTAGGGCAGATGCTAACCCTAACGCTAACCCTAACACTATCCTTGAACTGATGCTAACCCTAACCCTAATCCTAACACTATCCTAGGCCTGATGATAACCCTAACCCTAACCCTAACACTATCCTAGGATTTATGTTAACCCTAACCCTAACACTATCCTAGGGCTGATGCTAACCCTAACCCTAACCCTAACACAATCCTAGGGCTGATGCTAACCCTAACACTAACACTATCCTAGGGCTGATGCTAACCCTAACCCTAACCCTAACATTATCCTAGGGCGGATGCTAACCCTAACCCTAACCCTAACACTATCCTAGGGCTGATGCTAACCCTAACCCTAACACTATCCTAGAGCTGATGCTAACCCTAACCCTAACACTATCCTAGGCCTGATGATAACCCTAACACTAACCCTGACACTATCCTAGGGCTGATGCTAACCCTAACACTAACGCTATCCTAGGGCTGATGCTAACCCTAACCCTAACCCTAACACTATCCTAGGCCTGATGCTAACCCTATCCCTAACCCTAACACTCTCCTAGGGCTGAGGCTAACCCTAACCCTAACACTATCCTAGGGCTGGTGCTAACCCTAACCCTAACCCAAACACTATCCTAGGGTTGATGCTAACCCTAACCCTAACACTATCCTAGGGCTGATGCTAACCCTAACCCTAACCCTAACACTATCCTTGGACTGATGCTAACCCTAACCCTAACACTATCCTGGGCCTGATGCTAACCCTAACCCTAACCCTAACACTATCCTAGGGCTGATGCTAACCGTAACCATAACACTATCCTTGGGCTGATGCTAACCCTAACCCTAACCCTAACAATATCCTAGGGCAGATGCTAACCCTAACCCTAACCCTAACACTATACTTGGGCTGATGCTAACCCTAACCCTAACACTATCCTGGGCCTGATGCTAACCCTAACCCTAACCCTAACACTATCCTAGGGCTGATGCTAACCCTAACCCTAACACTATCCTTGGGCTGATGCTAACCCTAACTCTAACCCTAACAATATCCTATGGCAGATGCTAACCCTAACGCTAACCCTAACACTATCCTTGAACTGATGCTAACCCTAACCCTAACCCTAACACTATCCTAGGCCTGATGCTAACCCTATCCCTAACCCTAACACTCTCCTAGGGCTGAGGCTAACCCTAACCCTAACACTATCCTAGGGCTGATGCTAACCCAAACCCTAACCCAAACACTATCCTAGGGTTGATGCTAACCCTAACCCTAACAGTATCCTAGGGCTGATGCTAACCCTAACCATAACCCTAACACTATCCTTGGGCTGATGCTAACCCTAACCCTAATACTATCCTGGGCCTGATGCTAACCCTAACCCTAACCCTAACACTATCCTAGGGCTGATGCTAACCCTAACCCTAACACTATCCTAGGCCTGATGATAACCCTAACCCTAACCCTAACACTATCCTAGGGCTGATGCTAACCCTAACCCTAACACTATCCTAGGGCTGATGCTAACCCTAACCCTAACCCTAACACTATCCTAGGGCTGATGCTAACCCTAACCCTAACCCTAACACTATCCTAGGGCAGATGCAAACCCTAACGCTAACCCGAACACTATCCTTGAACTGATGCTCACCCTAACCCTAACCCTAACACTATCCTAGGCCTGATGATAACCCTAACCCTAACCCTAACACTATCCTAGGGTTTATGTTAACCCTAACCCTAACACTATCCTAGGGCTGATGCTAACCCTAACCCTAATCCTAACACTATCCTAGGGCGGATGCTAACCCTAACCCTAACCCTAACACTATAGTAGGGCTGATGCTAACCCTAACACTAACACTATCCTAGGGCTGATGCTAACCCTAACCCTAACCCTAACATTATCCTAGGGCGGATGCTAACCCTAACCCTAACCTAACAGTATCCTAGGGCTGATGCTAACCCTAACACTAAAACTATCCTAGGCCTGATGCTAACCCTAACCCTAACCCTAACACTCTCCAAGGGCTGATGCTAACCCTAACCCTAACCCTAACACTATCCTAGGGCTGATGCTAACCCTAACCCTAACTCTAACACTATCTTAGGGCTGAGGCTAACCCTAACCCTAACACTATCCTACGGCTGATGCTAACCCTAACCCTAACCCTAACACTATAATAGGGCTGATGCTAACCCTAACCCTAACACTATCCTAGGCCTGATGCTAACCCTAACCCTAACCCTAACACTATCCTAGGGCTGATGCTAACCCTAACCCTAACACTATCCTAGGCCTGATGCTAACCCTAACCCTAACCCTAACTCTATCCTAGGGTTGATGCTAACCCTAACCCTAACCCTAACACTATCCTTGGGCTGATGCTAACCCTAACCCTAACCCTAACACTATCCTAGGGCAGATGCTAACCCTAACCCTAACCCTAACACTATCCTTGGGCTGATGCTAACCCTAACCCTAACCCTAACACTATCCTAGGGCAGATGCTAACCCTAACGCTAACCCTAACACTATCCTTGAACTGATGCTAACCCTAACCCTAACCCTAACACTATCCTAGGCCTGATGATAACCCTAACCCTAACCCTAACACTATCCTAGGGTTTATGTTAACCCTAACCCTAACACTATCCTAGGGCTGATGCTAACCCTAACCCTAGCCCTAACACTATCCTAGGGCGGATGCTAACCCTAACCCTAACCCTAACACTATAGTAGGGCTGATGCTAACCCTAACACTAACACTATCCTAGGGCTGATGCTAACCCTAACCCTAACCCTAACATTATCCTAGGGCGGATGCTAACCCTAACCCTAACCTAACAGTATCCTAGGGCTGATGCTAACCCTAACACTAAAACTATCCTAGGCCTGATGCTAACCCTAACCCTAACCCTAACACTATCCTAGGGCTAATGCTAACCCTAACCCTAACAGTATCCTAGGGCTGATGCTCACCCTAACACTAACACTATCCTAGGGCTGATGCTAACCCTAACCCTAACCCTAACACTCTCCAAGGGCTGAAGCTAACCCTAACCCTTACCCTAACACTATCCTAGGGCTGATGCTAACCCTAACCCTAACTCTAACACTATCTTAGGGCTGAGGCTAACCCTAACCCTAACACTATCCTACGGCTGATGCTAACCCTAACCCTAACCCTAACACTATCCTAGGGCTGATGCTAACCCTAACCCTAACACTATCCTAGGCCTGATGCTAACCCTAACCCTAACCCTAACACTATCCTAGGGCTGATGCTAACCCTAACCATAACACTATCCTAGGGCTGATGCTAACCCTAACCCTAACCCTAACACTATCCTAGGGCTGACGCTAACACTAACCCTAACTCTAACACTATCTTAGGGCTGATGCTAACCCTAACCCTAACCCTAACACTATCCTAGGGCTGATGTTAACCCTAACCCTAACACTATCCTAGGCCTGATGATAACCCTAACCCTAACCCTAACACTATCCTAGGGCTGATGCTAACCCTAACCCTAACACTATCCTAGGGCTGATGCTAACCCTAACCCTAACCCTAACACTATCCTAGGGCGGATGCTAACCCTAAGCCTAACCCTAACACTATCCTAGGGCTGATGCTAACCCTAACACTAACAATATCCTAGGGCTGATGCTAACCCTAACCCTAACCCAAACATTATCCGAGGGCGGATGCTAACCCTAACCCTAACCCTAACACTATCCTAGGGCTGATGCTAACCCTAACACTAACACTATCCTAGGCCTGATGCTAACCCTAACCCTAACCCTAACACTATCCTAGGGCTGATGCTAACCCTAACCCTAACACTATCCTAGGGCTGATGCTAACCCTAACCCTAACCCTAACACTATCCTAGTGTTGATGCTAACCCTAACCCTAACAATATCCTAGGGCTGATGCTAACCCTAACCCTAACACTATCCTCGGGCTGATGCTAACCCTAACCCTAACCCTAACACTAACCTAGGGCTGATGCTAACCCTAACCCTAACACTATCCTAGGGCTGATGCTAACCCTAACCCTAACCCTAACACTATCCTAGGGCTGATGCTAACCCTAACCCTAACCCTAACACTATCCTAGGGCTGATGCTAACCCTAACACTAACACTATCCTAGGGCTGATGCTAACCCTAACCCTAACCCTAACACTATCCTAGGGCTGATGCTAACCCTAACCCTAACCCAAACACTATCCTAGGGTTGATGCTAACCCTAACCCTAACACTATCCTTGGGCTGATGCTAACCCTAACCCTAACCCTAACACTATCCTAGGGCAGATGCTAACCCTAACGCTAACCCTAACACTATCCTTGAACTGATGCTAACCCTAACCCTAACCCTAACACTATCCTAGGCCTGATGATAACCCTAACCCTAACCCTAACACTATCCTAGGGTTTATGTTAACCGTAACGCTAACACTATTCTAGGGCTGATGCTAACCCTAACCCTAACCCTAACACTATCCTAGGGCGGATGCTAACCCTAACCCTAACCCTAACACTGTCCTAGGGCTGATGCTAACCCTAACACTAACACTATCCTAGGGCTGATGCTAACCCTAACCCTAACCCTAACATTATCCTAGGGCGGATGGTAACCCTAACCCTAACCTAACACTATCCTAGGGCTGATGCTAACCCTAACACTAAAACTATCCTAGGCCTGATGCTAACCCTAACTCTAACCCTAACACTATCCTAGGGCTAAAGCTAACCCTAACCCTAACACTATCCTAGGGCTGATGCTCACCCTAACACTAACACTATAATAGGGCTAATGCTAACCCTAACCCTAACCCTAACACTCTCCAAGGGCTGATGCTAACCCTAACCTTAACCCTAACACTATCCTAGGGCTGATGCTAACCCTAACCCTAACTCTAACACTATCTTAGGGCTGAGGCTAACCCTAACCCTAACACTATCCTACGGCTGATGCTAACCCTAACCCTAACCCTAACACTATACTAGGGCTGATGCTAACCCTAACCCTAACACTATCCTAGGCCTGATGCTAACCCTAACTCTAACCCTAACACTATCCTAGGGCTGATGCTAACCCTAACCCTAACACTATCCTAGGGCTGATGCTAACCCTAACCCTAACCCTAACACTATCCTAGGGCTGATGCTAACCCTAACCCTAACTCTAACACTATCTTAGGGCTGAGGCTAACCCTAACACTAACACTATCCTACGGCTGATGCTAACCCGAACCCTAACCCTAACACTAACCTAGGGCTGATGCTAACCCTAACCATAACACTATCCTAGGCCTGATGCTAACCCTAACCCTAACCCTAACTCTATCCTAGGGTTGATGCTAACCCTAACCCTAACACTATCCTAGGGCTGATGCTAACCCTAACCCTAACCCTAACACTATCCTAGGGCTGATGCTAACCCTAACCCTAACACTATCCTAGGGCTGATGCTAACCCTAACCCTAACCCTAACACTATCCTAGGGCTGATGCTAACCCTAACCCTAACACTATCCTTGGGCTGATGCTAACCCTAACCCTAACCCTAACACTATCCTAGGGCTGATGCTAACCCTAACGCTAACCCTAACACTATCCTTGAACTGATGCTAACCCTAACCCTAACCCTAACACTATCCTAGGCCTGATGATAACCCTAACCCTAACCCTAACACTATCCTAGGGTTTATGTTAACCCTAACCCTAACACTATCCTAGGGCTGATGCTAACCCTAACCCTAACCCTAACACTATCCTAGGGCGGATGCTAACCCTAACCCTAACCCTAACACTATAGTAGGGCTGATGCTAACCCTAACACTAACACTATCCTAGGGCTGATGCTAACCCTAACCCTAACCCTAACATTATCCTAGGGCGGATGCTAACCCTAACCCTAACCTAACAGTATCCTAGGGCTGATGCTAACCCTAACACTAAAACTATCCTAGGCCTGATGCTAACCCTAACCCTAAACCTAACACTATCCTAGGGCTAATGCTAACCCTAACCCTAACACTATCCTAGGGCTGATGCTCGCCCTAACACTAACACTATCCTAGGGCTGATGCTAACCCTAACCTAAACCCTAACACTATCCTAGGGCTGATGCTAACCTTAACCCTAACACTATCCTAGGCCTGATGATAACCCTAACCCTAACCCTAACACTATCCTAGGGCTGATGCTAACCCTAACCCTAACACTATCCTAGGCCTGATGCTAACCCTAACCCTAACCCTAACACTATCCTAGGGCTGATGCTAACCCTAACCCTAACACTATCCTAGGCCTGATGCTAACCCTAACCCTAACCCTAACTCTATCCTAGGGTTGATGCTAACCCTAACCCGAACACTATCCTAGGGCTGATGCTAACCCTAACGCAAACCCTAACACTATCCTAGGGCTGATGCTAACCTTAACCCTAACACTATCCTAGGCCTGATGATAACCCTAACCCTAACCCTAACACTATCCTAGGGCTGATGCTAACCCTAACCCTAACACTAACCTAGGGCTGATGCTAACCCTAACCCTAACGCTAACACTATCCTAGGGCTGATGCTAACCCTATCCCTAACACTATCCTTGGGCTGATGCTAACCCTAACCCTAACCCTAACACTATCCTAGGGCAGATGCTAACCCTAACGCTAACCCTAACACTATCCTTGAACTGATGCTAACCCTAACCCTAACCCTAACACTATCCTAGGCCTGATGATAACCCTAACCCTAACCCTAACACTATCCTAGGGTTTATGTTAACCCTAACCCTAACACTATCCTAGGGCTGATGCTAACCCTAACCCTAGCCCTAACACTATCCTAGGGCGGATGCTAACCCTAACCCTAACCCTAACACTATAGTAGGGCTGATGCTAACCCTAACACTAACACTATCCTAGGGCTGATGCTAACCCTAACCCTAACCCTAACATTATCCTAGGGCGGATGCTAACCCTAACCCTAACCTAACAGTATCCTAGGGCTGATGCTAACCCTAACACTAAATCTATCCTAGGCCTGATGCTAACCCTAACCCTAACCCTAACACTATCCTAGGGCTAATGCTAACCCTAACCCTAACAGTATCCTAGGGCTGATGCTCACCCTAACACTAACACTATCCTAGGGCTGATGCTAACCCTAACCCTAACCCTAACACTCTCCAAGGGCTGAAGCTAACCCTAACCCTAACCCTAACACTATCCTAGGGCTGATGCTAACCCTAACCCTAACTTTAACACTATCTTAGGGCTGAGGCTAACCCTAACCCTAACACTATCCTACGGCTGATGCTAACCCTAACCCTAACCCTAACACTATCCTAGGGCTGATGCTAACCCTAACCCTAACACTATCCTAGGCCTGATGCTAACCCTAACCCTAACCCTAACACTATCCTAGGGCTGATGCTAACCCTAACCATAACACTATCCTAGGGCTGATGCTAACCCTAACCCTAACCCTAACACTATCCTAGGGCTGACGCTAACAAATACCCTAACTCTAACACTATCTTAGGGCTGAGGCTAACCCTAACCATAACACTATCCTACGGCTGATGCTAACCCGAACCCTAACCCTAACACTATCCTAGTGCTGATGTTAACCCTAAACATAACACTATCCTAGGCCTGATGCTAACCCTAACCCTAACCCTAACTCTATCCTAGGGTTGATGCTAACCCTAACCCTAACACTATCCTAGGGCTGATGCTAACCCTAACCCAAACCCTAACACTATCCTAGGGCTGATGTTAACCCTAACCCTAACACTATCCTAGGCCTGATGATAACCCTAAACCTAACCCTAACACTATCCTAGGGCTGATGCTAACCCTAACCCTAACACTATCCTAGGGCTGATGCTAACCCTAACCCTAACCCTAACACTATCCTAGGGCGGATGCTAACCCTAAGCCTAACCCTAACACTATCCTAGGGCTGATGCTAACCCTAACACTAACACTATCCTAGGGCTGATGCTAACCCTAACCCTAACCCAAACATTATCCTAGGGCGGATGCTAACCCTAACCCTAACCCTAACACTATCCTAGGGCTGATGCTAACCCTAACACTAACACTATCCTAGGCCTGATGCTAACCCTAACCCTAACCCTAACACTATCCTAGGGCTGATGCTAACCCTAACCCTAACACTATCCTAGGGCTGATGCTAACCCTAACCCTAACCCTAACACTATCCTAGTGTTGATGCTAACCCTAACCCTAACAATATCCTAGGGCTGATGCTAACCCTAACCCTAACACTATCCTCGGGCTGATGCTAACCCTAACCCTAACCCTAACACTAACCTAGGGCTGATGCTAACCCTAACCCTAACACTATCCTAGGGCTGATGCTAACCCTAACCCTAACCCTAACACTATCCTAGGGCTGATGCTAACCCTAACCCTAACCCTAACACTATCCTAGGGCTGATGCTAACCCTAACACTAACACTATCCTAGGGCTGATGCTAACCCTAACCCTAACCCTAACACTATCCTAGGGCTGATGCTAACCCTAACCCTAACCCAAACACTATCCTAGGGTTGATGCTAACCCTAACCCTAACACTATCCTTGGGCTGATGCTAACCCTAACCCTAACCCTAACACTATCCTAGGGCAGATGCTAACCCTAACGCTAACCCTAACACTATCCTTGAACTGATGCTAACCCTAACCCTAACCCTAACACTATCCTAGGCCTGATGATAACCCTAACCCTAACCCTAACACTATCCTAGGGTTTATGTTAACCGTAACGCTAACACTATCCTAGGGCTGATGCTAACCCTAACCCTAACCCTAACACTATCCTAGGGCGGATGCTAACCCTAACCCTAACCCTAACACTGTCCTAGGGCTGATGCTAACCCTAACACTAACACTATCCTAGGGCTGATGCTAACCCTAACCCTAACCCTAACATTATCCTAGGGCGGATGGTAACCCTAACCCTAACCTAACACTATCCTAGGGCTGATGCTAACCCTAACACTAAAACTATCCTAGGCCTGATGCTAACCCTAACTCTAACCCTAACACTATCCTAGGGCTAAAGCTAACCCTAACCCTAACACTATCCTAGGGCTGATGCTCACCCTAACTCTAACACTATAATAGGGCTAATGCTAACCCCTACCCTAACTCTAACACTCTCCAAGGGCTGATGCTAACCCTAACCTTAACCCTAACACTATCCTAGGGCTGATGCTAACCCTAACCCTAACTCTAACACTATCTTAGGGCTGAGGCTAACCCTAACCCTAACACTATCCTACGGCTGATGCTAACCCTAACCCTAACCCTAACACTATACTAGGGCTGATGCTAACCCTAACCCTAACACTATCCTAGGCCTGATGCTAACCCTAACTCTAACCCTAACACTATCCTAGGGCTGATGCTAACCCTAACCCTAACACTATCCTAGGGCTGATGCTAACCCTAACCCTAACCCTAACACTATCCTAGGGCTGATGCTAACCCTAACCCTAACTCTAACACTATCTTAGGGCTGAGGCTAACCCTAACACTAACACTATCCTACGGCTGATGCTAACCCGAACCCTAACCCTAACACTAACCTAGGGCTGATGCTAACCCTAACCATAACACTATCCTAGGCCTGATGCTAACCCTAACCCTAACCCTAACTCTATCCTAGGGTTGATGCTAACCCTAACCCTAACACTATCCTAGGGCTGATGCTAACCCTAACCCAAACCCTAACACTATCCTAGGGCTGATGCTAACCTTAACCCTAACACTATCCTAGGCCTGATGATAACCCTAACCCTAACCCTAACACTATCCTAGGGCTGATGCTAACCCTAACCCTAACACTATCCTAGGCCTGATGATAACCCTAACCCTAACCCTAACACTATCGTAGGGCTGATGCTAACCCTAACCCTAACACTATCCTAGGGCTGATGCTAACCCTAACCCTAACCCTAACACTATCCTAGGGCTGATGCTAACCCTAACGCTAACCCTAACACTATCCTTGAACTGATGCTAACCCTAACCCTAACCCTAACACTATCCTAGGCCTGATGATAACCCTAACCCTAACCCTAACACTATCCTAGGGTTTATGTTAACCCTAACCCTAACACTATCCTAGGGCTGATGCTAACCCTAACCCTAACCCTAACACTATCCTAGGGCGGATGCTAACCCTAACCCTAACCCTAACACTATAGTAGGGCTGATGCTAACCCTAACACTAACACTATCCTAGGGCTGATGCTAACCCTAACCCTAACCCTAACATTATCCTAGGGCGGATGCTAACCCTAACCCTAACCTAACAGTATCCTAGGGCTGATGCTAACCCTAACACTAAAACTATCCTAGGCCTGTTGCTAACCCTAACCCTAACCCTAACACTATCCTAGGGCTAATGCTAACCCTAACCCTAACACTGTCCTAGGGCTGATGCTCGCCCTAACACTAACACTATCCTAGGGCTGATGCTAACCCTAACCCTAACCCTAACACTCTCCAAGGGCTGATGCTAACCCTAACCCTAACCCTAACACTATCCTAGGGCTGATGCTAACCCTAACCCTAACTCTAACACTATCTTAGGGCTGAGGCTAACCCTAACCCTAACACTATCCTACGGCTGATGCTAACCCTAACCCTAACCCTAACACTATCCTAGGGCTGATGCTAACCCTAACCCTAACACTATCCTAGGCCTGATGCTAACCCTAACATTAACCCTAACACTATCCTAGGGCTGATGCTAACCCTAAACCTAACACTATCCTAGGCCTGATGCTAACCCTAACCCTAACCCTAACTGTATCCTAGGGTTGATGCTAACCCTAACCCTAACACTATCCTAGGGCTGATGCTAACCCTAACCCAAACCCTAACACTATCCTAGGGCTGATGCTAACCCTAACCCTAACACTATCCTAGGCCTGATTATAACCCTAACCCTAACCCTAACACTATCCTAGGGCTGATGCTAACCCTAACCCTGACCCTAACATTATCCTACGGCTGATGCTAACCCTAACCCTAACCCTAACTGTATCCTAGGGTTGATGCTAACCCTAACCCTAACACTATCCTAGGGCTGATGCTAACCCTAACCCTCACACTATCCTAGGGCTGATGCTAACCCTAACCCTAACCCTAACACTATCCTAGGGCTGATGCTAACCCTAACCCTAACACTATCCTTGGGCTGATGCTAACACTAACCCTAACCCTAACACTATCCTAGGGCAGATGCTAACCCTAACGCTAACCCTAACACTATCCTTGAACTGATGCTAACCCTAACCCTAACCCTAACACTATCCTAGGCCTGATGATAACCCTAACCCTAACCCTAACACTATCCTAGGGTTTATGTTAACCCTAACCCTAACACTATCCTAGGGCTGATGCTAACCCTAACCCTAACCCTAACACTATCCTAGGGCGGATGCTAACCCTAACACTAACCCTAACACTATAGTAGGGCTGATGCTAACCCTAACACTAACACTATCCTAGGGCTGATGCTAACCCTAACCCTAACCCTAACATTATCCTAGGGCGGATGCTAACCCTAACCCTAACCTAACAGTATCCTAGGGCTGATGCTAACCCTAACACTAAAACTATCCTAGGCCTGATGCTAACCCTAAACCTAACCCTAACACTATCCTAGGGCTAATGCTAACCCTAACCCTAACACTATCCTAGGGCTGATGCTCACCCTAACACTAACACTATCGTAGGGCTGATGCTAACCCTAACCCTAACCCTAACACTCTCCAAGGGCTGATGCTAACCCTAACCCTAACCCTAACACTATCCTAGGGCTGATGCTAACCCTAACGCTAACTCTAACACTATCTTAGGGCTGAGGCTAACCCTAACCCTAACACTATCCTACGGCTGATGCTAACCCTAACCCTAACCCTAACACTATCCTAGGGCTGATGCTAACCCTAACCCTAACACTATCCTAGGCCTGATGCTAACCCTAACCCTAACCCTAACACTATCCTAGGGCTGATGCTAACCCTAACCCTAACACTATCCTAGGGCTGATGCTAATCCTAACCCTAACCCTAACACTATCCTAGGGCTGATGCTAACACTAACCCTAACTCTAACACTATCTTAGGGCTGAGGCTAACCCTAACCCTAACACTATCCTACGGCTGATGCTAACCCGAACCCTAACCCTAACACTATCCTAGGGCTGATGTTAACCCTAACCATAACACTATCCTAGGCCTGATGCTAACCCTAACCCTAACCCTAACTCTATCCTAGGGTTGATGCTAACCCTAACCCTAACACTATCCTAGGGCTGATGCTAACCCTAACCCAAACCCTAACACTATCCTAGGGCTGATGCTAACCCTAACCTTAACACTATCCTAGGCCTGATGATAACCCTAACCCTAACCCTAACACTATCCTAGGGCTGATGCTAACCCTAACCCTAACACTATCCTAGGGCTGATGCTAACCCTAACCCTAACCCTAACACTATCCTAGGGCGGATGCTAACCCTAACCCTAACCCTAACACTATCCTAGGGCTGATGCTAACCCTAACACTAACACTATCCTAGGGCTGATGCTAACCCTAACCCTAACCCAAACATTATCCTAGGGCGGATGCTAACCCTAACCCTAACCCTAACACTATCCTAGGGCTGATGCTAACCCTAACCCTAACACTATCCTTGGGCTGATGCTAACCCTAACCCTAACCCTAACACTATCCTAGGGCAGATGCTAACCCTAACGCTAACCCTAACACTATCCTTGAACTGATGCTAACCCTAACCCTAACCCTAACACTATCCTAGGCCTGATGATAACCCTAACCCTAACCCTAACACTATCCTAGGGTTTATGTTAACCCTAACCCTAACACTATCCTAGGGCTGATGCTAACCCTAACCCTAACCCTAACACTATCCTAGGGCGGATGCTAACCCTAACCCTAACGCTAACACTATAGTAGGGCTGATGCTAACCCGAACACTAACACTATCCTAGGGCTGATGCTAACCCTAACCCTAACCCTAACATTATCCTAGGGCGGATGCTAACCCTAACCCTAACCTAACAGTATCCTAGGGCTGATGCTAACCCTAACACTAAAACTATCCTAGGCCTGATGCTAACCCTAACCCTAACCCTAACACTATCCTAGGGCTAATGCTAACCCTAACCCTAACACTATCCTAGGGCTGATGCTCGCCCTAACACTAACACTATCCTAGGGCTGATGCTAACCCTAACCCTAACCCTAACACTCTCCAAGGGCTGATGCTAACCCTAACCCTAACCCTAACACTATCCTAGGGCTGATGCTAACCCTAACACTAACTCTAACACTATCTTAGGGCTGAGGCTAACCCTAACCCTAACACTATCCTACGGATGATGCTAACCCTAACCCTAACCCTAACACTATCCTAGGGCTGATGCTAACCCTAACCCTAACACTATCCTAGGCCTGATGCTAACCCTAACCCTAACCCTAACACTATCCTAGGGCTGATGCTAACCCTAAACCTAACACTATCATAGGCCTGATGCTAACCCTAACCCTAACCCTAACTGTATCCTAGGGTTGATGCTAACCCTAACCCTAACACTATCCTAGGGCTGATGCTAACCCTAACCCAAACCCTAACACTATCCTAGGGCTGATGCTAACCCTAACCCTAACACTATCCTAGGGCTGATGCTAACCCTAACCCTAACCCTAACACTATCCTAGGGCTGATGCTAACCCTAACCCTAACACTATCCTTGGGCTGATGCTAACACTAACACTAACCCTAACACTATCCTAGGGCAGATGCTAACCCTAACGCTAACCCTAACACTATCCTTGAACTGATGCTAACCCTAACCCTAACCCTAACACTATCCTAGGCCTGATGATAACCCTAACCCTAACCCTAACACTATCCTAGGGTTTATGTTAACCCTAACCCTAACACTATCCTAGGGCTGATGCTAACCCTAACCCTAACCCTAACACTATCCTAGGGCGGATGCTAACCCTAACACTAACCCTAACACTATAGTAGGGCTGATGCTAACCCTAACACTAACCCTATCCTAGGGCTGATGCTAACCCTAACTCTAACCCTAACATTATCCTAGGGCGGATGCTAAACCTTAACCCTAACCTAACAGTATGCTAGGGCTGATGCTAACCCTAACACTAAAACTATCCTAGGCCTGATGCTAACCCTAACCCTAACCCTAACACTATCCTAGGGCTAATGCTAACCCTAACCCTAACACTATCCTAGGGCTGATGCTCACCCTAACACTAACACTATCCTAGGGCTGATGCTAACCCTAACCCTAACCCTAACACTCTCCAAGGGCTGATGCTAACCCTAACCCTAACCCTAACACTATCCTAGGGCTGATGCTAACCCTAACGCTAACTCTAACACTGTCTTAGGGCTGAGGCTAACCCTAACCCTAACACTATTCTACGGCTGATGCTAACCCTAACCCTAACCCTAACACTATCCTAGGGCTGATGCTAACCCTAACCCTAACAATATCCTAGGGCAGATGCTAACCCTAACCCTAACCCTAACACTATCCTTGGGCTGATGCCAACCCTAACCCTAACACTATCCTGGGCCTGATGTTAACCCTAACCCTAACCCTAACACTATCCTAGGGCTGATGCTAACCCTAACCCTAACACTATCCTTGGGCTGATGCTAACCCTAACCCTAACCTTAACAATATCCTAGGGCAGATGCTAACCCTAACGCTAACCCTAACACTATCCTTGAACTGATGCTAACCCTAAGCCTAACCCTAACACTATCCTAGGCCTGATGATAACGCTAACCCTAACCCTAACACTATCCTAGGGTTTATGTTAACCCTAACCCTAACACTATCCTAGGGCTGATGCTAACCCTAACCCTAACCCTAACACTATCCTAGGGCGGATGCTAACCCTATCCCTAACCCTAACACTATCCTAGGGCTGATGCTAACCCTAACACTAACACTATCCTAGGGCTGATGCTAACCCTAACCCTAACCCTAACATTATCCTAGGGCTGATGCTAACCCTAACCCTAACTCTAACACTATCTTAGGGCTGAGGCTAACCCTAACCCTAACACTATCCTTCGGCTGATGCTAACCCTAACCCTAACCCTAACACTATCCTAGGGCTGATGCTAACCCTAACCCTAACACTATCCTAGGGCTGATGCTAACAGTAACCCTAACCCTAACACTATCCTAGGGCTGATGCTAACCCTAACCCTAACACTATCCTAGGGCTGATGCTAACCCTAACCCTAACCCTAACACTATCCTAGGGCGGATGCTAACCCTAACCCTAACCCTAACATTATCCTAGGGCTGAAGCTAACCCTAACACTAACACTATCCTAGGGCTGATGCTAACCCTAACCCTAACCCTAACACTATCCTAGGGCTGATGCTAACCCTAACCCTAACTCTAACACTATCTTAGGGCTGAGGCTAACCCTAACCCTAACACTATCCTACGGCTGATGCTAACCCTAACCCTAACCATAAGACTATCCTAGGGCTGATGCTAACCCTAACCCTAACACTATCCTAGGCCTGATGCTAACCCTAAGCCTAACCCTAACACTATCGTAGGGCTGATGCTAACCCTAACCCTAACACTATCCTAGGGCTGATGCTAATCTAACCCTAACCCTAACACTATCCTAGGCCTGATGCTACCCTAACCCTAACACTATCCTAGGCCTGATGATAACCCTAACCCTAACCCTGACACCATCCTAGGGCTGATGCTAACCCTAAGCCTAACACTATCCTAGGGCTGATGCTAACCCTAACCCTAACCCTAACAGTATCCTAGGGCTGATGCTAACCCTAACCCTAACCCTAACACTATCCTAGAGCTGATGCTAACCCTATCCCTAACCCTAACCCTAACCCTAATACTATCCTAGGGCTGATGCTAACCCTAACCCTAACCCTAACCCTATCCTAGGGCTGATGCTAACCCTAACCCTAACTCTAACACTATCCTAGGGCTGAGCCTAACCCTTACCCTAACACTATCCTACGGCTGATGCTAACCCTAACCCTAACCCTAACACTATCCTAAGGCTGATGCTAACCCTAACACTAACACTATCCTAGGCCTGGTGCTAACCCTAACCCTAACCCTAACACTATTCTAGGGCTGATGCTAACCCTAACCCTAATAATATCCTAGGGCTGATGCTAACCCTAACCCTAACCCTAACACTATCCTAGGGCTGATGCTATCCCTAACCCTAACCCTAACACTATCCTAGGGCTGATGCTAACCCTAACCCTAACCCTAACACTATCCTAGGGCTCATGCTAACCCTAACCCTAACCCTAACACTATCCTAGGGCTGATGCTAACCCTAACCCTAACAATATCCTAGGCCTGATGATAACCCTAACCCTAACCCTAACACTATCCTAGGGCTGATGCTAAACCTAACCCTAACACTATCCTACGGCTGATGCTAACCCTAACCCTAACCCTAACACTATCCTAAGTCTGATGCTAACCCTAGCCCTCACACTATCCTAGGCCTGATGATAACCCTAACCCTAACTTTAACACTATCCTAGCGGTGATGCTAACCCTAACCATAACCCTAACACTATCCTAGAGCTGATGCTAACCCTAACCCTAACACTATCCTAGGCCTGATGATAACCCTAACCCTAACCCTGACACTATCCTAGGGCTGATGCTAACCCTAACCCTAACACTATCCTAGGGCTGATGCTAACCCTAACCCTAACCCTAACACTATCCTAGGCCTGATGCTAACCCTATCCCTAACCCTAACACTCTCCTAGGGCTGAGTGTAACCCTAACCCTAACACTATCCTAGGGCTGATGCTAACCTTAACCCTAACCCAAACACTATCCTAGGGTTGATGCTAACCCTAACCCTAACACTATCCTAGGGCTGATGCTAACCCTAACCCTAACCCTAACACTATCCCTGGGCTGATGCTAACCCTAACCCTAACACTATCCTGGGCCTGATGCTAACCCTCACCCTAACCCTAACACTATCCTAGGGCTGATGCTAACCCTAACCCTAACACTATCCTTGGGCTGATGCTAACCCTAACCCTAACCCTAACACTATCCTAGGGCAGATGCTAAGCCTAACGCTAACCCTAACACTATCCTTGAACTGATGCTAACACTAACCCTAACCCTAACACTATCCTAGGCCTGATGATAACCCTAACCCTAACCCTAACACTATCCTAGGATTTATGTTAACCCTAACCCTAACACTATCCTAGGGCTGATGCTAACCCTAACCCTAACCCTAACACTATCCTTGGACTAATGCTAACCCTAACCCTAACACTATCCTGGGCCTGATGCTAACCCTAACCCTAACCCTAACACTATCCTAGGGCTGAGGGTAACCCTAACCCTAACACTATCCTAGGGCTGATGCTAACCCTAACCCTAACACAAACACTATCCTAGGGTTGATGCTAACCCTAACTCTAAAACTATCCTAGGGCTGATGCTAACCCTAACCCTAACCCTAACACTATCCTTGGGCTGATGCTAACCCTAACATTAACACTATCCTGGGCCTGATGCTAACCCTAACCCTAACCCTAACACTATCCTAGGGCTGATGCTAACCCTAACCCTAACACTATCCTTGGGCTGATGCTAACCCTAACCCTAACCCTAACACTATCCTAGGGCAGATGCTAAACCTAACGCTAACCCTAACACTATCCTTGAACTGATGCTAACCCTAACCCTAACCCTAACACTATCCTAGGCCTGATGATAACCCTAACCCTAACCCTAACACTATCCTAGGATTTATGTTAACCCTAACCCTAACACTATCCTAGGGCTGATGCTAACCCTAACCCTAACCCTAACAGTATCCTAGGGCGGATGCTAACCCTAACCCTAACCCTAACACTATCCTAGGGCTGATGCTAACCCTAACACTAACACTATCCTAGGGCTGATGCTAACCCTAACCCTAACCCTAACATTATCCTAGGGCGGATGCTAACCCTAACCCTAACCCTAACACTATCCTAGGGCTGATGCTAACGCTAACCCTAACACTATCCTAGGGCTGATGCTAACCCTAACACTAACACTATCCTAGGGCTGATGCTAACCCTAACCCTAACCCTAACACTCTCCAAGGGCTGATGCTAACCCTAACCCTAACCCTAACACTATCCTAGGGCTGATGCTAACCCTCACCCTAACTCTACACTATCGTAGGGCTGAGGCTAACCCTAACCCTAACACTATCCTACGGCTGATGCTAACCCTAACCCTAACCCTAACACTATACTAGGGCTGATTCTAACCCTAACCCTTACACTATCCTAGGCCTGATGCTAACCCTAACCCTAACCCTAACACTATCCTAGGGCTGATGCTAACCATAACCATAACACTATCCTAGGGCTGATGCTAACCATAACCCTAACCCTAACACTATCCTAGGGCTGATGCTAACCCTAACCCTAACACTATCCTAGGCCTGATGATAACCCTAACCCTAACCCTAACACTATCCTAGGGCTGATGCTAACCCTAACCCTAACACTATCCAAGGGCTGATGCTAACCCTCACCCTAACCCTAACACTATCCTAAGTCTGATGCTAACCCTAGACCTCACACTATACTAGGCCTGATGATAACCATAACCCTAACATTAACACTATCCTAGGGCTGATGCTAACCCTAACCCTAACCCTAATACTATCCTAGAGCTGATGCTAACCCTAACCCTAACACTATCCTAGGCCTGATGATAACCCTAACACTAACCCTGACACTATCCTATTGCTGATGCTAACCCTAACCCTAACGCTATCCTAGGGGTGATGCTAACCCTAACCCTAACCCTAACACTATCCTAGGCCTGATGCTAACCCTATCCCTAACCCTAACACTCTCCTAGGGCTGAGGCTAACCCTAACCCTAACACTATCCTAGGGCTGATGCTAACCCTAACCCTAACCCAAACACTATACTAGGGTTGATGCTAACCCTAACCCTAACACTATCCTAGGGCTGATGCTAACCCTAACCCTAACCCTAACACTATCCTTGGACTGATGCTAACCCTAACCCTAACACTATCCTGGGCCTGATGCTAACCCTAACCCTAACCCTAACACTATCCTAGGGCTGATGCTAACCCTAACCCTAACACTATCCTTGGGCTGATGCTAACCCTAACCCTAACCCTAACACTATATTTGGGCTGATGCTAACCCTAACCCTAAGACTATCCTGGGCCTGATGCTAACCCTAACCCTAACCCTAACACTATCCTAGGGGTGATGCTAACCCTAACCCTAACACTATCCTTGGGCTGATGCTAACCCTAACCCTAACCCTAACAATATCCTATGGCAGATGCTAACCCTAACGCTAACCCTAACACTATCCTAGGCCTGATGCTAACCCTAACCCTAACCCTAACACTCTCCTAGGGTTTATGTTAACCCTAACCCTAACACTATCCTAGGGCTGATGCTAACCCTAACCCTAACCCTAACACTATCCTAGGGCGGATGCTAACCCTAACCCTAACCCTAACACTATCCTAGGGCTGATGCTAACCCTAACACTAACACTATCCTAGGGCTGATGCTAACCCTAACCCTAACCCTAACATTATCCTAGGGCTGATGCTAACCCTAACCCTAACTCTAACACTATCTTAGGGTTGAGGCTAACCCTAACCCTAACACTATCCTACGGCTGATGCTAACCCTAACCCTAACCCTAACTCTATCCTAGGGCTGATGCTAACCCTAACCCTAACACTATCCTAGGGCTGATGCTAACCCTAACCCTAACCCTAACACTATCCTAGGGCTGATGCTAACCCTAACCCTAACACTATCCTAGGCCTGATGCTAACCCTAACCCTAACCCTAACACTATCCTAGGGCTGATGCTAACCCTAACCCTAACACTATCCTAGGGCTGATGCTAACCCTAACCCTAACCCTAACACTATCCTAGGGCTGATGCTAACCCTAACCCTAACACTATGCTAGGCCTGATGATAACCCTAACCCTAACCCTAACACTATCCTAGGGCTGATGCTAACCCTAACCCTAACACAATCCTAGGGCTGATGCTAACCCTAACCCTAACCCTAACACTATCCTAAGTCTGATGCTAACCCTAGACCTCACAAGATACTAGGCCTGATGATAACCATAACCCTAACCTTAACACTATCCTAGGGCTCATGCTAACCCTAACAATAACCCTAACACTATCCTAGAGCTGATGCTAACCCTAACCCTAACACTATCCTAGGCCTGATGATAACCCTAAAACTAACCGTGACACTATCCTAGGGCTGATGCTAACCCTAACCCTAACAATATCCTAGGGCTCATGCTAACCCTAACCCTAACCCCAACACTATCCTAGGCCTGATGCTAACCCTATCCCTAACCCTAACACTCTCCTAGGGCTGAGGCTAACCCTAACCCTAACACTATCCTAGGGCTGATGCTAACCCTAACCCTAACCCAAACACTATCCTAGGGTTGATGCTAACCCTAACCCTAACACTATCCTAGAGCTGATGCTAACCCTAACCCTAACACTATCCTAGGGCTGATGCTAACCCTAACCCTAACCCAAACACTATCCTAGGGTTGATGCTAACCCTAACCCTAACACTATCCTAGGGCTGATGCTAACCCTAACCCTAACCCTAACACTATCCTAGGGCTGATGCTAACCCTAACCCTAACACTATCCTTGGGCTGATGCTAACCCTAACCCTAACCCTAACACTATCCTAGGGCAGATGCTAAGCCTAACGCTAACCCTAACACTATCCTTGAACTGATGCTAACACTAACCCTAACCCTAACACTATCCTAGGCCTGATGATAACCCTAACCCTAACCCTAACACTATCCCAGTATTTATGTTAACCCTAACCCTAACACTATCCTAGGGCTGATGCTAACCCTAACCCTAACCCTAACACTATCCTTGGACTAATGCTAACCCTAACCCTAACACTATCCTGGGCCTGATGCTAACCCTAACCCTAACCCTAACACTATCCTAGGGCTGAGGGTAACCCTAACCCTAACACTATCCTAGGGCTGATGCTAACCCTAACCCTAACACAAACACTATCCTAGGGTTGATGCTAACCCTAACCCTAACACTATCCTAGGGCTGATGCTAACCCTAACCCTAACCCTAACACTATCCTTGGGCTGATGCTAATCCTAACCCTAACACTATCCTGGGCCTTATGCTAACCCTAACCCTAACCCTAACACTATCCTAGGGCTGATGCTAACCCTAACCATAACACTATCCTTGGGCTGATGCTAACCCTAACCCTAACCCTAACACTATCCTAGGGCAGATGCTAAACCTAACGCTAACCCTAACACTATCCTTGAACTGATGCTAACCCTAACCCTAACCCTAACACTATCCTAGGCCTGATGATAACCCTAACCCTAACCCTAACACTATCCTAGGATTTATGTTAACCCTAACCCTAACACTATCCTAGGGCTGATGCTAACCCTAACCCTAACCCTAACACTATCCTAGGGCGGATGCTAACCCTAACCCTAACCCTAACACTATCCTAGGGCTGATGCTAACCCTAACACTAACACTATCCTAGGGCTGATGCTAACCCTAACCCTAACCCTAACATTATCCTAGGGCGGATGCTAACCCTAACCCTAACCCTAACACTATCCTAGGGCTGATGCTAACGCTAACACTAACACTATCCTAGGGCTGATGCTAACCCTAACACTAACACTATCCTAGGGCTGATGCTAACCCTAACCCTAACCCTAACACTCTCCAAGGGCTGATGCTAACCCTAACCCTAACCCTAACACTATCCTAGGGCTGATGCTAACCCTCACCCTAACTCTACACTATCGTAGGGCTGAGGCTAACCCTAACCCTAACACTATCCTACGGCTGATGCTAACCCTAACCCTAACCCTAACACTATACTAGGGCTGATTCTAACCCTAACCCTTACACTATCCTAGGCCTGATGCTAACCCTAACCCTAACCCTAACACTAACCTAGGGCTGATGCTAACCATAACCATAACACTATCCTAGGGCTGATGCTAACCATAACCCTAACCCTAACACTATCCTAGGGCTGATGCTAACCCTAACCCTAACACTATCCTAGGCCTGATGATAACCCTAACCCTAACCCTAACACTATCCTAGGGCTGATGCTAACCCTAACCCTAACACTATCCAAGGGCTGATGCTAACCCTCACCCTAACCCTAACACTATCCTAAGTCTGATGCTAACCCTAGACCTCACACTATACTAGGCCTGATGATAACCATAACCCTAACCTTAACACTATCCTAGGGCTGATGCTAACCCTAACCCTAACCCTAATACTATCCTAGAGCTGATGCTAACCCTAACCCTAACACTATCCTAGGCCTGATGATAACCCTAACACTAACCCTGACACTATCCTAGGGCTGATGCTAACCCTAAACCTAACGCTATCCTAGGGGTGATGCTAACCCTAACCCTAACCCTAACACTATCCTAGGCCTGATGCTAACCCTATCCGTAACCCTAACACTCTCCTAGGGCTGAGGCTAACCCTAACCATAACACTATCCTAGGGCTGATGCTAACTCTAACCCTAACCCAAACACTATACTAGGGTTGATGCTAACCCTAACCCTAACACTATCCTAGGGCTGATGCTAACCCTAACCCTAACCCTAACACTATCCTTGGACTGATGCTAACCCTAACCCTAACACTATCCTGGGCCTGATGCTAACCCTAACCCTAACCCTAACACTATCCTAGGGCTGATGCTAACCCTAACCCTAACACTATCCTTGGGCTGATGCTAACCCTAACCCTAACCCTAACACTATATTTGGGCTGATGCTAACCCTAACCCTAACACTATCCTGGGCCTGATGCTAACCCTAACCCTAACCCTAACACTATCCTAGGGGTGATGCTAACCCTAACCCTAACACTATCCTTGGGCTGATGCTAACCCTAACCCTAACCCTAACAATATCCTATGGCAGATGCTAACCCTAACGCTAACCCTAACACTATCCTTGAACTGATGCTAACCCTAACCCTAACCCTAACACTATCCTAGGCCTGATGCTAACCCTAACCCTAACCCTAACACTCTCCTAGGGTTTATGTTAACCCTAACCCTAACACTATCCTTGGGCTGATGCTAACCCTAACCCTAACCCTAACACTATCCTAGGGCGGATGCTAACCCTAACCCTAACCCTAACACTATCCTAGGGCTGATGCTAACCCTAACACTAACACTATCCTAGGGCTGATGCTAACCCTAACCCTAACCCTAACATTATCCTAGGGCTGATGCTAACCCTAACCCTAACTCTAACACTATCTTAGGGTTGAGGCTAGCCCTAACCCTAACACTATCCTACGGCTGATGCTAACCCTAACCCTAACCCTAACACTATCCTAGGGCTGAAGCTAACCCTAACCCTAACACTATCCTAGGGCTGATGCTAACCATAACCCTAACCCTAACACTATCCTAGGGCTGATGCTAACCCTAACCCTAACACTATCCTAGGGCTGATGCTAACCCTAACCCTAACCCTAACACTATCCTAGGGCTGATGCTAACCCTAACCCTAACCCTAACACTATCCTAGGGCGAATGCTAACCCTAACCCTAACCCTAACACTATCCTAGGGCTGATGCTAACCCTAACACTAACACTATCCTAGGGCTGATGCTAACCCTAACCCTAACCCTAACACTATCCTAGGGCGGATGCTAACCCTAACCCTAACCCTAACACTATCCTAGGGCTGATGCTAACCCTAACACTAACACTATCCTAGGCCTGATGCTAAGGCTAACCCTAACCCTAACACTATCCTAGGGCTGATGCTAACCCTAACCCTAACACTATCCTAGGGCTGATGCTAACCCTAACACTAACACTATCCTAGGGCTGATGCTAACCCTAACCCTAACCCTAACACTCTTCAAGGGCTTATGCTAACCGTAACCCTAACCCTAACACTATCCTAGGGCTGATGCTAACCCTAACCCTAACCCTAACACTATCCTAGGGCGGATGCTAACCCTAACCCTAACCCTAACACTATCCTAGGGCTGATGCTAACCCTAACCCTAACACTATCCTAGGGCTGATGCTAACCCTAACCCTAACCCTAACACTATCCTAGGGCTGATGCTAACCCTAACCCTAACACTATCCTAGGCCTGATGATAACCCTAACCCTAACCCTAACACTATCCTAGGGCTGATGCTAACCCTAACCCTAACACAATCCTAGGGCTGATCCTATCCCTAACCCTAACCCTAACACTATCCTATGTCTGATGCTAACCCTAGACCTCACAAGATACTAGGCCTGATGATAACCATAACCCTAACCTTAACACTATCCTAGGGCTCATGCTAACCCTAACCCTAACCCTAACACTATCCTAGAGCTGATGCTAACCCTAACCCTAACACTATCCTAGGCCTGATGATAACCCTAAAACTAACCCTGACACTATCCTAGGGCTGATGTTAACCCTAACCCTAACAATATCCTAGGGCTCATGCTAACCCTAACCCTAACCCTAACACTATCCTAGGCCTGATGCTAACCCTATCCCTAACCCTAACACTCTCCTAGGGCTGAGGCTAACCCTAACCCTAACACTATCCTAGGGCTGATGCTAACCCTAACCCTAACCCAAACACTATCCTAGGGTTGATGCTAACCCTAACCCTAACACTATCCTAGGGCTGATGCTAACCCTAACCCTAACCCTAACACTATCCTTGGACTGATGCTAACCCTAACCCTAACACTATCCTGGGCCTGATGCTAACCCTAACCCTAACCCTAACACTATCCTAGGGCTGATGCTAACCCTAACCCTAACACTATCCTTGGGCTGATGCTAACCCTAACCCTAACCCTAACAATATCCTAGGGCAGATGCTAACCCTAACCCTAACACTATCCTTGGGCTGATGCTAACCCTAACCCTAACCCTAACAATATCCTAGGGCAGATGCTAACCCTAACCCTAACCCTAACACTATCCTTGGGCTGATGCTAACCCTAACCCTAACACTATCCTGGGCCTGATGCTAACCCTAACCCTAACCCTAACACTATCCTAGGGCTGATGCTAACCCTAACCCTAACACTATCCTTGGGCTGATGCTAAGCCTAACCCTAACCTTAACAATATCCTAGGGCAGATGCTAACCCTAACGCTAACCCTAACACTATCCTTGAACTGATGCTAACCCTAACCCTAACCCTAACACTATCCTAGGCCTGATGATAACGCTAACCCTAACCCTAACACTATCCTAGGGTTTATGTTAACCCTAACCCTAACACTATTTTAGGGCTGATGCTAACCCTAACCCTAACCCTAACACTATCCTAGGGCGGATGCTAACCCTAACCCTAACCCTAACACTATCCTAGGGCTGATGCTAACCCTAACACTAACACTATCCTAGGGCTGATGCTAACCCTAACCCTAATCCTAACATTATCCTAGGGCTGATGCTAACCCTAACCCTAACTCTAACACTATCTTAGGGCTGAGGCTAACCCTAACCCTAACACTATCCTTCGGCTGATGCTAACAATAACCCTAACCCTAACACTATCCTAGAGCTGATGCTAACCCTATCCCTAACCCTAACCCTAACCCTAATACTATCCTAGGGCTGATGCTAACCCTAACCCTAACCCTAACCCTATCCTAGGGCTGATGCTAACCCTAACCCTAACTCTAACACTATCCTAGGGCTGAGCCTAACCCTTACCCTAACACTATCCTACGGCTGATGCTAACCCTAACCCTAACCCTAACACTATCCTAAGGCTGATGCTAACCCTAACACTAACACTATCCTAGGCCTGGTGCTAACCCTAACCCTAACCCTAACACTATTCTAGGGCTGATGCTAACCCTAACCCTAATAATATCCTAGGGCTGATGCTAACCCTAACCCTAACCCTAACACTATCCTAGGGCTGATGCTATCCCTAACCCTAACCCTAACACTATCCTAGGGCTGATGCTAACCCTAACCCTAACCCTAACACTATCCTAGGGCTCATGCTAACCCTAACCCTAACCCTAACACTATCCTAGGGCTGATGCTAACCCTAACCCTAACAATATCCTAGGCCTGATGATAACCCTAACCCTAACCCTAACACTATCCTAGGGCTGATGCTAAACCTAACCCTAACACTATCCTACGGCTGATGCTAACCCTAACCCTAACCCTAACACTATCCTAAGTCTGATGCTAACCCTAGCCCTCACACTATCCTAGGCCTGATGATAACCCTAACCCTAACTTTAACACTATCCTAGCGGTGATGCTAACCCTAACCATAACCCTAACACTATCCTAGAGCTGATGCTAACCCTAACCCTAACACTATCCTAGGCCTGATGATAACCCTAACCCTAACCCTGACACTATCCTAGGGCTGATGCTAACCCTAACCCTAACACTATCCTAGGGCTGATGCTAACCCTAACCCTAACCCTAACACTATCCTAGGCCTGATGCTAACCCTATCCCTAACCCTAACACTCTCCTAGGGCTGAGTGTAACCCTAACCCTAACACTATCCTAGGGCTGATGCTAACCCTAACCCTAACCCAAACACTATCCTAGGGTTGATGCTAACCCTAACCCTAACACTATCCTAGGGCTGATGCTAACCCTAACCCTAACCCTAACACTATCCCTGGGCTGATGCTAACCCTAACCCTAACACTATCCTGGGCCTGATGCTAACCCTCACCCTAACCCTAACACTATCCTAGGGCGGATGCTAACCCTAACCCTAACACTATCCTTGGGCTGATGCTAACCCTAACCCTAACCCTAACACTATCCTTGGACTAATGCTAACCCTAACCCTAACACTATCCTGGGCCTGATGCTAACCCTAACCCTAACCCTAACACTATCCTAGGGCTGAGGGTAACCCTAACCCTAACACTATCCTAGGGCTGATGCTAACCCTAACCCTAACACAAACACTATCCTAGGGTTGATGCTAACCCTAACTCTAAAACTATCCTAGGGCTGATGCTAACCCTAACCCTAACCCTAACACTATCCTTGGGCTGATGCTAACCCTAACATTAACACTATCCTGGGCCTGATGCTAACCCTAACCCTAACCCTAACACTATCCTAGGGCTGATGCTAACCCTAACCCTAACACTATCCTTGGGCTGATGCTAACCCTAACCCTAACCCTAACACTATCCTAGGGCAGATGCTAAACCTAACGCTAACCCTAACACTATCCTTGAACTGATGCTAACCCTAACCCTAACCCTAACACTATCCTAGGCCTGATGATAACCCTAACCCTAACCCTAACACTATCCTAGGATTTATGTTAACCCTAACCCTAACACTATCCTAGGGCTGATGCTAACCCTAACCCTAACCCTAACAGTATCCTAGGGCGGATGCTAACCCTAACCCTAACCCTAACACTATCCTAGGGCTGATGCTAACCCTAACACTAACACTATCCTAGGGCTGATGCTAACCCTAACCCTAACCCTAACATTATCCTAGGGCGGATGCTAACCCTAACCCTAACCCTAACACTATCCTAGGGCTGATGCTAACGCTAACCCTAACACTATCCTAGGGCTGATGCTAACCCTAACACTAACACTATCCTAGGGCTGATGCTAACCCTAACCCTAACCCTAACACTCTCCAAGGGCTGATGCTAACCCTAACCCTAACCCTAACACTATCCTAGGGCTGATGCTAACCCTCACCCTAACTCTACACTATCGTAGGGCTGAGGCTAACCCTAACCCTAACACTATCCTACGGCTGATGCTAACCCTAACCCTAACCCTAACACTATACTAGGGCTGATTCTAACCCTAACCCTTACACTATCCTAGCCCTGATGCTAACCCTAACCCTAACCCTAACACTATCCTAGGGCTGATGCTAACCATAACCATAACACTATCCTAGGGCTGATGCTAACCATAACCCTAACCCTAACACTATCCTAGGGCTGATGCTAACCCTAACCCTAACACTATCCTAGGCCTGATGATAACCCTAACCCTAACCCTAACACTATCCTAGGGCTGATGCTAACCCTAACCCTAACACTATCCAAGGGCTGATGCTAACCCTCACCCTAACCCTAACACTATCCTAAGTCTGATGCTAACACTAGACCTCACACTAAACTAGGACTGATGATAACCATAACCCTAACATTAACACTATCCTAGGGCTGATGCTAACCCTAACCCTAACCCTAATACTATCCTAGAGCTGATGCTAACCCTAACCCTAACACTATCCTAGGCCTGATGATAACCCTAACACTAACCCTGACACTATCCTAGGGCTGATGCTAACCCTAACCCTAACGCTATCCTAGGGGTGATGCTAACCCTAACCCTAACCCTAACACTATCCTAGGCCTGATGCTAACCCTATCCCTAACCCTAACACTCTCCTAGGGCTGAGGCTAACCCTAACCCTAACACTATCCTAGGGCTGATGCTAACCCTAACCCTAACCCAAACACTATACTAGGGTTGATGCTAACCCTAACCCTAACACTATCCTAGGGCTGATGCTAACCCTAACCCTAACCCTAACACTATCCTTGGACTGATGCTAACCCTAACCCTAACACTATCCTGGGCCTGATGCTAACCCTAACCCTAACCCTAACACTATCCTAGGGCTGATGCTAACCCTAACCCTAACACTATCCTTGGGCTGATGCTAACCCTAACCCTAACCCTAACACTATATTTGGGCTGATGCTAACCCTAACCCTAAGACTATCCTGGGCCTGATGCTAACCCTAACCCTAACCCTAACACTATCCTAGGGGTGATGCTAACCCTAACCCTAACACTATCCTTGGGCTGATGCTAACCCTAACCCTAACCCTAACAATATCCTATGGCAGATGCTAACCCTAACGCTAACCCTAACACTATCCTTGAGCTGATGCTAACCCTAACCCTAACCCTAACACTATCCTAGGCCTGATGCTAACCCTAACCCTAACCCTAACACTCTCCTAGGGTTTATGTTAACCCTAACCCTAACACTATCCTAGGGCTGATGCTAACCCTAACCCTAACCCTAACACTATCCTAGGGCGGATGCTAACCCTAACCCTAACCCTAACACTATCCTAGGGCTGATGCTAACCCTAACACTAACACTATCCTAGGGCTGATGCTAACCCTAACCCTAACCCTAACATTATCCTAGGGCTGATGCTAACCCTAACCCTAACTCTAACACTATCTTAGGGTTGAGGCTAACCCTAACCCTAACACTATCCTACGGCTGATGCTAACCCTAACCCTAACCCTAACTCTATCCTAGGGCTGATGCTAACCCTAACCCTAACACTATCCTAGGGCTGATGCTAACCCTAACCCTAACCCTAACACTATCCTAGGGCTGATGCTAACCCTAACCCTAACACTATCCTAGGCCTGATGCTAACCCTAACCCTAACCCTAACACTATCCTAGGGCTGATGCTAACCCTAACCCTAACACTATCCTAGGGCTGATGCTAACCCTAACCCTAACCCTAACACTATCCTAGGGCTGATGCTAACCCTAACCCTAACACTATCCTAGGCCTGATGATAACCCTAACCCTAACCCTAACACTATCCTAGGGCTGATGCTAACCCTAACCCTAACACAATCCTAGGGCTGATGCTAACCCTAACCCTAACCCTAACACTATCCTAAGTCTGATGCTAACCCTAGACCTCACAAGATACTAGGCCTGATGATAACCATAACCCTAACCTTAACACTATCCTAGGGCTCATGCTAACCCTAACCCTAACCCTAACACTATCCTAGAGCTGATGCTAACCCTAACCCTAACACTATCCTAGGCCTGATGATAACCCTAAAACTAACCGTGACACTATCCTAGGGCTGATGCTAACCCTAACCCTAACAATATCCTAGGGCTCATGCTAACCCTAACCCTAACCCCAACACTATCCTAGGCCTGATGCTAACCCTATCCCTAACCCTAACACTCTCCTAGGGCTGAGGCTAACCCTAACCCTAACACTATCCTAGGGCTGATGCTAACCCTAACCCTAACCCAAACACTATCCTAGGGTTGATGCTAACCCTAACCCTAACACTATCCTAGAGCTGATGCTAACCCTAACCCTAACACTATCCTAGGGCTGATGCTAACCCTAACCCTAACCCAAACACTATCCTAGGGTTGATGCTAACCCTAACCCTAACACTATCCTAGGGCTGATGCTAACCCTAACCCTAACCCTAACACTATCCTAGGGCTGATGCTAACCCTAACCCTAACACTATCCTTGGGCTGATGCTAACCCTAACCCTAACCCTAACACTATCCTAGGGCAGATGCTAAGCCTAACGCTAACCCTAACACTATCCTTGAACTGATGCTAACACTAACCCTAACCCTAACACTATCCTAGGCCTGATGATAACCCTAACCCTAACCCTAACACTATCCTAGGATTTATGTTAACCCTAACCCTAACACTATCCTAGGGCTGATGCTAACCCTAACCCTAACCCTAACACTATCCTTGGACTAATGCTAACCCTAACCCTAACACTATCCTGGGCCTGATGCTAACCCTAACCCTAACTCTAACACTATCCTAGGGCTGAGGGTAACCCTAACCCTAACACTATCCTAGGGCTGATGCTAACCCTAACCCTAACACAAACACTATCCTAGGGTTGATGCTAACCCTAACCCTAACACTATCCTAGGGCTGATGCTAACCCTAACCCTAACCCTAACACTATCCTTGGGCTGAGGCTAATCCTAACCCTAACACTATCCTGGGCCTTATGCTAACCCTAACCCTAACCCTAACACTATCCTAGGGCTGATGCTAACCCTAACCATAACACTATCCTTGGGCTGATGCTAACCCTAACCCTAACCCTAACACTATCCTAGGGCAGATGCTAAACCTAACGCTAACCCTAACACTATCCTTGAACTGATGCTAACCCTAACCCTAACCCTAACACTATCCTAGGCCTGATGATAACCCTAACCCTAACCCTAACACTATCCTAGGATTTATGTTAACCCTAACCCTAACACTATCCTAGGGCTGATGCTAACCCTAACCCTAACCCTAACACTATCCTAGGGCGGATGCTAACCCTAACCCTAACCCTAACACTATCCTAGGGCTGATGCTAACCCTAACACTAACACTATCCTAGGGCTGATGCTAACCCTAACCCTAACCCTAACATTATCCTAGGGCGGATGCTAACCCTAACCCTAACCCTAACACTATCCTAGGGCTGATGCTAACGCTAACACTAACACTATCCTAGGGCTGATGCTAACCCTAACACTAACACTATCCTAGGGCTGATGCTAACCCTAACCCTAACCCTAACACTCTCCAAGGGCTGATGCTAACCCTAACCCTAACCCTAACACTATCCTAGGGCTGATGCTAACCCTCACCCTAACTCTACACTATCGTAGGGCTGAGGCTAACCCTAACCCTAACACTATCCTACGGCTGATGCTAACCCTAACCCTAACCCTAACACTATACTAGGGCTGATTCTAACCCTAACCCTTACACTATCCTAGGCCTGATGCTAACCCTAACCCTAACCCTAACACTATCCTAGGGCTGATGCTAACCATAACCATAACACTATCCTAGGGCTGATGCTAACCATAACCCTAACCCTAACACTATCCTAGGGCTGATGCTAACCCTAACCCTAACACTATCCTAGGCCTGATGATAACCCTAACCCTAACCCTAACACTATCCTAGGGCTGATGCTAACCCTAACCCTAACACTATCCAAGGGCTGATGCTAACCCTCACCCTAACCCTAACACTATCCTAAGTCTGATGCTAACCCTAGACCTCACACTATACTAGGCCTGATGATAACCATAACCCTAACCTTAACACTATCCTAGGGGTGATGCTAACCCTAACCCTAACCCTAATACTATCCTAGAGCTGATGCTAACCCTAACCCTAACACTATCCTAGGCCTGATGATAACCCTAACACTAACCCTGACACTATCCTAGGGCTGATGCTAACCCTAAACCTAACGCTATCCTAGGGGTGATGCTAACCCTAACCCTAACCCTAACACTATCCTAGGCCTGATGCTAACCCTATCCGTAACCCTAACACTCTCCTAGGGCTGAGGCTAACCCTAACCATAACACTATCCTAGGGCTGATGCTAACTCTAACCCTAACCCAAACACTATACTAGGGTTGATGCTAACCCTAACCCTAACACTATCCTAGGGCTGATGCTAACCCTAACCCTAACCCTAACACTATCCTTGGACTGATGCTAACCCTAACCCTAACACTATCCTGGGCCTGATGCTAACCCTAACCCTAACCCTAACACTATCCTAGGGCTGATGCTAACCCTAACCCTAACACTATCCTTGGGCTGATGCTAACCCTAACCCTAACCCTAACACTATATTTGGGCTGATGCTAACCCTAACCCTAACACTATCCTGGGCCTGATGCTAACCCTAACCCTAACCCTAACACTATCCTAGGGGTGATGCTAACCCTAACCCTAACACTATCCTTGGGCTGATGCTAACCCTAACCCTAACCCTAACAATATCCTATGGCAGATGCTAACCCTAACGCTAACCCTAACACTATCCTTGAACTGATGCTAACCCTAACCCTAACCCTAACACTATCCTAGGCCTGATGCTAACCCTAACCCTAACCCTAACACTCTCCTAGGGTTTATGTTAACCCTAACCCTAACACTATCCTAGGGCTGATGCTAACCCTAACCCTAACCCTAACACTATCCTAGGGCGGATGCTAACCCTAACCCTAACCCTAACACTATCCTAGGGCTGATGCTAACCCTAACACTAACACTATCCTAGGGCTGATGCTAACCCTAACCCTAACCCTAACATTATCCTAGGGCTGATGCTAACCCTAACCCTAACTCTAACACTATCTTAGGGTTGAGGCTAGCCCTAACCCTAACACTATCCTACGGCTGATGCTAACCCTAACCCTAACCCTAATACTATCCTAGGGCTGATGCTAACCCTAACCCTAACACTATCCTAGGGCTGATGCTAACCATAACCCTAACCCTAACACTATCCTAGGGCTGATGCTAACCCTAACCCTAACACTATCCTAGGGCTGATGCTAACCCTAACCCTAAACCTAACACTATCCTAGGGCTGATGCTAACCCTAACCCTAACCCTAACACTATCCTAGGGCGAATGCTAACCCTAACCCTAACCCTAACACTATCCTAGGGCTGATGCTAACCCTAACACTAACACTATCCTAGGGCTGATGCTAACCCTAACCCTAACCCTAACACTATCCTAGGGCGGATGCTAACCCTAACCCTAACCCTAACACTATCCTAGGGCTGATGCTAACCCTAACACTAACACTATCCTAGGCCTGATGCTAAGGCTAACCCTAACCCTAACACTATCCTAGGGCTGATGCTAACCCTAACCCTAACACTATCCTAGGGCTGATGCTAACCCTAACACTAACACAATCCTAGGGCTGATGCTAACCCTAACCCTAACCCTAACACTCTTCAAGGGCTGATGCTAACCGTAACCCTAACCCTAACACTATCCTAGGGCTGATGCTAACCCTAACCCTAACCCTAACACTATCCTAGGGCGGATGCTAACCCTAACCCTAACCCTAACACTATCCTAGGGCTGATGCTAACCCTAACCCTAACACTATCCTAGGGCTGATGCTAACCCTAACCCTAACCCTAACACTATCCTAGGGCTGATGCTAACCCTAACCCTAACACTATCCTAGGCCTGATGATAACCCTAACCCTAACCCTAACACTATCCTAGGGCTGATGCTAACCCTAACCCTAACACAATCCTAGGGCTGATCCTATCCCTAACCCTAACCCTAACACTATCCTAAGTCTGATGCTAACCCTAGACCTCACAAGATACTAGGCCTGATGATAACCATAACCCTAACCTTAACACTATCCTAGGGCTCATGCTAACCCTAACCCTAACCCTAACACTATCCTAGAGCTGATGCTAACCCTAACCCTAACACTATCCTAGGCCTGATGATAACCCTAAAACTAACCCTGACACTATCCTAGGGCTGATGTTAACCCTAACCCTAACAATATCCTAGGGCTCATGCTAACCCTAACCCTAACCCTAACACTATCCTAGGCCTGATGCTAACCCTATCCCTAACCCTAACACTCTCCTAGGGCTGAGGCTAACCCTAACCCTAACACTATCCTAGGGCTGATGCTAACCCTAACCCTAACCCAAACACTATCCTAGGGTTGATGCTAACCCTAACCCTAACACTATCCTAGGGCTGATGCTAACCCTAACCCTAACCCTAACACTATCCTTGGACTGATGCTAACCCTAACCCTAACACTATCCTGGGCCTGATGCTAACCCTAAACCTAACCCTAACACTATCCTAGGGCTGATGCTAACCCTAACCCTAACACTATCCTTGGGCTGATGCTAACCCTAACCCTAACCCTAACAATATCCTAGGGCAGATGCTAACCCTAACCCTAACCCTAACACTATCCTTGGGCTGATGCTAACCCTAACCCTAACACTATCCTGGGCCTGATGCTAACCCTAACCCTAACCCTAACACTATCCTAGGGCTGATGCTAACCCTAACCCTAACACTATCCTTGGGTGATGCTAACCCTAACCCTAACCTTAACAATATCCTAGGGCAGATGCTAACCCTAACGCTAACCCTAACACTATCCTTGAACTGATGCTAACCCTAACCCTAACCCTAACACTATCCTAGGCCTGATGATAACGCTAACCCTAACCCTAACACTATCCTAGGGTTTATGTTAACCCTAACCCTAACACTATTTTAGGGCTGATGCTAACCCTAACCCTAACCCTAACACTATCCTAGGGCGGATGCTAACCCTAACCCTAACCCTAACACTATCCTAGGGCTGATGCTAACCCTAACACTAACACTATCCTAGGGCTGATGCTAACCCTAACCCTAATCCTAACATTATCCTAGGGCTGATGCTAACCCTAACCCTAACTCTAACACTATCTTAGGGCTGAGGCTAACCCTAACCCTAACACTATCCTTCGGCTGATGCTAACAATAACCCTAACCCTAACACTATCCTAGGGCTGATGCTAACCCTAACCCTAACACTATCCTAGGGCTGATGCTAACCCTAACCCTAACCCTAACACTATCCTAGGGGTGATGCTAACCCTAACCCTAACACTATCCTAGGGCTGATGCTAACCCTAACCCTAACCCTAACACTATCGTAGGGCGGATGCTAACCCTAACCCTAACCCTAACATTATCCTAGGGCTGATGCTAACCCTAACACTAACACTATCCTAGGGCTGATGCTAACCCTAACCCTAACCCTAACACTATCCTAGGGCTGATGCTAACCCTAACCCTAACTCTAACACTATCTTAGGGCTGAGGCTAACCCTAACCCTAACACTATCCTACGGCTGATGCTAACCCTAACCCTAACCCTAAGACTATCCTAGGGCTGATGCTAACCCTAACCCTAACACTATCCTAGACCTGATGCTAACCCTAAGCCTAACCCTAACACTATCGTAGGGCTGATGCTAACCCTAACCCTAACACTATCCTAGGGCTGATGCTAACCTAACCCTAACCCTAACACTATCCTAGGGCAGATGCTAAACCTAACGCTAACCCTAACACTATCCTTGAACTGATGCTAACCCTAACCCTAACCCTAACACTATCCTAGGCCTGATGATAACCCTAACCCTAACCCTAACACTATCCTAGGATTTATGTTAACCCTAACCCTAACACTATCCTAGGGCTGATGCTAACCCTAACCCTAACCCTAACAGTATCCTAGGGCGGATGCTAACCCTAACCCTAACCCTAACACTATCCTAGGGCTGATGCTAACCCTAACACTAACACTATCCTAGGGCTGATGCTAACCCTAACCCTAACCCTAACATTATCCTAGGGCGGATGCTAACCCTAACCCTAACCCTAACACTATCCTAGGGCTGATGCTAACGCTAACCCTAACACTATCCTAGGGCTGATGCTAACCCTAACACTAACACTATCCTAGGGCTGATGCTAACCCTAACCCTAACCCTAACACTCTCCAAGGGCTGATGCTAACCCTAACCCTAACCCTAACACTATCCTAGGGCTGATGCTAACCCTCACCCTAACTCTACACTATCGTAGGGCTGAGGCTAACCCTAACCCTAACACTATCCTACGGCTGATGCTAACCCTAACCCTAACCCTAACACTATACTAGGGCTGATTCTAACCCTAACCCTTACACTATCCTAGCCCTGATGCTAACCCTAACCCTAACCCTAACACTATCCTAGGGCTGATGCTAACCATAACCATAACACTATCCTAGGGCTGATGCTAACCATAACCCTAACCCTAACACTATCCTAGGGCTGATGCTAACCCTAACCCTAACACTATCCTAGGCCTGATGATAACCCTAACCCTAACCCTAACACTATCCTAGGGCTGATGCTAACCCTAACCCTAACACTATCCAAGGGCTGATGCTAACCCTCACCCTAACCCTAACACTATCCTAAGTCTGATGCTAACCCTAGACCTCACACTAAACTAGGACTGATGATAACCATAACCCTAACATTAACACTATCCTAGGGCTGATGCTAACCCTAACCCTAACCCTAATACTATCCTAGAGCTGATGCTAACCCTAACCCTAACACTATCCTAGGCCTGATGATAACCCTAACACTAACCCTGACACTATCCTAGGGCTGATGCTAACCCTAACCCTAACGCTATCCTAGGGGTGATGCTAACCCTAACCCTAACCCTAACACTATCCTAGGCCTGATGCTAACCCTATCCCTAACCCTAACACTCTCCTAGGGCTGAGGCTAACCCTAACCCTAACACTATCCTAGGGCTGATGCTAACCCTAACCCTAACCCAAACACTATACTAGGGTTGATGCTAACCCTAACCCTAACACTATCCTAGGGCTGATGCTAACCCTAACCCTAACCCTAACACTATCCTTGGACTGATGCTAACCCTAACCCTAACACTATCCTGGGCCTGATGCTAACCCTAACCCTAACCCTAACACTATCCTAGGGCTGATGCTAACCCTAACCCTAACACTATCCTTGGGCTGATGCTAACCCTAACCCTAACCCTAACACTATATTTGGGCTGATGCTAACCCTAACCCTAAGACTATCCTGGGCCTGATGCTAACCCTAACCCTAACCCTAACACTATCCTAGGGGTGATGCTAACCCTAACCCTAACACTATCCTTGGGCTGATGCTAACCCTAACCCTAACCCTAACAATATCCTATGGCAGATGCTAACCCTAACGCTAACCCTAACACTATCCTTGAACTGATGCTAACCCTAACCCTAACCCTAACACTATCCTAGGCCTGATGCTAACCCTAACCCTAACCCTAACACTCTCCTAGGGTTTATGTTAACCCTAACCCTAACACTATCCTAGGGCTGATGCTAACCCTAACCCTAACCCTAACACTATCCTAGGGCGGATGCTAACCCTAACCCTAACCCTAACACTATCCTAGGGCTGATGCTAACCCTAACACTAACACTATCCTAGGGCTGATGCTAACCCTAACCCTAACCCTAACATTATCCTAGGGCTGATGCTAACCCTAACCCTAACACTATCCTAGGGCTGATGCTAACCCTAACCCTAACCCTAACACTATCCTAGGGCTGATGCTAACCCTAACCCTAACACTATCCTAGGCCTGATGCTAACCCTAACCCTAACCCTAACACTATCCTAGGGCTGATGCTAACCCTAACCCTAACACTATCCTAGGGCTGATGCTAACCCTAACCCTAACCCTAACACTATCCTAGGGCTGATGCTAACCCTAACCCTAACACTATCCTAGGCCTGATGATAACCCTAACCCTAACCCTAACACTATCCTAGGGCTGATGGTAACCCTAACCCTAACACAATCCTAGGGCTGATGCTAACCCTAACCCTAACCCTAACACTATCCTAAGTCTGATGCTAACCCTAGACCTCACAAGATACTAGGCCTGATGATAACCATAACCCTAACCTTAACACTATCCTAGGGCTCATGCTAACCCTAACCCTAACCCTAACACTATCCTAGAGCTGATGCTAACCCTAACCCTAACACTATCCTAGGCCTGATGATAACCCTAAAACTAACCGTGACACTATCCTAGGGCTGATGCTAACCCTAACCCTAACAATATCCTAGGGCTCATGCTAACCCTAACCCTAACCCCAACACTATCCTAGGCCTGATGCTAACCCTATCCCTAACCCTAACACTCTCCTAGGGCTGAGGCTAACCCTAACCCTAACACTATCCTAGGGCTGATGCTAACCCTAACCCTAACCCAAACACTATCCTAGGGTTGATGCTAACCCTAACCCTAACACTATCCTAGAGCTGATGCTAACCCTAACCCTAACACTATCCTAGGGCTGATGCTAACCCTAACCCTAACCCAAACACTATCCTAGGGTTGATGCTAACCCTAACCCTAACACTATCCTAGGGCTGATGCTAACCCTAACCCTAACCCTAACACTATCCTAGGGCTGATGCTAACCCTAACCCTAACACTATCCTTGGGCTGATGCTAACCCTAACCCTAACCCTAACACTATCCTAGGGCAGATGCTAAGCCTAACGCTAACCCTAACACTATCCTTGAACTGATGCTAACACTAACCCTAACCCTAACACTATCCTAGGCCTGATGATAACCCTAACCCTAACCCTAACACTATCCTAGGATTTATGTTAACCCTAACCCTAACACTATCCTAGGGCTGATGCTAACCCTAACCCTAACCCTAACACTATCCTTGGACTAATGCTAACCCTAACCCTAACACTATCCTGGGCCTGATGCTAACCCTAACCCTAACCCTAACACTATCCTAGGGCTGAGGGTAACCCTAACCCTAACACTATCCTAGGGCTGATGCTAACCCTAACCCTAACACAAACACTATCCTAGGGTTGATGCTAACCCTAACCCTAACACTATCCTAGGGCTGATGCTAACCCTAACCCTAACCCTAACACTATCCTTGGGCTGATGCTAATCCTAACCCTAACACTATCCTGGGCCTTATGCTAACCCTAACCCTAACCCTAACACTATCCTAGGGCTGATGCTAACCCTAACCATAACACTATCCTTGGGCTGATGCTAACCCTAACCCTAACCCTAACACTATCCTAGGGCAGATGCTAAACCTAACGCTAACCCTAACACTATCCTTGAACTGATGCTAACCCTAACCCTAACCCTAACACTATCCTAGGCCTGATGATAACCCTAACCCTAACCCTAACACTATCCTAGGATTTATGTTAACCCTAACCCTAACACTATCCTAGGGCTGATGCTAACCCTAACCCTAACCCTAACACTATCCTAGGGCGGATGCTAACCCTAACCCTAACCCTAACACTATCCTAGGGCTGATGCTAACCCTAACACTAACACTATCCTAGGGCTGATGCTAACCCTAACCCTAACCCTAACATTATCCTAGGGCGGATGCTAACCCTAACCCTAACCCTAACACTATCCTAGGGCTGATGCTAACGCTAACACTAACACTATCCTAGGGCTGATGCTAACCCTAACACTAACACTATCCTAGGGCTGATGCTAACCCTAACCCTAACCCTAACACTCTCCAAGGGCTGATGCTAACCCTAACCCTAACCCTAACACTATCCTAGGGCTGATGCTAACCCTCACCCTAACTCTACACTATCGTAGGGCTGAGGCTAACCCTAACCCTAACACTATCCTACGGCTGATGCTAACCCTAACCCTAACCCTAACACTATACTAGGGCTGATTCTAACCCTAACCCTTACACTATCCTAGGCCTGATGCTAACCCTAACCCTAACCCTAACACTATCCTAGGGCTGATGCTAACCATAACCATAACACTATCCTAGGGCTGATGCTAACCATAACCCTAACCCTAACACTATCCTAGGGCTGATGCTAACCCTAACCCTAACACTATCCTAGGCCTGATGATAACCCTAACCCTAACCCTAACACTATCCTAGGGCTGATGCTAACCCTAACCCTAACACTATCCAAGGGCTGATGTTAACCCTCACCCTAACCCTAACACTATCCTAAGTCTGATGCTAACCCTAGACCTCACACTATACTAGGCCTGATGATAACCATAACCCTAACCTTAACACTATCCTAGGGGTGATGCTAACCCTAACCCTAACCCTAATACTATCCTAGAGCTGATGCTAACCCTAACCCTAACACTATCCTAGGCCTGATGATAACCCTAACACTAACCCTGACACTATCCTAGGGCTGATGCTAACCCTAAACCTAACGCTATCCTAGGGGTGATGCTAACCCTAACCCTAACCCTAACACTATCCTAGGCCTGATGCTAACCCTATCCGTAACCCTAACACTCTCCTAGGGCTGAGGCTAACCCTAACCATAACACTATCCTAGGGCTGATGCTAACTCTAACCCTAACCCAAACACTATACTAGGGTTGATGCTAACCCTAACCCTAACACTATCCTAGGGCTGATGCTAACCCTAACCCTAACCCTAACACTATCCTTGGACTGATGCTAACCCTAACCCTAACACTATCCTGGGCCTGATGCTAACCCTAACCCTAACCCTAACACTATCCTAGGGCTGATGCTAACCCTAACCCTAACACTATCCTTGGGCTGATGCTAACCCTAACCCTAACCCTAACACTATATTTGGGCTGATGCTAACCCTAACCCTAACACTATCCTGGGCCTGATGCTAACCCTAACCCTAACCCTAACACTATCCTAGGGGTGATGCTAACCCTAACCCTAACACTATCCTTGGGCTGATGCTAACCCTAACCCTAACCCTAACAATATCCTATGGCAGATGCTAACCCTAACGCTAACCCTAACACTATCCTTGAACTGATGCTAACCCTAACCCTAACCCTAACACTATCCTAGGCCTGATGCTAACCCTAACCCTAACCCTAACACTCTCCTAGGGTTTATGTTAACCCTAACCCTAACACTATCCTAGGGCTGATGCTAACCCTAACCCTAACCCTAACACTATCCTAGGGCGGATGCTAACCCTAACCCTAACCCTAACACTATCCTAGGGCTGATGCTAACCCTAACACTAACACTATCCTAGGGCTGATGCTAACCCTAACCCTAACCCTAACATTATCCTAGGGCTGATGCTAACCCTAACCCTAACTCTAACACTATCTTAGGGTTGAGGCTAGCCCTAACCCTAACACTATCCTACGGCTGATGCTAACCCTAACCCTAACCCTAACACTATCCTAGGGCTGATGCTAACCCTAACCCTAACACTATCCTAGGGCTGATGCTAACCATAACCCTAACCCTAACACTATCCTAGGGCTGATGCTAACCCTAACCCTAACACTATCCTAGGGCTGATGCTAACCCTAACCCTAACCCTAACACTATCCTAGGGCTGATGCTAACCCTAACCCTAACCCTAACACTATCCTAGGGCGAATGCTAACCCTAACCCTAACCCTAACACTATCCTAGGGCTGATGCTAACCCTAACACTAACACTATCCTAGGGCTGATGCTAACCCTAACCCTAACCCTAACACTATCCTAGGGCGGATGCTAACCCTAACCCTAACCCTAACACTATCCTAGGGCTGATGCTAACCCTAACACTAACACTATCCTAGGCCTGATGCTAAGGCTAACCCTAACCCTAACACTATCCTAGGGCTGATGCTAACCCTAACCCTAACACTATCCTAGGGCTGATGCTAACCCTAACACTAACACAATCCTAGGGCTGATGCTAACCCTAACCCTAACCCTAACACTCTTCAAGGGCTGATGCTAACCGTAACCCTAACCCTAACACTATCCTAGGGCTGATGCTAACCCTAACCCTAACCCTAACACTATCCTAGGGCGGATGCTAACCCTAACCCTAACCCTAACACTATCCTAGGGCTGATGCTAACCCTAACCCTAACACTATCCTAGGGCTGATGCTAACCCTAACCCTAACCCTAACACTATCCTAGGGCTGATGCTAACCCTAACCCTAACACTATCCTAGGCCTGATGATAACCCTAACCCTAACCCTAACACTATCCTAGGGCTGATGCTAACCCTAACCCTAACACAATCCTAGGGCTGATCCTATCCCTAACCCTAACCCTAACACTATCCTAAGTCTGATGCTAACCCTAGACCTCACAAGATACTAGGCCTGATGATAACCATAACCCTAACCTTAACACTATCCTAGGGCTCATGCTAACCCTAACCCTAACCCTAACACTATCCTAGAGCTGATGCTAACCCTAACCCTAACACTATCCTAGGCCTGATGATAACCCTAAAACTAACCCTGACACTATCCTAGGGCTGATGTTAACCCTAACCCTAACAATATCCTAGGGCTCATGCTAACCCTCACCCTAACCCTAACACTATCCTAGGCCTGATGCTAACCCTATCCCTAACCCTAACACTCTCCTAGGGCTGAGGCTAACCCTAACCCTAACACTATCCTAGGGCTGATGCTAACCCTAACCCTAACCCAAACACTATCCTAGGGTTGATGCTAACCCTAACCCTAACACTATCCTAGGGCTGATGCTAACCCTAACCCTAACCCTAACACTATCCTTGGACTGATGCTAACCCTAACCCTAACACTATCCTGGGCCTGATGCTAACCCTAAACCTAACCCTAACACTATCCTAGGGCTGATGCTAACCCTAACCCTAACACTATCCTTGGGCTGATGCTAACCCTAACCCTAACCCTAACAATATCCTGGGGCAGATGCTAACCCTAACCCTAACCCTAACACTATCCTTGGGCTGATGCTAACCCTAACCCTAACACTATCCTGGGCCTGATGCTAACCCTAACCCTAACCCTAACACTATCCTAGGGCTGATGCTAACCCTAACCCTAACACTATCCTTGGGTGATGCTAACCCTAACCCTAACCTTAACAATATCCTAGGGCAGATGCTAACCCTAACGCTAACCCTAACACTATCCTTGAACTGATGCTAACCCTAACCCTAACCCTAACACTATCCTAGGCCTGATGATAACGCTAACCCTAACCCTAACACTATCCTAGGGTTTATGTTAACCCTAACCCTAACACTATTTTAGGGCTGATGCTAACCCTAACCCTAACCCTAACACTATCCTAGGGCGGATGCTAACCCTAACCCTAACCCTAACACTATCCTAGGGCTGATGCTAACCCTAACACTAACACTATCCTAGGGCTGATGCTAACCCTAACCCTAATCCTAACATTATCCTAGGGCTGATGCTAACCCTAACCCTAACTCTAACACTATCTTAGGGCTGAGGCTAACCCTAACCCTAACACTATCCTTCGGCTGATGCTAACAATAACCCTAACCCTAACACTATCCTAGGGCTGATGCTAACCCTAACCCTAACACTATCCTAGGGCTGATGCTAACCCTAACCCTAACCCTAACACTATCCTAGGGGTGATGCTAACCCTAACCCTAACACTATCCTAGGGCTGATGCTAACCCTAACCCTAACCCTAACACTATCGTAGGGCGGATGCTAACCCTAACCCTAACCCTAACATTATCCTAGGGCTGATGCTAACCCTAACACTAACACTATCCTAGGGCTGATGCTAACCCTAACCCTAACCCTAACACTATCCTAGGGCTGATGCTAACCCTAACCCTAACTCTAACACTATCTTAGGGCTGAGGCTAACCCTAACCCTAACACTATCCTACGGCTGATGCTAACCCTAACCCTAACCCTAACACTATCCTAGGGCTGATGCTAACCCTAACCCTAACACTATCCTAGACCTGATGCTAACCCTAAGCCTAACCCTAACACTATCGTAGGGCTGATGCTAACCCTAACCCTAACACTATCCTAGGGCTGATGCTAACCTAACCCTAAACCTAACACTATCCTAGGGCTGATGCTACCCTAACCCTAACACTATCCTAGGCCTGATGATAACCCTAACCCTAACCCTGACACCATCCTAGGGCTGATGCTAACCCTAAGCCTAACACTATCCTAGGGCTGATGCTAACCCTAACCCTAACCCTAACACTATCCTAGGGCTGATGCTAACCCTAACCCTACACTATCCTAGGCCTGATGCTAACCCTAACCCTAACCCTAACACTATCCTAGGGCTGATGCTAACCCTAACCCTAACCCTAACACTATCCTAGAGCTGATGCTAACCCTAACCCTAACCCTAACCCTAACCCTAATACTATCCTAGGGCTGATGCTAACCCTAACCCTAACCCTAACACTATCCTAGGGCTGATGCTAATCCTAACCCTAACTCTAACACTATCCTAGGGCTGAGGCTAACCCTTACCCTAACACTATCCTACGGCTGATGCTAACCCTAACCCTAACCCTAACACTATCCTAAGGCTGAGGCTAACCCTAACACTAACACTATCCTAGGCCTGGTGCTAACCCTAACCCTAACCCTAACACTATTCTAGGGCTGATGCTAACCCTAACCCTAATAATATCCTAGGGCTGATGCTAACCCTAACCCTAACCCTAACACTATCCTAGGGCTGATGCTATCCCTAACCCTAACCCTAACACTATCCTAGGGCTGATGCTAACCCTAACCCTAACCCTAATACTATCCTAGGGCTGATGCTAACCCTAACCCTAACCCTAACACTATCCTAGGGCTCATGCTAACCCTAACCCTAACCCTAACACTATCCTAGGGCTGATGCTAACCCTAACCCTAACAATATCCTAGGCCTGATGATAACCCTAACCCTAACCCTAACACTATCCTAGGGCTGATGCTAAACCTAACCCTAACACTATCCTACGGCTGATGCTAACCCTAACCCTATCCCTAACACTATCCTAAGTCTGATGCTAACCCTAGCCCTCACACTATCCTAGGCCTGATGATAACCCTAACCCTAACCTTAACACTATCCTAGCGGTGATGCTAACCCTAACCATAACCCTAACACTATCCTAGAGCTGATGCTACCCTAACCCTAACACTATCCTAGGCCTGATGATAACCCTAACCCTAACCCTGACACTATCCTAGGGCTGATGCTAACCCTAACCCTAACACTATCCTAGGGCTGATGCTAACCCTAACCCTAACCCTAACACTATCCTAGGCCTGATGCTAACCCTATCCCTAACCCTAACACTCTCCTAGGGCTGAGGGTAACCCTAACCCTAACACTATCCTAGGGCTGATGCTAACCCTAACCCTAACCCTAACATTATCCTCGGGCGGATGCTAACCCTAACCCTAACACTATCCTAGGGCTGATGCTAACCCTAACCCTAACCCTAACACTATCCCTGGGCTGATGCTAACCCTAACCCTAACACTATCCTGGGCCTGATGCTAACCCTCACCCTAACCCTAACACTATCCTAGGGCTGATGCTAACCCTAACCCTAACACTATCCTTGGGCTGATGCTAACCCTAACCCTAACCCTAACACTATCCTAGGGCAGATGCTAAGCCTAACGCTAACCCTAACACTATCCTTGAACTGATGCTAACCCTAACCCTAACCCTAACACTATCCTAGGCCTGATGATAACCCTAACCCTAACCCTAACACTATCCTAGGATTTATGTTAACCCTAACCCTAACACTATCCTAGGGCTGATGCTAACCCTAACCCTAACCCTAACACTATCCTTGGACTAATGCTAACCCTAACCCTAACACTATCCTGGGCCTGATGCTAACCCTAACCCTAACCCTAACACTATCCTAGGGCTGAGGGTAACCCTAACCCTAACACTATCCTAGGGCTGATGCTAACCCTAACCCTAACACAAACACTATCCTAGGGTTGATGCTAACCCTAACCCTAACACTATCCTAGGGCTGATGCTAACCCTAACCCTAACCCTAACACTATCCTTGGGCTGATGCTAACCCTAACCCTAACACTATCCTGGGCCTGATGCTAACCCTAACCCTAACCCTAACACTATCCTAGGGCTGATGCTAACCCTAACCCTAACACTATCCTTGGGCTGATGCTAACCCTAACCCTAACCCTAACACTATCCTAGGGCAGATGCTAAACCTAACGCTAACCCTAACACTATCCTTGAACTGATGCTAACCCTAACCCTAACCCTAACACTATCCTAGGCCTGATGATAACCCTAACCCTAACCCTAACACTATCCTAGGATTTATGTTAACCCTAACCCTAACACTATCCTAGGGCTGATGCTAACCCTAACCCTAACCCTAACAGTATCCTAGGGCGGATGCTAACCCTAACCCTAACCCTAACACTATCCTAGGGCTGATGCTAACCCTAACATTAACACTATCCTAGGGCTGATGCTAACCCTAACCCTAACCCTAACATTATCCTAGGGCGGATGCTAACCCTAACCCTAACCCTAACACTATCCTAGGGCTGATGCTAACGCTAACCCTAACACTATCCTAGGGCTGATGCTAACCCTAACACTAACACTATCCTAGGGCTGATGCTAACCCTAACCCTAACCCTAACACTCTCCAAGGGCTGATGCTAACCCTAACCCTAACCCTAACACTATCCTAGGGCTGATGCTAACCCTCACCCTAACTCTACACTATCGTAGGGCTGAGGCTAACCCTAACCCTAACACTATCCTACGGCTGATGCTAACCCTAACCCTAACCCTAACACTATACTAGGGCTGATTCTAACCCTAACCCTTACACTATCCTAGGCCTGATGCTAACCCTAACCCTAACCCTAACACTATCCTAGGGCTGATGCTAACCATAACCATAACACTATCCTAGGGCTGATGCTAACCATAACCCTAACCCTAACACTATCCTAGGGCTGATGCTAACCCTAACCCTAACACTATCCTAGGCCTGATGATAACCCTAACCCTAACCCTAACACTATCCTAGGGCTGATGCTAACCCTACCCTAACACTATCCAAGGGCTGATGCTAACCCTCACCCTAACCCTAACACTATCCTAAGTCTGATGCTAACCCTAGACCTCACACTATACTAGGCCTGATGATAACCATAACCCTAACATTAACACTATCCTAGGGCTGATGCTAACCCTAACCCTAACCCTAATACTATCCTAGAGCTGATGCTAACCCTAACCCTAACACTATCCTAGGCCTGATGATAACCCTAACACTAACCCTGACACTATCCTAGGGCTGATGCTAACCCTAACCCTAACGCTATCCTAGGGGTGATGCTAACCCTAACCCTAACCCTAACACTATCCTAGGCCTGATGCTAACCCTATCCCTAACCCTAACACTCTCCTAGGGCTGAGGCTAACCCTAACCCTAACACTATCCTAGGGCTGATGCTAACCCTAACCCTAACCCAAACACTATACTAGGGTTGATGCTAACCCTAACCCTAACACTATCCTAGGGCTGATGCTAACCCTAACCCTAACCCTAACACTATCCTTGGACTGATGCTAACCCTAACCCTAACACTATCCTGGGCCTGATGCTAACCCTAACCCTAACCCTAACACTATCCTTGGGCTGATGCTAACCCTAACCCTAACCCTAACACTATATTTGGGCTGATGCTAACCCTAACCCTAAGACTATCCTGGGCCTGATGCTAACCCTAACCCTAACCCTAACACTATCCTAGGGGTGATGCTAACCCTAACCCTAACACTATCCTTGGGCTGATGCTAACCCTAACCCTAACCCTAACAATATCCTATGGCAGATGCTAACCCTAACGCTAACCCTAACACTATCCTTGAACTGATGCTAACCCTAACCCTAACCCTAACACTATCCTAGGCCTGATGCTAACCCTAACCCTAACCCTAACACTCTCCTAGGGTTTATGTTAACCCTAACCCTAACACTATCCTAGGGCTGATGCTAACCCTAACCCTAACCCTAACACTATCCTAGGGCGGATGCTAACCCTAACCCTAACCCTAACACTATCCTAGGGCTGATGCTAACCCTAACACTAACACTATCCTAGGGCCGATGCTAACCCTAACACTAACCCTAACATTATCCTAGGGCTGATGCTAACCCTAACCCTAACTCTAACACTATCTTAGGGTTGAGGCTAACCCTAACCCTAACACTATCCTACGGCTGATGCTAACCCTAACCCTAACCCTAACTCTATCCTAGGGCTGATGCTAACCCTAACCCTAACACTATCCTAGGGCTGATGCTAACCCTAACCCTAACCCTAACACTATCCTAGGGCTGATGCTAACCCTAACCCTAACACTATCCTAGGGCTGATGCTAACCCTAACCCTAACCCTAACACTATCCTAGGGCTGATGCTAACCCTAACCCTAACCCTAACACTATCCTAGGGCGAATGCTAACCCTAACCCTAACCCTAACACTATCCTAGGGCTGATGCTAACCCTAACACTAACACTATCCTAGGGCTGATGCTAACCCTAACCCTAACCCTAACACTATCCTAGGGCGGATGCTAACCCTAACCATAACCCTAACACTATCCTAGGGCTGATGCTAACCCTAACACTAACACTATCCTAGGCCTGATGCTAAGTCTAACCCTAACCCTAACACTATCCTAGGGCTGATGCTAACCCTAACCCTAACACTATCCTAGGGCTGATGCTAACCCTAACACTAACACTATCCTAGGGCTGATGCTAACCCTAACCCTAACCCTAACACTCTTCAAGGGCTGATGCTAACCGTAACCCTAACCCTAACACTATCCTAGGGCTGATGCTAACCCTAACCCTAACTCTAACACTATCTTGGGGCTGAGGCTAACCCTAACCTTAACACTATCCTACGGCTGATGCTAACCCTAACCCTAACCCTAACACTATCCTAGGGCTGATGCTAACCCTAACCCTAACACTATCCTAGGCCTGATGCTAACCCTAACCTTAACCCTAACACTATCCTAGGGCTGATGCTAACCCTAACCCTAACACTATCCTAGGGCTGATGCTAACCCTAACCCTAACCCTAACACTATCCTAGGGCTGATGCTAACCCTAACCCTAACACTATCCTAGGCCTGATGATAACCCTAACCCTAACCCTAACACTATCCTAGGGCTGATGCTAACCCTAACCCTAACACAATCCTAGGGCTGATGCTAACCATAACCCTAACCCTAACACTATCCTAAGTCTGATGCTAACCCTAGACCTCACAAGATACTAGGCCTGATGATAACCATAACCCTAACCTTAACACTATCCTAGGGCTCATGCTAACCCTAACCCTAACCCTAACACTATCCTAGAGCTGATGCTAACCCTAACCCTAACACTATCCTAGGCCTGATGATAACCCTAAAACTAACCCTGACACTATCCTAGGGCTGATGCTAACCCTAACCCTAACAATATCCTAGGGCTCATGCTAACCCTAACCCTAACCCCAACACTATCCTAGGCCTGATGCTAACCCTATCCCTAACCCTAACACTCTCCTAGGGCTGAGGCTAACCCTAACCCTAACACTATCCTAGGGCTGATGCTAACCCTAACCCTAACCCAAACACTATGCTAGGGTTGATGCTAACCCTAACCCTAACACTATCCTAGAGCTGATGCTAACCCTAACCCTAACACTATCCTAGTGCTGATGCTAACCCTAACCCAAACCCAAACACTATCCTAGGGTTGATGCTAACCCTAACCCTAACACTATCCTAGGGCTGATGCTAACCCTAACCCTAACCCTAACACTATCCTAGGGCTCATGCTAACCCTAACCCTAACCCTAACACTATCCTAGGGCTGATGCTAACCCTAACCCTAACAATATCCTAGGCCTGATGATAACCCTAACCCTAACCCTAACACTATCCTAGGGCTGATGCTAAACCTAACAATAACACTATCCTACGGCTGATGCTAACCCTAACCCTAACCCTAACACTATCCTAAGTCTGATGCTAACCCTAGCCCTCACACTATCCTAGGCCTGATGATAACCCTAACCCTAACCTTAACACTATCCTAGCGGTGATGCTAACCCTAACCATAACCCTAACACTATCCTAGAGCTGATGCTAACCCTAACCCTAACACTATCCTAGGCCTGATGATAACCCTAACCCTAACCCTGACACTATCCTAGGGCTGATGCTAACCCTAACCCTAACACTATCCTAGGGCTGATGCTAACCCTAACCCTAACCCTAACACTATCCTAGGCCTGATGCTAACCCTATCCCTAACCCTAACACTCTCCTAGGGCTGAGGGTAACCCTAACCCTAACACTATCCTAGGGCTGATGCTAACCCTAACCCTAACCCTAACATTATCCTCGGGCGGATGCTAACCCTAACCCTAACACTATCCTAGGGCTGATGCTAACCCTAACCCTAACCCTAACACTATCCCTGGGCTGATGCTAACCCTAACCCTAACACTATCCTGGGCCTGATGCTAACCCTCACCCTAACCCTAACACTATCCTAGGGCTGATGCTAACCCTAACCCTAACACTATCCTTGGGCTGATGCTAACCCTAACCCTAACCCTAACACTATCCTAGGCCCGATGATAACCCTAACCCTAACCCTAACACTATCCTAGGATTTATGTTAACCCTAACCCTAACACTATCCTAGGGCTGATGCTAACCCTAACCCTAACCCTAACACTATCCTTAACTAATGCTAACCCTAACCCTAACACTATCCTGGGCCTGATGCTAACCCTAACCCTAACCCTAACACTATCCTAGGGCTGAGGGTAACCCTAACCCTAACACTATCCTAGGGCTGATGCTAACCCTAACCCTAACACAAACACTATCCTAGGGTTGATGCTAACCCTAACACTAACACTATCCTATGGCTGATGCTAACCCTAACCCTAACCCTAACACTATCCTTGGGCTGATGCTAACCCTAACCCTAACACTATCCTGGGCCTGATGCTAACCCTAACCCTAACCCTAACACTATCCTAGGGCTGATGCTAACCCTAACCCTAACACTATCCTTGGGCTGATGCTAACCCTAACCCTAACCCTAACACTATCCTAGGGCAGATGCTAAACCTAACGCTAACCCTAACACTATCCTTGAACTGATGCTAACCCTAACCCTAACCCTAACACTATCCTAGGCCTGATGATAACCCTAACCCTAACCCTAACATTATCCTAGGATTTATGTTAACATTAACCGTAACACTATCGTAGGGCTGATGCTAACCCTAACCCTAACCCTAACAGTATCCTAGGGCGGATGCTAACCCTAACCCTAACCCTAACACTATCCTAGGGCTGATGCTAACCCTAACACTAACACTATCCTAGGGCTGATGCTAACCCTAACCCTAACCCTAACATTATCCTAGGGCGGATGCTAACCCTAACCCTAACCCTAACACTATCCTAGGGCTGATGCTAACGCTAACCCTAACACTATCCTAGGGCTGATGCTAACCCTAACACTAACACTATCCTAGGGCTGATGCTAACCCTAACCCTAACCCTAACACTCTCCAAGGGCTGATGCTAACCCTAACCCTAACCCTAACACTATCCTAGGGCTGATGCTAACCCTCACCCTAACTCTACACTATCGTAGGGCTGAGGCTAACCCTAACCCTAACACTATCCTACGGCTGATGCTAACCCTAACCCTAACCCTAACACTATACTAGGGCTGATTCTAACCCTAACCCTTACACTATCCTAGGCCTGATGCTAACCCTAACCCTAACCCTAACACTATCCTAGGGCTGATGCTAACCATAACCATAACACTATCCTAGGGCTGATGCTAACCATAACCCTAACCCTAACACTATCCTAGGGCTGATGCTAACCCTAACCCTAACACTATCCTAGGCCTGATGATAACCCTAACCCTAACCCTAACACTATCCTAGGGCTGATGCTAACCCTACCCTAACACTATCCAAGGGCTGATGCTAACCCTCACCCTAACCCTAACACTATCCTAAGTCTGATGCTAACCCTAGACCTCACACTATACTAGGCCTGATGATAACCATAACCCTAACATTAACACTATCCTAGGGCCGATGCTAACCCTAACCCTAACCCTAATACTATCCTAGAGCTGATGCTAACCCTAACCCTAACACTATCCTAGGCCTGATGATAACCCTAACACTAACCCTGACACTATCCTAGGGCTGATGCTAACCCTAACCCTAACGCTATCCTAGGGGTGATGCTAACCCTAACCCTAACCCTAACACTATCCTAGGCCTGATGCTAACCCTATCCCTAACCCTAACACTCTCCTAGGGCTGAGGCTAACCCTAACCCTAACACTATCCTAGGGCTGATGCTAACCCTAACCCTAACCCAAACACTATACTAGGGTTGATGCTAACCCTAACCCTAACACTATCCTAGGGCTGATGCTAACCCTAACCTTAACCATAACACTATCCTTGGACTGATGCTAACCCTAAACCTAACACTATCCTGGGCCTGATGCTAACCCTAACCCTAACCCTAACACTATCCTTGGGCTGATGCTAACCCTAACCCTAACCCTAAGACTATATTTGGGCTGATGCTAACCCTAACCCTAAGACTATCCTGGGCCTGATGCTAACCCTAACCCTAACCCTAACACTATCCTACGGGTGATGCTAACCCTAACCCTAACACTATCCTTGGGCTGATGCTAACCCTAACCCTAACCCTAACAATATCCTATGGCAGATGCTAACCCTAACGCTAACCCTAACACTATCCTTGAACTGATGCTAACCCTAACCCTAACCCTAACACTATCCTAGGCCTGATGCTAACCCTAACCCTAACCCTAACACTCTCCTAGGGTTTATGTTAACCCTAACCCTAACACTATCCTAGGGGTGATGCTAACCCTAACCCTAACCCTAACACTATCCTAGGGCGGATGCTAACCCTAACCCTAACCCTAACACTATCCTAGGGCTGATGCTAACCCTAACACTAACACTATCCTAGGGCTGATGCTAACCCTAACACTAACCCTAACATTATCCTAGGGCTGATGCTAACCCTAACCCTAACTCTAACACTATCTTAGGGTTGAGGCTAACCCTAACCCTAACACTATCCTACGGCTGATGCTAACCCTAACCCTAACCCTAACTCTATCCTAGGGCTGATGCTAACCCTAACCCTAACACTATCCTAGGGCTGATGCTAACCCTAACCCTAACCCTAACACTATCCTAGGGGTGATGCTAACCCTAACCCTAACACTATCCTTGGGCTGATGCTAACCCTAACCCTAACCCTAACAATATCCTATGGCAGATGCTAACCCTAACGCTAACCCTAACACTATCCTTGAACTGATGCTAACCCTAACCCTAACCCTAACACTATCCTAGGCCTGATGCTAACCCTAACCCTAACCCTAACACTCTCCTAGGGTTTATGTTAACCCTAACCCTAACACTATCCTAGGGCTGATGCTAACCCTAACCCTAACCCTAACACTATCCTAGGGCGGATGCTAACCCTAACCCTAACCCTAACACTATCCTAGGGCTGATGCTAACCCTAACACTAACACTATCCTAGGGCTGATGCTAACCCTAACCCTAACCCTAACACTATCCTAGGGCGAATGCTAACCCTAACCCTAACCCTAACACTATCCTAGGGCTGATGCTAACCCTAACACTAACACTATCCTAGGGCTGATGCTAACCCTAACCCTAACCCTAACACTATCCTAGGGCGGATGCTAACCCTAACCCTAACCCTAACACTATCCTAGGGCTGATGCTAACCCTAACACTAACACTATCCTAGGCCTGATGCTAAGGCTAACCCTAACCCTAACACTATCCTAGGGCTGATGCTAACCCTAACCCTAACACTATCCTAGGGCTGATGCTAACCCTAACACTAACACTATCCTAGGGCTGATGCTAACCCTAACCCTAACCCTAACACTCTTCAAGGGTTGATGCTAACCGTAACCCTAACCCTAACACTATCCTAGGGCTGATGCTAACCCTAACCCTAACCCTAACACTATCCTAGGGCGGATGCTAACCCTAACCCTAACCCTAACACTATCCTAGGGCTGATGCTAACCCTAACCCTAACACTATCCTAGGGCTGATGCTAACCCTAACCCTAACCCTAACACTATCCTAGGGCTGATGCTAACCCTAACCGTAACACTATCCTAGGCCTGATGATAACCCTAACCCTAACCCTAACACTATCCTAGGGCTGATGCTAACCCTAACCCTAACACAATCCTAGGGCTGATGCTATCCCTAACCCTAACCCTAACACTATCCTAAGTCTGATGCTAACCCTATACCTCACAAGATACTAGGCCTGATGATAACCATAACCCTAACCTTAACACTATCCTAGGGCTCATGCTAACCCTAACCCTAACCTTAACACTATCCTAGAGCTGATGCTAACCCTAACCCTAACACTATCCTAGGCCTGATGATAACCCTAAAACTAACCCTGACACTATCCTAGGGCTGATGTTAACCCTAACCCTAACAATATCCTAGGGCTCATGCTAACCCTAACCCTAACCCTAACACTATCCTAGGCCTGATGCTAACCCTATCCCTAACCCTAACACTCTCCTAGGGCTGAGGCTAACCCTAACCCTAACACTATCCTAGGGCTGATGCTAACCCTAACCCTAACCCAAACACTATCCTAGGGTTGATGCTAACCCTAACCCTAACACTATCCTAGGGCTGATGCTAACCCTAACCCTAACCCTAACACTATCCTTGGACTGATGCTAACCCTAACCCTAACACTATCCTGGGCCTGATGCTAACCCTAACCCTAACCCTAACACTATCCTAGGGCTGATGCTAACCCTAACCCTAACACTATCCTTGGGCTGATGCTAACCCTAACCCTAACCCTAACAATATCCTAGGGCAGATGCTAACCCTAACCCTAACCCTAACACTATCCTTGGGCTGATGCTAACCCTAACCCTAACACTATCCTGGGCCTGATGCTAACCCTAACCCTAACCCTAACACTATCCTAGGGCTGATGCTAACCCTAACCCTAACACTATCCTTGGGCTGATGCTAACCCTAACCCTAACCTTAACAATATCCTAGGGCAGATGCTAACCCTAACGCTAACCCTAACACTATCCTTGAACTGATGCTAACCCTAACCCTAACCCTAACACTATCCTAGGCCTGATGATAACGCTAACCCTAACCCTAACACTATCCTAGGGTTTATGTTAACCCTAACCCTAACACTATTTTAGGGCTGATGCTAACCCTAACCCTAACCCTAACACTATCCTAGGGCTGATGCTAACCCTAACACTAACACTATCCTAGGGCTGATGCTAACCCTAACCCTAATCCTAACATTATCCTAGGGCTGATGCTAACCCTAACCCTAACTCTAACACTATCTTACGGCTGAGGCTAACCCTAACCCTAACACTATCCTTCGGCTGATGCTAACAATAACCCTAACCCTAACACTATCCTAGGGCTGATGCTAACCCTAACCCTAACACTATCCTAGGGCTGATGCTAACCCTAACCCTAACCCTAACACTATCCTAGGGGTGATGCTAACCCTAACCCTAACACTATCCTAGGGCTGATGCTAACCCTAACCCTAACCCTAACACTATCGTAGGGCGGATGCTAACCCTAACCCTAACCCTAACATTATCCTAGGGCTGATGCTAACCCTAACACTAACACTATCCTAGGGCTGATGCTAACCCTAACCCTAACCCTAACACTATCCTAGGGCTGATGCTAACCCTAACCCTAACTCTAACACTATCTTAGGGCTGAGGCTAACCCTAAACCTAACACTATCCTACGGCTGATGCTAACCCTAACCCTAACCCTAAGACTATCCTAGGGCTGATGCTAACCCTAACCCTAACACTATCCTAGGCCTGATGCTAACCCTAAGCCTAACCCTAACACTATCGTAGGGCTGATGCTAACCCTAACCCTAACACTATCCTAGGGCTGATGCTAACCTAACCCTAACCCTAACACTATCCTAGGGCTGATGCTACCCTAACCCTAACACTATCCTAGGCCTGATGATAACCCTAACCCTAACCCTGACACCATCCTAGGGCTGATGCTAACCCTAAGCCTAACACTATCCTAGGGCTGATGCTAACCCTAACCCTAACCCTAACACTATCCTAGGGCTGATGCTAACCCTAACCCTACACTATCCTAGGCCTGATGCTAACCCTAACCCTAACCCTAACACTATCCTAGGGCTGATGCTAACCCTAACCCTAACCCTAACACTATCCTAGAGCTGATGCTAACCCTAACCCTAACCCTAACCCTAACCCTAATACTATCCTAGGGCTGATGCTAACCCTAACCCTAACCCTAACACTATCCTAGGGCTGATGCTAACCCTAACCCTAACTCTAACACTATCCTAGGGCTGAGGCTAACCCTTACCCTAACACTATCCTACGGCTGATGCTAACCCTAACCCTAACCCTAACACTATCCTAAGGCTGAGGCTAACCCTAACACTAACACTATCCTAGGCCTGGTGCTAACCCTAACCCTAACCCTAACACTATTCTAGGGCTGATGCTAACCCTAACCCTAATAATATCCTAGGGCTGATGCTAACCCTAACCCTAACCCTAACACTATCCTAGGGCTGATGCTATCCCTAACCCTAACCCTAACACTATCCTAGGGCTGATGCTAACCCTAACCCTAACCCTAATACTATCCTAGGGCTGATGCTAACCCTAACCCTAACCCTAACACTATCCTAGGGCTCATGCTAACCCTAACCCTAACCCTAACACTATCCTAGGGCTGATGCTAACCCTAACCCTAACAATATCCTAGGCCTGATGATAACCCTAACCCTAACCCTAACACTATCCTAGGGCTGATGCTAAACCTAACCCTAACACTATCCTACGGCTGATGCTAACCCTAACCCTATCCCTAACACTATCCTAAGTCTGATGCTAACCCTAGCCCTCACACTATCCTAGGCCTGATGATAACCCTAACCCTAACCTTAACACTATCCTAGCGGTGATGCTAACCCTAACCATAACCCTAACACTATCCTAGAGCTGATGCTACCCTAACCCTAACACTATCCTAGGCCTGATGATAACCCTAACCCTAACCCTGACACTATCCTAGGGCTGATGCTAACCCTAACCCTAACACTATCCTAGGGCTGATGCTAACCCTAACCCTAACCCTAACACTATCCTAGGCCTGATGCTAACCCTATCCCTAACCCTAACACTCTCCTAGGGCTGAGGGTAACCCTAACCCTAACACTATCCTAGGGCTGATGCTAACCCTAACCCTAACCCTAACATTATCCTCGGGCGGATGCTAACCCTAACCCTAACACTATCCTAGGGCTGATGCTAACCCTAACCCTAACCCTAACACTATCCCTGGGCTGATGCTAACCCTAACCCTAACACTATCCTGGGCCTGATGCTAACCCTCACCCTAACCCTAACACTATCCTAGGGCTGATGCTAACCCTAACCCTAACACTATCCTTGGGCTGATGCTAACCCTAACCCTAACCCTAACACTATCCTAGGGCAGATGCTAAGCCTAACGCTAACCCTAACACTATCCTAGGCCTGATGATAACCCTAACCCTAACCCTAACACTATCCTAGGATTTATGTTAACCCTAACCCTAACACTATCCTAGGGCTGATGCTAACCCTAACCCTAACCCTAACACTATCCTTGGACTAATGCTAACCCTAACCCTAACACTATCCTGGGCCTGATGCTAACCCTAACCCTAACCCTAACACTATCCTAGGGCTGAGGGTAACCCTAACCCTAACACTATCCTAGGGCTGATGCTAACCCTAACCCTAACACAAACACTATCCTAGGGTTGATGCTAACCCTAACCCTAACACTATCCTAGGGCTGATGCTAACCCTAACCCTAACCCTAACACTATCCTTGGGCTGATGCTAACCCTAACCCTAACACTATCCTGGGCCTGATGCTAACCCTAACACTAACCCTAACACTATCCTAGGGCTGATGCTAACCCTAACCCTAACACTATCCTTGGGCTGATGCTAACCCTAACCCTAACCCTAACACTATCCTAGGGCAGATGCTAAACCTAACGCTAACCCTAAAACTATCCTTGAACTGATGCTAACCCTAACCCTAACCCTAACACTATCCTAGGCCTGATGATAACCCTAACCCTAACCCTAACACTATCCTAGGATTTATGTTAACCCTAACCCTAACACTATCCTAGGGCTGATGCTAACCCTAACCCTAACCCTAACACTATCCTAGGGCGGATGCTAACCCTAACCCTAACCCTAACACTATCCTAGGGCTGATGCTAACGCTAACCCTAACACTATCCTAGGGCTGATGCTAACCCTAACACTAACACTATCCTAGGGCTGATGCTAACCCTAACCCTAACCCTAACACTCTCCAAGGGCTGATGCTAACCCTAACCCTAACCCTAACACTATCCTAGGGCTGATGCTAACCCTCACCCTAACTCTACACTATCGTAGGGCTGAGGCTAACCCTAACCCTAACACTATCCTATGGCTGATGCTAACCCTAACCCTAACCCTAACACTATACTAGGGCTGATTCTAACCCTAACCCTTACACTATCCTAGGCCTGATGCTAACCCTAACCCTAACCCTAACACTATCCTAGGGCTGATGCTAACCATAACCATAACACTATCCTAGGGCTGATGCTAACCATAACCCTAACCCTAACACTATCCTAGGGCTGATGCTAACCCTAACCCTAACACTATCCTAGGCCTGATGATAACCCTAACCCTAACCCTAACACTATCCTAGGGCTGATGCTAACCCTACCCTAACACTATCCAAGGGCTGATGCTAACCCTCACCCTAACCCTAACACTATCCTAAGTCTGATGCTAACCCTAGACCTCACACTATACTAGGCCTGATGATAACCATAACCCTAACATTAACACTATCCTAGGGCTGATGCTAACCCTAACCCTAACCCTAATACTATCCTAGAGCTGATGCTAACCCTAACCCTAACACTATCCTAGGCCTGATGATAACCCTAACACTAACCCTGACACTATCCTAGGGCTGATGCTAACCCTAACCCTAACGCTATCCTAGGGGTGATGCTAACCCTAACCCTAACCCTAACACTATCCTAGGCCTGATGCTAACCCTAACCCTATCCCTAACACTATCCTAAGTCTGATGCTAACCCTAGCCCTCACACTATCCTAGGCCTGATGATAGCCCTAACCCTAACCTTAACACTATCTTAGCGGTGATGCTAACCCTAACCATAACCCTAACACTATCCTAGAGCTGATGCTACCCTAACCCTAACACTATCCTAGGCCTGATGATAACCCTAACCCTAACCCTGACACTATCCTAGGGCTGATGCTAACCCTAACCCTAACACTATCCTAGGGCTGATGCTAACCCTAACCCTAACCCTAACACTATCCTAGGCCTGATGCTAACCCTATCCCTAACCCTAACACTCTCCTAGGGCTGAGGGTAACCCTAACCCTAACACTATCCTAGGGCTGATGCTAACCCTAACCCTAACCCTAACATTATCCTCGGGCGGATGCTAACCCTAACCTTAACACTATCCTAGGGCTGATGCTAACCCTAACCCTAACCCTAACACTATCCCTGGGCTGATGCTAACCCTAACCCTAACACTATCCTGGGCCTGATGCTAACCCTCACCCTAACCCTAACACTATCCTAGGGCTGATGCTAACCCTAACCCTAACACTATCCTTGGGCTGATGCTAACCCTAACCCTAACCCTAACACTATCCTAGGGCAGATGCTAAGCCTAACGCTAACCCTAACACTATCCTTGAACTGATGCTAACCCTAACCCTAACCCTAACACTATCCTAGGCCTGATGATAACCCTAACCCTAACCCTAACACTATCCTAGGATTTATGTTAACCCTAACCCTAACACTATCCTAGGGCTGATGCTAACCCTAACCCTAACCCTAACACTATCCTTGGACTAATGCTAACCCTAACCCTAACACTATCCTGGGCCTGATGCTAACCCTAACCCTAACCCTAACACTATCCTAGGGCTGAGGGTAACCGTAACCCTAACACTATCCTAGGGCTGATGCTAACCCTAACCCTAACACAAACACTATCCTAGGGTTGATGCTAACCCTAACCCTAACACTATCCTAGGGCTGATGCTAACCCTAACCCTAACCCTAACACTATCCTTGGGCTGATGCTAACCCTAACCCTAACACTATCCTGGGCCTGATGCTAACCCTAACACTAACCCTAACACTATCCTAGGGCTGATGCTAACCCTAACCCTAACACTATCCTTGGGCTGATGCTAACCCTAACCCTAACCCTAACACTATCCTAGGGCAGATGCTAAACTTAACGCTAACCCTAAAACTATCCTTGAACTGATGCTAACCCTAACCCTAACCCTAACACTATCCTAGGCCTGATGATAACCCTAACCCTAACCCTAACACTATCCTAGGATTTATGTTAACCCTAACCCTAACACTATCCTAGGGCTGATGCTAACCCTAACCCTAACCCTAACACTATCTTAGGGTTGAGGCTAACCCTAACCCTAACACTATCCTACGGCTGATGCTAACCCTAACCCTAACCCTAACTCTATCCTAGGGCTGATGCTAACCCTAACCCTAACACTATCCTAGGGCTGATGCTAACCCTAACCCTAACCCTAACACTATCCTAGGGCTGATGCTAACCCTAACCCTAACACTATCCTAGGGCTGATGCTAACCCTAACCCTAACCCTAACACTATCCTAGGGCTGATGCTAACCCTAACCCTAACCCTAACACTATCCTAGGGCGAATGCTAACCCTAACCCTAACCCTAACACTATCCTAGGGCTGATGCTAACCCTAACACTAACACTATCCTAGGGCTGATGCTAACCCTAACCCTAACCCTAACACTATCCTAGGGCGGATGCTAACCCTAACCATAACCCTAACACTATCCTAGGGCTGATGCTAACCCTAACACTAACACTATCCTAGGCCTGATGCTAAGCCTAACCCTAACCCTAACACTATCCTAGGGCTGATGCTAACCCTAACCCTAACACTATCCTAGGGCTGATGCTAACCCTAACACTAACACTATCCTAGGGCTGATGCTAACCCTAACCCTAACCCTAACACTCTTCAAGGGCTGATGCTAACCGTAACCCTAACCCTAACACTATCCTAGGGCTGATGCTAACCCTAACCCTAACTCTAACACTATCTTGGGGCTGAGGCTAACCCTAACCCTAACACTATCCTACGGCTGATGCTAACCCTAACCCTAACCCTAACACTATCCTAGGGCTGATGCTAACCCTAACCCTAACACTATCCTAGGCCTGATGCTAACCCTAACCCTAACCCTAACACTATCCTAGGGCTGATGCTAACCCTAACCCTAACACTATCCTAGGGCTGATGCTAACCCTAACCCTAACCCTAACACTATCCTAGGGCTGATGCTAACCCTAACCCTAACACTATCCTAGGCCTGATGATAACCCTAACCCTAACCCTAACACTATCCTAGGGCTGATGCTAACCCTAACCCTAACACAATCCTAGGGCTGATGCTAACCATAACCCTAACCCTAACACTATCCTAAGTCTGATGCTAACCCTAGACCTCACAAGATACTAGGCCTGATGATAACCATAACCCTAACCTTAACACTATCCTAGGGCTCATGCTAACCCTAACCCTAACCCTAACACTATCCTAGAGCTGATGCTAACCCTAACCCTAACACTATCCTAGGCCTGATGATAACCCTAAAACTAACCCTGACACTATCCTAGGGCTGATGCTAACCCTAACCCTAACAATATCCTAGGGCTCATGCTAACCCTAACCCTAACCCCAACACTATCCTAGGCCTGATGCTAACCCTATCCCTAACCCTAACACTATCCTAGGGCTGAGGCTAACCCTAACCCTAACACTATCCTAGGGCTGATGCTAACCCTAACCCTAACCCAAACACTATGCTAGGGTTGATGCTAACCCTAACCCTAACACTATCCTAGAGCTGATGCTAACCCTAACCCTAACACTATCCTAGTGCTGATGCTAACCCTAACCCTAACCCAAACACTATCCTAGGGTTGATGCTAACCCTAACCCTAACACTATCCTAGGGCTGATGCTAACCCTAACCCTAACCCTAACACTATCCTAGGGCTCATGCTAACCCTAACCCTAACCCTAACACTATCCTAGGGCTGATGCTAACCCTAACCCTAACAATATCCTAGGCCTGATGATAACCCTAACCCTAACCCTAACACTATCCTAGGGCTGATGCTAAACCTAACAATAACACTATCCTACGGCTGATGCTAACCCTAACCCTAACCCTAACACTATCCTAAGTCTGATGCTAACCCTAGCCCTCACACTATCCTAGGCCTGATGATAACCCTAACCCTAACCTTAACACTATCCTAGCGGTGATGCTAACCCTAACCATAACCCTAACACTATCCTAGAGCTGATGCTAACCCTAACCCTAACACTATCCTAGGCCTGATGATAACCCTAACCCTAACCCTGACACTATCCTAGGGCTGATGCTAACCCTAACCCTAACACTATCCTAGGGCTGATGCTAACCCTAACCCTAACCCTAACACTATCCTAGGCCTGATGCTAACCCTATCCCTAACCCTAACACTCTCCTAGGGCTGAGGGTAACCCTAACCCTAACACTATCCTAGGGCTGATGCTAACCCTAACCCTAACCCTAACATTATCCTCGGGCGGATGCTAACCCTAACCCTAACACTATCCTAGGGCTGATGCTAACCCTAACCCTAACCCTAACACTATCCCTGGGCTGATGCTAACCCTAACCCTAACACTATCCTGGGCCTGATGCTAACCCTCACCCTAACCCTAACACTATCCTAGGGCTGATGCTAACCCTAACCCTAACACTATCCTTGGGCTGATGCTAACCCTAACCCTAACCCTAACACTATCCTAGGGCTGATGCTAACCCTAACCCTAACCCTAACACTATCCTAGGATTTATGTTAACCCTAACCCTAACACTATCCTAGGGCTGATGCTAACCCTAACCCTAACCCTAACACTATCCTTGGACTAATGCTAACCCTAACCCTAACACTATCCTGGGCCTGATGCTAACCCTAACCCTAACCCTAACACTATCCTAGGGCTGAGGGTAACCCTAACCCTAACACTATCCTAGGGCTGATGCTAACCCTAACCCTAACACAAACACTATCCTAGGGTTGATGCTAACCCTAACCCTAACACTATCCTATGGCTGATGCTAACCCTAACCCTAACCCTAACACTATCCTTGGGCTGATGCTAACCCTAACCCTAACACTATCCTGGGCCTGATGCTAACCCTAACCCTAACCCTAACACTATCCTAGGGCTGATGCTAACCCTAACCCTAACACTATCCTTGGGCTGATGCTAACCCTAACCCTAACCCTAACACTATCCTAGGGCAGATGCTAAACCTAACGCTAACCCTAACACTATCCTTGAACTGATGCTAACCCTAACCCTAACCCTAACACTATCCTAGGCCTGATGATAACCCTAACCCTAACCCTAACACTATCCTAGGATTTATGTTAACCCTAACCCTAACACTATCGTAGGGCTGATGCTAACCCTAACCCTAACCCTAACAGTATCCTAGGGCGGATGCTAACCCTAACCCTAACCCTAACACTATCCTAGGGCTGATGCTAACCCTAACACTAACACTATCCTAGGGCTGATGCTAACCCTAACCCTAACCCTAACATTATCCTAGGGCGGATGCTAACCCTAACCCTAACCCTAACACTATCCTAGGGCTGATGCTAACGCTAACCCTAACACTATCCTAGGGCTGATGCTAACCCTAACACTAACACTATCCTAGGGCTGATGCTAACCCTAACCCTAACCCTAACACTCTCCAAGGGCTGATGCTAACCCTAACCCTAACCCTAACACTATCCTAGGGCTGATGCTAACCCTCACCCTAACTCTACACTATCGTAGGGCTGAGGCTAACCCTAACCCTAACACTATCCTACGGCTGATGCTAACCCTAACCCTAACCCTAACACTATACTAGGGCTGATTCTAACCCTAACCCTTACACTATCCTAGGCCTGATGCTAACCCTAACCCTAACCCTAACACTATCCTAGGGCTGATGCTAACCATAACCATAACACTATCCTAGGGCTGATGCTAACCATAACCCTAACACTAACACTATCCTAGGGCTGATGCTAACCCTAACCCTAACACTATCCTAGGCCTGATGATAACCCTAACCCTAACCCTAACACTATCCTAGGGCTGATGCTAACCCTACCCTAACACTATCCAAGGGCTGATGCTAACCCTCACCCTAACCCTAACACTATCCTAAGTCTGATGCTAACCCTAGACCTCACACTATACTAGGCCTGATGATAACCATAACCCTAACATTAACACTATCCTAGGGCTGATGCTAACCCTAACCCTAACCCTAATACTATCCTAGAGCTGATGCTAACCCTAACCCTAACACTATCCTAGGCCTGATGATAACCCTAACACTAACCCTGACACTATCCTAGGGCTGATGCTAACCCTAACCCTAACGCTATCCTAGGGGTGATGCTAACCCTAACATTAACCCTAACACTATCCTAGGCCTGATGCTAACCCTATCCCTAACCCTAACACTCTCCTAGGGCTGAGGCTAACCCTAACCCTAACACTATCCTAGGGCTGATGCTAACCCTAACCCTAACCCAAACACTATACTAGGGTTGATGCTAACCCTAACCCTAACACTATCCTAGGGCTGATGCTAACCCTAACCTTAACCCTAACACTATCCTTGGACTGATGCTAACCCTAACCCTAACACTATCCTGGGCCTGATGCTAACCCTAACCCTAACCCTAACACTATCCTTGGGCTGATGCTAACCCTAACCCTAACCCTAACACTATATTTGGGCTGATGCTAACCCTAACCCTAAGACTATCCTGGGCCTGATGCTAACCCTAACCCTAACCCTAACACTATCCTAGGGGTGATGCTAACCCTAACCCTAACACTATCCTTGGGCTGATGCTAACCCTAACCCTAACCCTAACAATATCCTATGGCAGATGCTAACCCTAACGCTAACCCTAACACTATCCTTGAACTGATGCTAACCCTAACCCTAACCCTAACACTATCCTAGGCCTGATGCTAACCCTAACCCTAACCCTAACACTCTCCTAGGGTTTATGTTAACCCTAACCCTAACACTATCCTAGGGCTGATGCTAACCCTAACCCTAACCCTAACACTATCCTAGGGCTGATGCTAACCCTAACCCTAACTCTAACAGTCTCCTAGGGCTGAGGCTAACCCTATCCCTAACACTATCCTAGGCCTGATGATAACCCTAACCCTAACCCTAACACTCTCCTAGGGTTTATGTTAACCCTAACCCTAACACTATCCTAGGGCTGATGCTAACCCTAACCCTAACACTAACACTATCCTAGGGCTGATGCTAACCCTAACACTAACCCTAACATTATCCTAGGGCTGATGCTAACCCTAACCCTAAATCTAACACTATCTTAGGGTTGAGGCTAACCCTAACCCTAACACTATCCTACGGCTGATGCTAACCCTAACCCTAACCCTAACTCTATCCTAGGGCTGATGCTAACCCTAACCCTAACACTATCCTAGGGCTGATGCTAACCCTAACCCTAACCCTAACACTATCCTAGGGCTGATGCTAACCCTAACCCTAACACTATCCTAGGGCTGATGCTAACCTTAACCCTAACCCTAACACTATCCTAGGGCTGATGCTAACCCTAACCCTAACCCTAACACTATCCTAGAGCGAATGCTAACCCTAACCCTAACCCTAACACTATCCTAGGGCTGATGCTAACCGTAACACTAACACTATCCTAGGGCTGATGCTAACCCTAACCCTAACCCTAACACTATCCTAGGGCGGATGCTAACCCTAACCCTAACCCTAACACTATCCTAGGGCTGATGCTAACCCTAACACTAACACTATCCTAGGCCTGATGCTAAGCCTAACCCTAACCCTAACACTATCCTAGGGCTGATGCTAACCCTAACCCTAACACTATCCTAGGGCTGATGCTAACCCTAACACTAACACTATCCTAGGGCTGATGCTAACCCTAACCCTAACCCTAACACTCTTCAAGGGCTGATGCTAACCGTAACCCTAACCCTAACACTATCCTAGGGCTGATGCTAACCCTAACCCTAACTCTAACACTATCTTGGGGCTGAGGCTAACCCTAACCCTAACACTATCCTACGGCTGATGCTAACCCTAACCCTAACCCTAACACTATCCTAGGGCTGATGCTAACCCTAACCCTAACACTATCCTAGGCCTGATGCTAACCCTAACCCTAACCCTAACACTATCCTAGGGCTGATGCTAACCCTAACCCTAACACTATCCTAGGGCTGATGCTAACCCTAACCCTAACCCTAACACTATCCTAGGGCTGATGCTAACCCTAACCCTAACACTATCCTAGGCCTGATGATAACCCTAACCCTAACCCTAACACTATCCTAGGGCTGATGCTAACCCTAACCCTAACACAATCCTAGGGCTGATGCTAACCCTAACCCTAACCCTAACACTATCCTAAGTCTGATGCTAACCCTAGACCTCACAAGATACTAGGCCTGATGATAACCATAACCCTAACCTTAACACTATCCTAGGGCTCATGCTAACCCTAACCCTAACCGTAACACTATCCTAGAGCTGATGCTAACCCTAACCCTAACACTATCCTAGGCCTGATGAAAACCCTAAAACTAACCCTGACACTATCCTAGGGCTGATGCTAACCCTAACCCTAACAATATCCTAGGGCTCATGCTAACCCTAACCCTAACCCCAACACTATCCTAGGGCTGATGCTAACCCTATCCCTAACCCTAACACTCTCCTAGGGCTGAGGCTAACCCTAACCCTAACACTATCCTAGGGCTGATGCTAACCCTAACCCTAACCCAAACACTATCCTAGGGTTGATGCTAACCCTAACCCTAACACTATCCTAGAGCTGATGCTAACCCTAACCCTAACACTATCCTAGGGCTGATGCTAACCCTAACCCTAACCCAAACACTATCCTAGGGTTGATGCTAACCCTAACCCTAACACTATCCTAGGGCTGATGCTAACCCTAACCCTAACCCTAACACTATCCCTGGGCTGATGCTAACCCTAACCCTAACACTATCCTGGGCCTGATGCTAACCCTCACCCTAACCCTAACACTATCCTAGGGCTGATGCTAACCCTAACCCTAACACTATCCTTGGGCTGATGCTAACCCTAACCCTAACCCTAACACTATCCTAGGGCAGATGCTAAGCCTAACGCTAACCCTAACACTATCCTTGAACTGATGCTAACACTAACCCTAACCCTAACACTATCCTAGGCCTGATGATAACCCTAACCCTAACCCTAACACTATCCTAGGATTTATGTTAACCCTAACCCTAACACTATCCTAGGGCTGATGCTAACCCTAACCCTAACCCTAACACTATCCTTGGGCTGATGCTAACCCTAACCCTAACACTATCCTGGGCCTGATGCTAACCCTAACCCTAACCCTAACACTATCCTCGGGCTGATGCTAACCCTAACCCTAACACTATCCTTGGGCTGATGCTAACCCTAACCCTAACCCTAACACTATCCTAGGGCAGATGCTAAACCTAACGCTAACCCTAACACTATCCTTGAACTGATGCTAACCCTAACCCTAACCCTAACACTATCCTAGGCCTGATGATAACCCTAACCCTAACCCTAACACTATCCTAGGATTTATGTTAACCCTAACCCTAACACTATCCTAGGGCTGATGCTAACCCTAACCCTAACCCTAACACTATCCTAGGGCGGATGCTAACCCTAACCCTAACCCTAACACTATCCTAGGGCTGATGCTAACCCTAACACTAACACTATCCTAGGGCTGATGCTAACCCTAACCCTAACCCTAACATTATCCTAGGGCGGATGCTAACCCTAACCCTAACCCTAACACTATCCTAGGGCTGATGCTAACGCTAACCCTAACACTATCCTAGGGCTGATGCTAACCCTAACCCTAACCCTAACACTATCGTAGGGCGGATGCTAACCCTAACCCTAACCCTAACATTATCCTAGGGCTGATGCTAACCCTAACACTAACACTATCCTAGGGCTGATGCTAACCCTAACCGTAACCCTAACACTATCCTAGGGCTGATGCTAACCCTAACCCTAACTCTAACACTATCTTAGGGCTGAGGCTAACCCTAACCCTAACACTATCCTACGGCTGATGCTAACCCTAACCCTAACACTAAGACTATCCTAGGGCTGATGCTAACCCTAACCCTAACACTATCCTAGGCCTGATGCTAACCCTAAGCCTAACCCTAACACTATCGTAGGGCTGATGCTAACCCTAACCCTAACACTATCCTAGGGCTGATGCTAACCTAACCCTAACCCTAACACTATCCTAGGGCTGATGCTAACCCTAACCCTAACACTATCCTAGGCCTGATGATAACCCTAACCCTAACCCTAACACCATCCTAGGGCTGATGCTAACCCTAAGCCTAACACTATCCTAGGGCTGATGCTAACCCTAACCCTAACCCTAACACTATCCTAGGGCTGATGCTAACCCTAACCCTAACACTATCCTAGGGCTGATGCTAACCCTAACCCTAACCCTAGCACTATCCTAGGGCTGATGCTAACCCTAACCCTAACCCTAACACTATCCTAGAGCTGATGCTAACCCTAACCCTAACCCTAACCCTAACCCTAATACTATCCTAGGGCTGATGCTAACCCTAACCCTAACCTTAACACTATCCTAGGGCTGATGGTAACCCTAACCCTAACTCTAACACTATCCTAGGGCTGAGGCTAACCCTAACCCTAACACTATCCTACGGCTGATGCTAACCCTAACCCTAACCCTAACACTATCCTAAGGCTGATGCTAACCCTAACACTGACACTATCCTAGGCCTGGTGCTAACCCTAACCCTAACCCTAACACTATTCTAGGGCTGATGCTAACCCTAACCCTAATAATATCCTAGGGCTGATGCTAACCCTAACCCTAACCCAAACACTATACTAGGGTTGATGCTAACCCTAACCCTAACACTATCCTAGGGCTGATGCTAACCCTAACCCTAACCCTAACACTATCCTTGGACTGATGCTAACCCTAACCCTAACACTATCCTGGGCCTGATGCTAACCCTAACCCTAACCCTAACACTATCCTTGGGCTGATGCTAACCCTAACCCTAACCCTAACACTATATTTGGGCTGATGCTAACCCTAACCCTAAGACTATCCTGGGCCTGATGCTAACCCTAACCCTAACCCTAACACTATCCTAGGGGTGATGCTAACCCTAACCCTAACACTATCCTTGGGCTGATGCTAACCCTAACCCTAACCCTAACAATATCCTATGGCAGATGCTAACCCTAACGCTAACCCTAACACTATCCTTGAACTGATGCTAACCCTAACCCTAACCCTAACACTATCCTAGGCCTGATGCTAACCCTAACCCTAACCCTAACACTCTCCTAGGGTTTATGTTAACCCTAACCCTTACACTATCCTAGGGCTGATGCTAACCCTAACCCTAACCCTAACACTATCCTAGGGCGGATGCTAACCCTAACCCTAACCCTAACACTATCCTAGGGCTGATGCTAACCCTAACACTAACACTATCCTAGGGCTGATGCTAACCCTAACACTAACCCTAACATTATCCTAGGGCTGATGCTAACCCTAACCCTAACTCTAACACTATCTTAGGGTTGAGGCTAACCCTAACCCTAACACTATCCTACGGCTGATGCTAACCCTAACCCTAACCCTAACTCTATCCTAGGGCTGATGCTAACCCTAACCCTAACACTATCCTAGGGCTGATGCTAACCCTAACCCTAACCCTAACACTATCCTAGGGCTGATGCTAACCCTAACCCTAACACTATCCTAGGGCTGATGCTAACCCTAACCCTAACCCTAACACTATCCTAGGGCTGATGCTAACCCTAACCCTAACCCTAACACTATCCTAGGGCGAATGCTAACCCTAACCCTAACCCTAACACTATCCTAGGGCTGATGCTAACCTAACACTAACACTATCCTAGGGCTGATGCTAACCCTAACCCTAACCCTAACACTATCGTAGGGCGGATGCTAACCCTAACCCTAACCCTAACACTATCCTAGGGCTGATGCTAACCCTAACACTAACACTATCCTAGGCCTGATGCTAAGCCTAACCCTAACCCTAACACTATCCTAGGGCTGATGCTAACCCTAACCCTAACACTATCCTAGGGCTGATGCTAACCCTAACACTAACACTATCCTAGGGCTGATGCTAACCCTAACCCTAACCCTAACACTCTTCAAGGGCTGATGCTAACCGTAACCCTAACCCTAACACTATCCTAGGGCTGATGCTAACCCTAACCCTAACTCTAACACTATCTTGGGGCTGAGGCTAACCCTAACCCTAACACTATCCTACGGCTGATGCTAACCCTAACCCTAACCCTAACACTATCCTAGGGCTGATGCTAACCCTAACCCTAACACTATCCTAGGCCTGATGCTAACCCTAACCCTAACCCTAACACTATCCTAGGGCTGATGCTAACCCTAACCCTAACACTATCCTAGGGCTGATGCTAACCCTAACCCTAACCCTAACACTATCCTAGGGCTGATGCTAACCCTAACCCTAACACTATCCTAGGCCTGATGATAACCCTAACCCTAACCCTAACACTATCCTAGGGCTGATGCTAACCCTAACCCTAACACAATCCTAGGGCTGATGCTAACCCTAACCCTAACCCTAACACTATCCTAAGTCTGATGCTAACCCTAGACCTCACAAGATACTAGGCCTGATGATAACCATAACCCTAACCTTAACACTATCCTAGGGCTCATGCTAACCCTAACCCTAACCCTAACACTATCCTAGAGCTGATGCTAACCCTAACCCTAACACTATTCTAGGCCTGATGATAACCCTAAAACTAACCCTGACACTATCCTAGGGCTGATGCTAACCCTAACCCTAACAATATCCTAGGGCTCATGCTAACCCTAACCCTAACCCCAACACTATCCTAGGCCTGATGCTAACCCTATCCCTAACCCTAACACTCTCCTAGGGCTGAGGCTAACCCTAACCCTAACACTATCCTAGGGCTGATGCTAACCCTAACCCTAACCCAAACACTATCGTAGGGTTGATGCTAACCCTAACCCTAACACTATCCTAGAGCTGATGCTAACCCTAACCCTAACACTATCCTAGGGCTGATGCTAACCCTAACCCTAACCCAAACACTATCCTAGGGTTGATGCTAACCCTAACCCTAACACTATCCTAGGGCTGATGCTAACCCTAACCCTAACCCTAACACTATCCTAGGGCTCATGCTAACCCTAACCCTAACCCTAACACTATCCTAGGGCTGATGCTAACCCTAACCCTAACAATATCCTAGGCCTGATGATAACCCTAACCCTAACCCTAACACTATCCTAGGGCTGATGCTAAACCTAACCCTAACACTATCCTACGGCTGATGCTAACCCTAACCCTAACCCTAACACTATCCTAAGTCTGATGCTAACCCTAGCCCTCACACTATCCTAGGCCTGATGATAACCCTAACCCTAACCTTAACACTATCCTAGCGGTGATGCTAACCCTAACCATAACCCTAACACTATCCTAGAGCTGATGCTAACCCTAACCCTGACACTATCCTAGGCCTGATGATAACCCTAACCCTAACCCTGACACTATCCTAGGGCTGATGCTAACCCTAACCCTAACACTATCCTAGGGCTGATGCTAACCCTAACCCTAACCCTAACACTATCCTAGGCCTGATGCTAACCCTATCCCTAACCCTAACACTCTCCTAGGGCTGAGGGTAACCCTAACCCTAACACTATCCTAGGGCTGATGCTAACCCTAACCCTAACCCTAACATTATCGTCGGGCGGATGCTAACCCTAACCCTAACACTATCCTAGGGCTGATGCTAACCCTAACCCTAACCCTAACACTATCCCTGGGCTGATGCTAACCCTAACCCTAACACTATCCTGGGACTGATGCTAACCATCACCCTAACCCTAACACTATCCTAGGGCTGATGCTAACCCTAACCCTAACACTATCCTTGGGCTGATGCTAACCCTAACCCTAACCCTAACACTATCCTAGGGCAGATGCTAAGCCTAACGCTAACCCTAACACTATCCTTGAACTGATGCTAACACTAACCCTAACCCTAACACTATCCTAGGCCTGATGATAACCCTAACCCTAACCCTAACACTATCCTAGGATTTATGTTAACCCTAACCCTAACACTATCCTAGGGCTGATGCTAACCCTAACCCTAACCCTAACACTATCCTTGGACTAATGCTAACCCTAACCCTAACACTATCCTGGGCCTGATGCTAACCCTAACCCTAACCCTAACACTATCCTAGGGCTGAGGGTAACCCTAACCCTAACACTATCCTAGGGCTGATGCTAACCCTAACCCTAACACAAACACTATCCTAGGGTTGATGCTAACCCTAACCCTAACACTATCCTATGGCTGATGCTAACCCTAACCCTAACCCTAACACTATCCTTGGGCTGATGCTAACCCTAACCCTAACACTATCCTGGGCCTGATGCTAACCCTAACCCTAACCCTAACACTATCCTAGGGCTGATGCTAACCCTAACCCTAACACTATCCTTGGGCTGATGCTAACCCTAACCCTAACCCTAACACTATCCTAGGGCAGATGCTAAACCTAACGCTAACCCTAACACTATCCTTGAACTGATGCTAACCCTAACCCTAACCCTAACACTATCCTAGGCCTGATGATAACCCTAACCCTAACCCTAACACTATCCTAGGATTTATGTTAACCCTAACCCTAACACTATCCTAGGGCTGATGCTAACCCTAACCCTAACCCTAACAGTATCCTAGGGCGGATGCTAACCCTAACCCTAACCCTAACACTATCCTAGGGCTGATGCTAACCCTAACACTAACACTATCCTAGGGCTGATGCTAACCCTAACCCTAACCCTAACATTATCCTAGGGCGGATGCTAACCCTAACCCTAACCCTAACACTATCCTAGGGCTGATGCTAACGCTAACCCTAACACTATCCTAGGGCTGATGCTAACCCTAACACTAACACTATCCTAGGGCTGATGCTAACCCTAACCCTAACCCTAACACTCTCCAAGGGCTGATGCTAACCCTAACCCTAACCCTAACACTATTCTAGGGCTGATGCTAACCCTCACCCTAACTCTACACTATCGTAGGGCTGAGGCTAACCCTAACCCTAACACTATCCTACGGCTGATGCTAACCCTAACCCTAACCCTAACACTATACTAGGGCTGATTCTAACCCTAACCCTTACACTATCCTAGGCCTGATGCTAACCCTAACCCTAACCCTAACACTATCCTAGGGCTGATGCTAACCATAACCATAACACTATCCTAGGGCTGATGCTAACCATAACCCTAACCCTAACACTATCCTAGGGCTGATGCTAACCCTAACCCTAACACTATCCTAGGCCTGATGATAACCCTAACCCTAACCCTAACACTATCCTAGGGCTGATGCTAACCCTACCCTAACACTATCCAAGGGCTGATGCTAACCCTCACCCTAACCCTAACACTATCCTAAGTCTGATGCTAACCCTAGACCTCACACTATACTAGGCCTGATGATAACCATAACCCTAACATTAACACTATCCTAGGGCTGATGCTAACCCTAACCCTAACCCTAATACTATCCTAGAGCTGATGCTAACCCTAACCCTAACACTATCCTAGGCCTGATGATAACCCTAACACTAACCCTGACACTATCCTAGGGCTGATGCTAACCCTAACCCTAACGCTATCCTAGGGGTGATGCTAACCCTAACCCTAACCCTAACACTATCCTAGGCCTGATGCTAACCCTATCCCTAACCCTAACACTCTCCTAGGGCTGAGGCTAACCCTAACCCTAACACTATCCTAGGGCTGATGCTAACCCTAACCCTAACCCAAACACTATACTAGGGTTGATGCTAACCCTAACCCTAACACTATCCTAGGGCTGATGCTAACCCTAACCCTAACCCTAACACTATCCTTGGACTGATGCTAACCCTAACCCTAACACTATCCTGGGCCTGATGCTAACCCTAACCCTAACCCTAACACTATCCTTGGGCTGATGCTAACCCTAACCCTAACCCTAACACTATATTTGGGCTGATGCTAACCCTAACCCTTAGACTATCCTGGGCCTGATGCTAACCCTAACCCTAACCCTAACACTATCCTAGGGGTGATGCTAACCCTAACCCTAACACTATCCTTGGGCTGATGCTAACCCTAACCCTAACCCTAACAATATCCTATGGCAGATGCTAACCCTAACGCTAACCCTAACACTATCCTTGAACTGATGCTAACCCTAACCCTAACCCTAACACTATCCTAGGCCTGATGCTAACCCTAACCCTAACCCTAACACTCTCCTTGGGTTTATGTTAACCCTAACCCTAACACTATCCTAGGGCTGATGCTAACCCTAACCCTAACCCTAACACTATCCTAGGGCGGATGCTAACCCTAACCCTAACCCTAACACTATCCTAGGGCTGATGCTAACCCTAACACTAACACTATCCTAGGGCTGATGCTAACCCTAACACTAACCCTAACATTATCCTAGGGCTGATGCTAACCCTAACCCTAACTCTAACACTATCTTAGGGTTGAGGCTAACCCTAACCCTAACACTATCCTACGGCTGATGCTAACCCTAACCCTAACCCTAACTCTATCCTAGGGCTGATGCTAACCCTAACCCTAACACTATCCTAGGGCTGATGCTAACCCTAACCCTAACCCTAACACTATCCTAGGGCTGATGCTAACCCTAACCCTAACACTATCCTAGGGCTGATGCTAACCCTAACCCTAACCCTAACACTATCCTAGGGCTGATGCTAACCCTAACCCTAACCCTAACACTATCCTAGGGCGAATGCTAACCCTAACCCTAACCCTAACACTATCCTAGGGCTGATGCTAACCCTAACACTAACACTATCCTAGGGCTGATGCTAACCCTAACCCTAACCCTAACACTATCCTAGGGCGGATGCTAACCCTAACCCTAACCCTAACACTATCCTAGGGCTGATGCTAACCCTAACACTAACACTATCCTAGGCCTGATGCTAAGCCTAACCCTAACCCTAACACTATCCTAGGGCTGATGCTAACCCTAACCCTAACACTATCCTAGGGCTGATGCTAACTCTAACACTAACACTATCCTAGGGCTGATGCTAACCCTAACCCTAACCCTAACACTCTTCAAGGGCTGATGCTAACCGTAACCCTAACCCTAACACTATCCTAGGGCTGATGCTAACCCTAACCCTAACTCTAACACTATCTTGGGGCTGAGGCTAACCCTAACCCTAACACTATCCTACGGCTGATGCTAACCCTAACCCTAACCCTAACACTATCCTAGGGCTGATGCTAACCCTAACCCTAACACTATCCTAGGCCTGATGCTAACCCTAACCCTAACCCTAACACTATCCTAGGGCTGATGCTAACCCTAACCCTAACACTATCCTAGGGCTGATGCTAACCCTAACCCTAACCCTAACACTATCCTAGGGCTGATGCTAACCCTAACCCTAACACTATCCTAGGCCTGATGATAACCCTAACCCTAACCCTAACACTATCCTAGGGCTGATGCTAACCCTAACCCTAACACAATGCTAGGGCTGATGCTAACCCTAACCCTAACCCTAACACTATCCTAAGTCTGATGCTAACCCTAGACCTCACAAGATTCTAGGCCTGATGATAACCATAACCCTAACCTTAACACTATCCTAGGGCTCATGCTAACCCTAACCCTAACCCTAACACTATCCTAGAGCTGATGCTAACCCTAACCCTAACACTATCCTAGGCCTGATGATAACCCTAAAACTAACCCTGACACTATCCTAGGGCTGATGCTAACCCTAACCCTAACAATATCCTAGGGCTCATGCTAACCCTAACCCTAACCCCAACACTATCCTAGGCCTGATGCTAACCCTATCCCTAACCCTAACACTCTCCTAGGGCTGAGGCTAACCCTAACCCTAACACTATCCTAGGGCTGATGCTAACCCTAACCCTAACCCAAACACTATCCTAGGGTTGATGCTAACCCTAACCCTAACACTATCCTAGAGCTGATGCTAACCCTAACCCTAACACTATCCTAGGGCTGATGCTAACCCTAACCCTAACCCAAACACTATCCTAGGGTTGATGCTAACCCTAACCCTAACACTATCCTAGGGCTGATGCTAACCCTAACCCTAACCCTAACACTATCCCTGGGCTGATGCTAACCCTAACCCTAACACTATCCTGGGCCTGATGCTAACCCTCACCCTAACCCTAACACTATCCTAGGGCTGATGCTAACCCTAACCCTAACACTATCCTTGGGCTGATGCTAACCCTAACCCTAACCCTAACACTATCCTAGGGCAGATGCTAAGCCTAACGCTAACCCTAACACTATCCTTGAACTGATGCTAACACTAACCCTAACCCTAACACTATCCTAGGCCTGATGATAACCCTAACCCTAACCCTAACACTATCCTAGGATTTATGTTAACCCTAACCCTAACACTATCCTAGGGCTGATGCTAACCCTAACCCTAACCCTAACACTATCCTTGGACTAATGCTAACCCTAACCCTAACACTATCCTGGGCCTGATGCTAACCCTAACCCTAACCCTAACACTATCCTAGGGCTGAGGGTAACCCTAACCCTAACACTATCCTAGGGCTGATGCTAACCCTAACCCTAACACAAACACTATCCTAGGGTTGATGCTAACCCTAACCCTAACACTATCCTAGGGCTGATGCTAACCCTAACCCTAACCCTAACACTATCCTTGGGCTGATGCTAACCCTAACCCTAACACTATCCTGGGCCTGATGCTAACCCTAACCCTAACCCTAACACTATCCTAGGGCTGATGCTAACCCTAACCCTAACACTATCCTTGGGCTGATGCTAACCCTAACCCTAACCCTAACACTATCCTAGGGCAGATGCTAAACCTAACGCTAACCCTAACACTATCCTTGAACTGATGCTAACCCTAACCCTAACCCTAACACTATCCTAGGCCTGATGATAACCCTAACCCTAACCCTAACACTATCCTAGGATTTATGTTAACCCTAACCCTAACACTATCCTAGGGCTGATGCTAACCCTAACCCTAACCCTAACACTATCCTAGGGCGGATGCTAACCCTAACCCTAACCCTAACACTATCCTAGGGCTGATGCTAACCCTAACACTAACACTATCCTAGGGCTGATGCTAACCCTAACCCTAACCCTAACATTATCCTAGGGCGGATGCTAACCCTAACCCTAACCCTAACACTATCCTAGGGCTGATGCTAACGCTAACCCTAACACTATCCTAGGGCTGATGCTAACCCTAACACTAACACTATCCTAGGGCTGATGCTAACCCTAACCCTAACCCTAACACTCTCCAAGGGCTGATGCTAACCCTAACCCTAACCCTAACACTATCCTAGGGCTGATGCTAACCCTCACCCTAACTCTACACTATCGTAGGGCTGAGGCTAACCCTAACCCTAACACTATCCTACGGCTGATGCTAACCCTAACCCTAACCCTAACACTATACTAGGGCTGATTCTAACCCTAACCCTTACACTATCCTAGGCCTGATGCTAACCCTAACCCTAACCCTAACACTATCCTAGGGCTGATGCTAACCATAACCATAACACTATCCTAGGGCTGATGCTAACCATAACCCTAACCCTAACACTATCCTAGGGCTGATGCTAACCCTAACCCTAACACTATCCTAGGCCTGATGATAACCCTAACCCTAACCCTAACACTATCCTAGGGCTGATGCTAACACTAACCCTAACACTATCCAAGGGCTGATGCTAACCCTCACCCTAACCCTAACACTATCCTAAGTCTGATGCTAACCCTAGACCTCACACTATACTATGCCTGATGATAACCATAACCCTAACCTTAACACTATCCTAGGGCTGATGCTAACCCTAACCCTAACCCTAATACTATCCTAGAGCTGATGCTAACCCTAACCCTAACACTATCCTAGGCCTGATGATAACCCTAACACTAACCCTGACACTATCCTAGGGCTGATGCTAACCCTAACCCTAAGGCTATCCTATGGGTGATGCTACCCCTAACCCTAACCCTAACACTATCCTAGGCCTGATGCTAACCCTATCCCTAACCCTAACACTCTCCTAGGGCTGAGGCTAACCCTAACCCTAACACTATCCTAGGGCTGATGCTAACTCTAACCCTAACCCAAACACTATACTAGGGTTGATGCTAACCCTAACCCTAACACTATCCTAGGGCTGATGCTAACCCTAACCCTAACCCTAACACTATCCTTGGACTGATGCTAACCCTAACCCTAACACTATCCTGGGCCTGATGCTAACCCTAACCCTAACCCTAACACTATCCTAGGGCTGATGCTAACCCTAACCCTAACACTATCCTTGGGCTGATGCTAACCCTAACCCTAACCCTAACACTATATTTGGGCTGATGCTAACCCTAACCCTAAAACTATCCTGGGCCTGATGCTAACCCTAACCCTAACCCTAACACTATCCTAGGGGTGATGCTAACCCTAACCCTAACACTATCCTTGGGCTGATGCTAACCCTAACCCTAACCCTAACAATATCCTATGGCAGATGCTAACCCTAACGCTAACCCTAACACTATCCTTGAACTGATGCTAACCCTAACCCTAACCCTAACACTATCCTAGGCCTGATGCTAACCCTAACCCTAACCCTAACACTCTCCTAGGGTTTATGTTAACCCTAACCCTAACACTATCCTAGGGCTGATGCTAACCCTAACCCTAACCCTAACACTATCCTAGGGCGGATGCTAACCCTAACCCTAACCCTAACACTATCCTAGGGCTGATGCTAACCCTAACACTAACACTATCCTAGGGCTGATGCTAACCCTAACCCTAACCCTAACATTATCCTAGGGCTGATGCTAACCCTAACCCTAACTCTAACACTATCTTAGGGTTGAGGCTAACCCTAACCCTAACACTATCCTACGGCTGATGCTAACCCTAACCCTAACCCTAACACTATCCTAGGGCTGATGCTAACCCTAACCCTAACACTATCCTAGGGCTGATGCTAACCCTAACCCTAACCCTAACACTATCCTAGGGCTGATGCTAACCCTAACCCTAACACTATCCTAGGGCTGATGCTAACCCTAACCCTAACCCTAACACTATCCTAGGGCTGATGCTAACCCTAACCCTAACCCTAACACTATCCTAGGGCGAATGCTAACCCTAACCCTAACCCTAACACTATCCTAGGGCTGATGCTAACCCTAACACTAACACTATCCTAGGGCTGATGCTAACCCTAACCCTAACCCTAACACTATCCTAGGGCGGATGCTAACCCTAACCCTAACCCTAACACTATCCTAGGGCTGATGCTAACCCTAACACTAACACTATCCTAGGCCTGATGCTAAGCCTAACCCTAACCCTAACACTATCCTAGGGCTGATGCTAACCCTAACCCTAACACTATCCTAGGGCTGATGCTAACCCTAACACTAACACTATCCTAGGGCTGATGCTAACCCTAACCCTAACCCTAACACTATCCTAGGGCTGATGCTAACCCTAACCCTAACCCTAACACTATCCTAGGGCGGATGCTAACCCTAACCCTAACCCTAACACTATCCTAGGGCGGATGCTAACCCTAACCCTAACCCTAACACTATCCTAGGGCTGATGCTAACCCTAACCCTAACACTATCCTAGGGCTGATGCTAACCCTAACCCTAACCCTAACACTATCCTAGGGCTGATGCTAACCCTAACCCTAACACTATCCTAGGCCTGATGATAACCCTAACCCTAACCCTAACACTATCCTAGGGCTGATGCTAACCCTAACCCTAACCCTAACACTATCCTAGGGCGGATGCTAACCCTAACCCTAACCCTAACACTATCCTAGGGCTGATGCTAACCCTAACCCTAACACTATCCTAGGGCTGATGCTAACCCTAACCCTAACCCTAACACTATCCTAGGGCTGATGCTAACCCTAACCCTAACACTATCCTAGGCCTGATGATAACCCTAACCCTAACCCTAACACTATCCTAGGGCTGATGGTAACCCTAACCCTAACACAATCCTAGGGCTGATGCTAACCCTAACCCTAACCCTAACACTATCCTAAGTCTGATGCTAACCCTAGACCTCACAAGATACTAGGCCTGATGATAACCATAACCCTAACCTTAACACTATCCTAGGGCTCATGCTAACCCTAACCCTAACCCTAACACTATCCTAGAGCTGATGCTAACCCTAACCCTAACACCATCCTAGGCCTGATGATAACCCTAAAACTAACCCTGACACTATCCTAGGGCTGATGTTAACCCTAACCCTAACAATATCCTAGGGCTCATGCTAACCCTAACCCTAACCCTAACACTATCCTAGGCCTGATGCTAACCCTATCCCTAACCCTAACACTCTCCTAGGGCTGAGGCTAACCCTAACCCTAACACTATCCTAGGGCTGATGCTAACCCTAACCCTAACCCTAACACTATCCTAGGCCTGATGCTAACCCTAACCCTAACCCTAACACTCTCCTAGGGTTTATGTTAACCCTAACCCTAACACTATCCTAGGGCTGATGCTAACCCTAACCCTAACCCTAACACTATCCTAGGGCGGATGCTAACCCTAACCCTAACCCTAACACTATCCTAGGGCTGATGCTAACCCTAACACTAACACTATCCTAGGGCTGATGCTAACCCTAACCATAACCCTAACATTATCCTAGGGCTGATGCTAACCCTAACCCTAACTCTAACACTATCTTAGGGTTGAGGCTAACCCTAACCCTAACACTATCCTAGGGCTGATGCTAACCCTAACCCTAACACTATCCTAGGGCTGATGCTAACCCTAACCCTAACCCTAACACTATCCTAGGGCTGATGCTAACCCTAACCCTAACACTATCCTAGGGCTGATGCTAACCCTAACCCTAACCCTAACACTATCCTAGGGCTGATGCTAACCCTAACCCTAACCCTAACACTATCCTAGGGCGAATGCTAACCCTAACCCTAACCCTAACACTATCCTAGGGCTGATGCTAACCCTAACGCTAACACTATCCTAGGGCTGATGCTAACCCTAACCCTAACCCTAACACTATCCTAGGGCGGATGCTAACCCTAACCCTAACCCTAACACTATCCTAGGGCTGATGCTAACCCTAACACTAACACTATCCTAGGCCTGATGCTAAGCCTAACCCTAACCCTAACACTATCCTAGGGCTGATGCTAACCCTAACCCTAACACTATCCTAGGGCTGATGCTAACCCTAACACTAACACTATCCTAGGGCTGATGCTAACCCTAACCCTAACCCTAACACTATCCTAGGGCTGATGCTAACCCTAACACTAACACTATCCTAGGCCTGATGCTAAGCCTAACCCTAACCCTAACACTATCCTAGGGCTGATGCTAACCCTAACCCTAACACTATCCTAGGGCTGATGCTAACGCTAACACTAACACTATCCTAGGGCTGATGCTAACCCTAACCCTAACCCTAACACTCTTCAAGGGCTGATGCTAACCGTAACCCTAACCCTAACACTATCCTAGGGCTGATGCTAACCCTAACCCTAACCCTAACACTATCCTAGGGCGGATGCTAACCCTAACCCTAACCCTAACACTATCCTAGGGCTGATGCTAACCCTAACCCTAACGCTATCCTAGGGCTGATGCTAACCCTAACCCTAACCCTAACACTATCCTAAGTCTGATGCTAACCCTAGACCTCACAAGATACTAGGCCTGATGATAACCATAACCCTAACCTTAACACTATCCTAGGGCTCATGCTAACCCTAACCCTAACCCTAACACTATCCTAGAGCTGATGCTAACCCTAACCCTAACACCATCCTAGGCCTGATGATAACCCTAAAACTAACCCTGACACTATCCTAGGGCTGATGTTAACCCTAACCCTAACAATATCCTAGGGCTCATGCTAACCCTAACCCTAACCCTAACACTATCCTAGGCCTGATGCTAACCCTATCCCTAACCCTAACACTCTCCTAGGGCTGAGGCTAACCCTAACCCTAACACTATCCTAGGGCTGATGCTAACCCTAACCCTAACCCAAACACTATCCTAGGGTTGATGCTAACCCTAACCCTAACACTATCCTAGGGCTGATGCTAACCCTAACCATAACCCTAACACTATCCTTGGACTGATGCTAACCCTAACCCTAACACTATCCTGGGCCTGATGCTAACCCTAACCCTAACCCTAACACTATCCTAGGGCTGATGCTAACCCTAACCCTAACACTATCCTTAGGCTGATGCTAACCCTAACCCTAACCCTAACAATATCCTAGGGCAGATGCTAACCCTAACCCTAACCCTAACACTATCCTTGGGCTGATGCTAACCCTAACCCTAACACTATCCTGGGCCTGATGCTAACCCTAACCCTAACCCTAACACTATCCTAGGGCTGATGCTAACCCTAACCCTAACACTATCCTTGGGCTGATGCTAACCCTAACCCTAACCTTAACAATATCCTAGGGCAGATGCTAACCCTAACGCTAACCCTAACACTATCCTTGAACTGATGCTAACCCTAACCCTAACCCTAACACTATCCTAGGCCTGATGATAACGCTAACCCTAACCCTAACACTATCCTAGGGTTTATGTTAACCCTAACCCTAACACTATTTTAGGGCTGATGCTAACCCTAACCCTAACCCTAACACTATCCTAGGGCGGATGCTAACCCTAACCCTAACCCTAACACTATCCTAGGGCTGATGCTAACCCTAACACTAACACTATCCTAGGGCTGATGCTAACCCTAACCCTAATCCTAACATTATCCTAGGGCTGATGCTAACCCTAACCCTAACTCTAACACTATCTTAGGGCTGAGGCTAACCCTAACCCTAACACTATCCTTCGGCTGATGCTAACACTAACCCTAACCCTAACACTATCCTAGGGCTGATGCTAACCCTAACCCTAACATTATCCTAGGGCTGATGCTAACCCTAACCCTAACCCTAACACTATCCTAGGGGTGATGCTAACCCTAACCCTAACACTATCCTAGGGCTGATGCTAACCCTAACCCTAACCCTAACACTATCGTAGGGCGGATGCTAACCCTAACACTAACCCTAACATTATCCTAGGGCTGATGCTAACCCTAACACTAACACTATCCTAGGGCTGATGCTAACCCTAACCGTAACCCTAACACTATCCTAGGGCTGATGCTAACCCTAACCCTAACTCTAACACTATCTTAGGGCTGAGGCTAACCCTAACCCTAACACTATCCTACGGCTGATGCTAACCCTAACCCTAACACTAAGACTATCCTAGGGCTGATGCTAACCCTAACCCTAACACTATCCTAGGCCTGATGCTAACCCTAAGCCTAACCCTAACACTATCGTAGGGCTGATGCTAACCCTAACCCTAACACTATCCTAGGGCTGATGCTAACCTAACCCTAACCCTAACACTATCCTAGGGCTGATGCTAACCCTAACCCTAACACTATCCTAGGCCTGATGATAACCCTAACCCTAACCCTAACACCATCCTAGGGCTGATGCTAACCCTAAGCCTAACACTATCCTAGGGCTGATGCTAACCCTAACCCTAACCCTAACACTATCCTAGGGCTGATGCTAACCCTAACCCTAACACTATCCTAGGCCTGATGCTAACCCTAACCCTAACCCTAACACTATCCTAGGGCTGATGCTAACCCTAACCCTAACCCTAACACTATCCTAGAGCTGATGCTAACCCTAACCCTAACCCTAACCCTAACCCTAATACTATCCTAGGGCTGATGCTAACCCTAACCCTAACCCTAACACTATCCTAGGGCTGATGGTAACCCTAACCCTAACTCTAACACTATCCTAGGGCTGAGGCTAACCCTAACCCTAACACTATCCTACGGCTGATGCTAACCCTAACCCTAACCCTAACACTATCCTAAGGCTGATGCTAACCCTAACACTGACACTATCCTAGGCCTGGTGCTAAGCCTAACCCTAACCCTAACACTATTCTAGGGCTGATGCTAACCCTAACACTGACACTATCCTACGCCTGGTGCTAACCCTAACCCTAACCCTAACACTATTCTAGGCCTGATGCTAACCCTAACCCTAATAATATCCTAGGGCTGATGCTAACCCTAACCCTAAACCTAACACTATCCTAGGGCTGATGCTCTCCCTAACCCTAACCCTAACACTATCCTAGGGCTGATGCTAACCCTAACCCTAACCCTAATACTATCCTAGGGCTGATGCTAACCCTAACCCTAACCCTAACACTATCCTAGGGCTCATGCTAACCCTAACCCTAACCCTAACACTATCCTAGGGCTCATGCTAACCCTAACCCTAACAATATCCTAGGCCTGATGATAACCCTAACCCTAACCCTAACACTATCCTAGGGCTGATGCTAAACCTATCCCTAACACTATCCTAGGGCTGATGCTAACCATAACCCTAACCCTAACACTATCCTAAGTCTGATGCTAACCCTAGCTCTCACACTATCCTAGGCCTGATGATAACCCTAACCCTAACCTTAACACTATCCTAGGGGTGATGCTAACCCTAACCATAACCCTAACACTATCATAGAGCTGATGCTAACCCTAACCCTAACACTATCCTAGGCCTGATGATAACCCTAACCCTAACCCTGACACTATCCTAGGGCTGATGCTAACCCTAACCCTAACACTATCCTAGGGCTGATGCTAACCCTAACCCTAACCCTAACACTATCCTAGGCCTGATGCTAACCCTATCCCTAACCCTAACACTCTCCTAGGGCTGAGGGTAACCCTAACCCTAACACAATCCTAGGGCTGATGCTAACCCTAACCCTAACCCAAACACTATCCTAGGGTTGATGCTAACCCTAACCCTAACACTATCCTAGGGCTGATGCTAACCCTAACCCTAACCCTAACACTATCCCTGGGCTGATGCTAACCCTAACCCTAACACTATCCTGGGCCTGATGCTAACCCTAACCCTAACCCTAACACTATCCTAGGGCTGATGCTAACCCTAACCCTAACACTATCCTTGGGCTGATGCTAACCCTAACCCTAACCCTAACACTATCCTAGGGCAGATGCTAACCCTAACGCTAACCCTAACACTATCCTTGAACTGATGCTAACACTAACCCTAACCCTAACACTATCCTAGGCCTGATGATAACCCTAACCCTAACCCTAACACTATCCTAGGATTTATGTTAACCCTAACCCTAACACTATCCTAGGGCTGATGCTAACCCTAACCCTAACCCTAACACTATCCTAGGGCCGATGCTAACCCTAACCCTAACCCTAACACTATCCTAGGGCTGATGCTAACCCTAACACTAACACTATCCTAGGGCGGATGCTAACCCTAACCCTAACCCTAACATTATCCTAGGGCGGATGCTAACCCTAACCCTAACCCTAACACTATCCTAGGGCTGATGCTAACCCTAACCCTAACACTATCCTAGGGCTGATGCTAACCCTAACACTAACACTATCCTAGGGCTGATGCTAACCCTAACCCTAACCCTAACACTCTCCAAGGGCTGATGCTAACCCTAACCCTAAACCTAACACTATCCTAGGGCTGATGCTAACCCTAACCCTAACTCTACACTATCTTAGGGCTGAGGCTAACCCTAACCCTAACACTATCCTACGGCTGATGCTAACCCTAACCCTAACCCTAACACTATCCTAGGGCTGATGCTAACCCTAACCCTAACACTATCCTAGGCCTGATGATAACCCTAACCCTAACCCTAACACTATCCTAGGGCTGATGCTAACCCTAACCCTAACACTATCCTAGAGCTGATGCTAACCCTAACCCTAACACTATCCTAGGCCTGATGATAACCCTAACACTAACCCTGACACTATCCTAGGGCTGATGCTAACCCTAACACTAACGCTATCCTAGGGCTGATGCTAACCCTAACCCTAACCCTAACACTATCCTAGGCCTGATGCTAACCCTATCCCTAACCCTAACACTCTCCTAGGGCTGAGGCTAACCCTAACACTAACACTATCCTAGGGCTGGTGCTAACCCTAACCCTAACCCAAACACTATCCTAGGGTTGATGCTAACCCTAACCCTAACACTATCCTAGGGCTGATGCTAACCCTAACCCTAACCCTAACACTATCCTTGGACTGATGCTAACCCTAACCCTAACACTATCCTGGGCCTGATGCTAACCCTAACACTAACCCTAACACTATCCTAGGGCTGATGCTAACCCTAACCATAACACTATCCTTGGGCTGATGCTAACCCTAACCCTAACCCTAACAATATCCTAGGGCAGATGCTAACCCTAACCCTAACCCTAAAACTATACTTGGGCTGATGCTAACCCTAACCCTAACACTATCCTGGGCCTGATGCTAACCCTAACCCTAACCCTAACACTATCCTAGGGCTGATGCTAACCCTAACCCTAACACTATCCTTGGGCTGATGCTAACCCTAACTCTAACCCTAACAATATCCTATGGCAGATGCTAACCCTAACGCTAACCCTAACACTATCCTTGAACTGATGCTAACCCTAACCCTAACCCTAACACTATCCTAGGCCTGATGCTAACCCTATCCCTAACCCTAACACTCTCCTAGGGCTGAGGCTAACCCTAACCCTAACACTATCCTAGGGCTGATGCTAACCCAAACCCTAACCCAAACACTATCCTAGGGTTGATGCTAACCCTAACCCTAACACTATCCTAGGGTTGATGCTAACCCTAACCCTAACCCTAACACTATCCTTGGGCTGATGCTAACCCTAACCCTAATACTATCCTGGGCCTGATGCTAACCCTAACCCTAACCCTAACACTATCCTTGGGCTGATGCTAACCCTAACCCTAACCCTAACACTATCCTAGGGCAGATGCTAACCCTAACGCTAACCCTAACACTATCCTTGAACTGATGCTAACCCTAACCCTAACCCTAACACTATCCTAGGCCTGATGATAACCCTAACCCTAACCCTAACACTATCCTAGGATTTATGTTAACCCTAACCCTAACACTATCCTAGGGCTGATGCTAACCCTAACCCTAACCCTAACACAATCCTAGGGCTGATGCTAACCCTAACACTAACACTATCCTAGGGCTGATGCTAACCCTAACCCTAACCCTAACATTATCCTAGGGCGGATGCTAACCCTAACCCTAACCCTAACACTATCCTAGGGCTGATGCTAACCCTAACACTAACACTATCCTAGGCCTGATGCTAACCCTAACCCTAACCCTAACACTATCCTAGGCCTGATGCTAACCCTAACCCTAACACTATCCTAGGGCTGATGCTAACCCTAACCCTAACACTATCCTAGGGCTGATGCTAACGCTAACCCTAACCCTAACACTCTCCAAGGGCTGATGCTAACCCTATCCCTAACCCTAAAACTATCCTAGGGCTGATGCTAACCCTAACCCTTACTCTAACACTATCTTAGGGCAGAGGCTAACCCTAACCCAGCACTATCCTACGGCTGATGCTAACCCTAACCCTAACCCTAACACTATCCTAGGGCTGATGCTAACCCTAACAATAACACTATCCTAGGGCTGATGCTAATCCTAACCCTAACCCTAACACTATCCTAGGGCTGATGCTAACCCTAACCCTAACACTATCCTAGGGCTGATGCTAACCCTAACCCTAACCCTAACAGTATCCTAGGGCTGACGCTAACCCTAACCCTAACACTATCCTAGGCCTGATGATAACCCTAACCCTAACCCTAACACTATCCTAGGGCTGATGCTAACCCTAACCCTAAACCTAACACTATCCTAGGGCGGATGCTAACCCTAACCCTAACCCTAACACTATCCTAGGGCTGATGCTAACCCTAACACTAACACTATCCTAGGGCTGATGCTAACCCTAACCCTAACCCTAACACTATCCTTGGACTGATGCTAACCCTAACCCTAACACTATCCTGGGCCTGATGCTAACCCTAACCCTAACCCTAACACTATCCTAGGGCTGATGCTAACCCTAACCCTAACACTATCCTTGGGCTGATGCTAACCCTAACCCTAACCCTAACAATATCCTAGGGCAGATGCTAACCCTAACCCTAACCCTAACACTATACTTGGGCTGATGCTAACCCTAACCCTAACACTATCCTGGGCCTGATACTAACCCTAACCCTAACCCTCACACTATCCTAGGGCTGATGCTAACCCTAACCCTAACACTATCCTTGGGCTGATGCTAACCCTAACTCTAACCCTAACAATATCCTATGGCAGATGCTAACCCTAACGCTAACCCTAACACTATCCTTGAACTGATGCTAACCCTAACCCTAACCCTAACACTATCCTAGGCCTGATGCTAACCCTATCCCTAACCCTAACACTCTCCTAGGGCTGAGGCTAACCCTAACCCTAACACTATCCTAGGGCTGATGCTAACCCTAACCCTAACCCAAACACTATCCTAGGGTTGATGCTAACCCTAACCCTAACACTATCCTAGGGCTGATGCTAACCCTAACCCTAACCCTAACACTATCCTTGGGCTGATGCTAACCCTAACCCTAACCGTAACACTATCCTAGGGCTGATGCTAACCCTAACACTAACACTATCCTAGGGCTGATGCTAACCCTAACCCTAACCCAAACATTATCCTAGGGCGGATGCTAACCCTAACCCTAACCCTAACACTATCCTAGGGCTTATGCTAACCCTAACACTAACACTATCCTAGGCCTGATGCTAACCCTAACCCTAACCCTAACACTATCCTAGGGCTGATGATAACCCTTACCCTAACACTATCCTAGGGCTGATGCTAACCCTAACACTAACACTATCCTAGGGCGGATGCTAACCCTAACCCTAACCCTAACACTATCCTAGGGCTGATGCTAACCCTAACACTAACACTATCCTAGGGCTGATGCTAACCCTAACCCTAACCCTAACATTATCCTAGGGCGGATGCTAACCCTAACCCTAACCCTAACACTGTCCTAGGGCTGATGCTAACCCTAACACTAACACTATCCTAGGGCTGATGCTAACCCTAACCCTAACCCTAACATTATCCTAGAGCGGATGGTAACCCTAACCCTAACCTAACACTGTCCTAGGGCTGATGCTAACCCTAACACTAAAACTATCCTAGGCCTGATGCTAACCCTAACTCTAACCCTAACACTATCCTAGGGCTAAAGCTAACCCTAACCCTAACACTGTCCTAGGGCTGATGCTCACCCTAACACTAACACTATCCTAGGGCTAATGCTAACCCTAACCCTAACCCTAACACTCTCCAAGGGCTGATGCTAACCCTAACCCTAACCCTAACACTATCCTAGGGCTGATGCTAACCCTAACCCTAACTCTAACACTATCTTAGGGCTGAGGCTAACCCTAACCCTAACACTATCCTACGGCTGATGCTAACCCTAACCCTAACCCTAACACTATACTAGGGCTGATGCTAACCCTAACCCTAACACTATCCTAGGCCTGATGCTAACCCTAACTCTAAACCTAACACTATCCTAGGGCTGATGCTAACCCTAACCCTAACACTATCCTAGGGCTGATGCTAACCCTAACCCTAACCCTAACACTATCCTAGTGCTGATGCTAACCCTAACCCTAACTCTAACACTATCTTAGGGCTGAGGCTAACCCTAACCCTAACACTATCCTACGGCTGATGCTAACCCGAACCCTAACCCTAACACTATCCTAGGGCTGATGCTAACCCTAACCATAACACTATCCTAGGCCTGATGCTAACCCTAACCCTAACCCTAACTCTATCCTAGGGTTGATGCTAACCCTAACCCTAACACTATCCTAGGGCTGATGCTAACCCTAACCCAAACCCTAACACTATCCTAGGGCTGATGCTAACCCTAACCCTAACACTATCCTAGGCCTGATGATAACCCTAACCCTAACCCTAACACTATCCTAGGGCTGATGCTAACAATAACCCTAACACTATCCTAGGGCTGATGCTAACCCTAACCCTAACCCTAACGCTATCCTAGGGCTGATGCTAACCCTAACCCTAACCCTAACACTATCCTAGGGCAGATGCTAACCCTAACGCTAACCCTAACACTATCCTTGAACTGATGCTAACCCTAACCCTAACCCTAACACTATCCTAGGCCTGATGATAACCCTAACCCTAACCCTAACACTATCCTAGGGTTTATGTTAACCCTAACGCTAACACTATCCTAGGGCTGATGCTAACCCTAACCCTAACCCTAACACTATCCTAGGGCGGATGCTAACCCTAACCCTAACCCTAACACTATAGTAGGGCTGATGCTAACCCTAACACTAACACTACCCTAGGGCTGATGCTAACCCTAACCCTAACCCTAACATTATCCTAGGGCGGATGCTAACCCTAACCCTAACCTAACAGTATCCTAGGGCTGATGCTAACCCTAACACTAAAACTATCCTAGGCCTGATGCTAACCCTAACCCTAACCCTAACACTATCCTAGGGCTGATGCTCACCCTAACACTAACACTATCCTAGGGCTGATGCTAACCCTAACCCTAACCCTAACACTCTCCAAGGGCTGATGCTAACCCTAACCCTAACCCTAACACTATCCTAGGGCTGATGCTAACCCTAACCCTAACTCTAACACTATCTTAGGGCTGAGGCTAACCCTAACCCTAACACTATCCTACGGCTGATGCTAACCCTAACCCTAACCCTAACACTATCCTAGGGCTGATGCTAACCCTAACCCTAACACTATCCTAGGCCTGATGCTAACCCTAACCCTAACCCTAACACTATCCTAGGGCTGATGCTAACCCTAACCCTAACACTATCCTAGGCCTGATGCTAACCCTAACCCTAACCCTAACACTATCCTAGGGCTGATGCTAACCCTAACCCTAACACTATCCTAGGCCTGATGCTAACCCTAACCCTAACCCTAACTCTATCCTAGGGTTGATGCTAACCCTAACCCTAACACTATCCTAGGGCTGATGCTAACCCTAATGCAACCCCTAACACTATCCTAGGGCTGATGCTAACCCTAACCCTAACACTATCCTAGGCCTGATGATAACCCTAACCCTAACCCTAACACTATCCTAGGGCTGATGCTAACCCTAACCCTAACACTATCCTAGGGCTGATGCTAACCCTAACCCTAACGCTAACACTATCCTAGGGCTGATGCTAACCCTAACCCTAACACTATCCTTGGGCTGATGCTAAACCTAACCCTAACCCTAACACTATCCTAGGGCAGATGCTAACCCTAACGCTAACCCTAACACTATCCTTGAACTGATGCTAACCCTAACCCTAACCCTAACACTATCCTAGGCCTGATGATAACCCTAACCCTAACCCTAACACTATCCTAGGGTTTATGTTAACCCTAACCCTAACACTATCCTAGGGCTGATGCTAACCCTAACCCTAGCCCTAACACTATCCTAGGGCGGATGCTAACCCTAACCCTAACCCTAACACTATAGTAGGGCTGATGCTAACCCTAACACTAACACTATCGTAGGGCTGATGCTAACCCTAACCCTAACCCTAACATTATCCTAGGGCGGATGCTAACCCTAACCCTAACCTAACAGTATCCTAGGGTTGATGCTAACCCTAACACTAAAACTATCCTAGGCCTGATGCTAACCCTAACCCTAACCCTAACACTATCCTAGGGCTAATGCTAACCCTAACCCTAACACTATCCTAGGGCTGATGCTCACCCTAACACTAACACTATCCTAGGGCTGATGCTAACCCTAACCCTAACCCTAACACTCTCCAAGGGCTGAAGCTAACCCTAACCCTAACCCTAACAGTATCCTAGGGCTGATGCTAACCCTAACCCTAACTCTAACACTATCTTAGGGCTGAGGCTAACCCTAACCCTAACACTATCCTTGGGCTGATGCTTACCCTAACCCTAACCCTAACACTATCCTAGGGCAGATGCTAACCCTAACGCTAACCCTAACACTATCCTTGAACTGATGCTAACCCTAACCCTAACCCTAACACTATCCTAGGCCTGATGATAACCCTAACCCTAACCCTAACACTATCCTAGGTTTTATGTTAACCGTAACGCTAACACTATCCTAGGGCTGATGCTAACCCTAACCCTAACCCTAACACTATCCTAGGGCGGATGCTAACCCTAACCCTAACCCTAACACTGTCCTAGGGCTGATGCTAACCCTAAAACTAACACTATCCTAGGGCTGATGCTAACCCTAACCCTAACCCTAACATTATCCTAGGGCGGATGGTAACCCTAACCCTAACCTAACACTATCCTAGGGCTGATGCTAACCCTAACACTAAAACTATCCTAGGCCTGATGCTAACCCTAACTCTAACCCTAACACTATCCTAGGGCTAAAGCTAACCCTAACCCTAACACTATCCTAGGGCTGATGCTCACCCTAACACTAACACTATCCTAGGGCTAATGCTAACCCTAACCCTAACCCTAACACTCTCCAAGGGCTGATGCTAACCCTAACCCTAACCCTAACACTATCCTAGGGCTGATGCTAACCCTAACCCTAACTCTAACACTATCTTAGGGCTGAGGCTAACCCTAACCCTAACACTATCCTACGGCTGATGCTAACCCTAACCCTAACCCTAACACTATACTAGGGCTGATGCTAACCCTAACCCTAACACTATCCTAGGCCTGATGCTAACCCTAACTCTAACCCTAACACTATCCTAGGGCTGATGCTAACCCTAACCCTAACACTATCCTAGGGCTGATGCTAACCATAACCCTAACCCTAACACTATCCTAGGGCTGATGCTAACCCTAACCCTAACTCTAACACTATCTTAGGGCTGAGGCTAACCCTAACCCTAACACTATCCGACGGCTGATGCTAACCCGAACCCTAACCCTAACACTATCCTAGGGCTGATGCTAACCCTAACCATAACACTATCCTAGGCCTGATGCTAACCCTAACCCTAACCCTAACTCTATCCTAGGGTTGATGCTAACCCTAACCCTAACACTATCCTAGGGCTGATGCTAACCCTAACCCTAACACTATCCTAGGGCTGATGCTAACCCTAACCCTAACCCTAACACTATCCTAGGGCTGATGCTAACCCTAACCCTAACACTATCCTTGGGCTGATGCTAACCCTAACCCTAACCCTAACACTATCCTAGGGCAGATGCTAACCCTAACGCTAACCCTAACACTATCCTTGAACTGATGCTAACCCTAACCCTAACCCTAACACTATCCTAGGCCTGATGATAACCCTAACCCTAACCCTAACACTATCCTAGGGTTTATGTTAACCCTAACCCTAACACTATCCTAGGGCTGATGCTAACCCTAACCCTAACCCTAACACTATCCTAGGGCGGATGCTAACCCTAACCCTAACCCTAACACTATAGTAGGGCTGATGCTAACCCTAACACTAACACTATCCTAGGGCTGATGCTAACCCTAACCCTAACCCTAACATTATCCTAGGGCGGATGCTAACCCTAACCCTAACCTAACAGTATCCTAGGGCTGATGCTAACCCTAACACTAAAACTATCCTAGGCCTGATGCTAACCCTAACGCTAACCCTAACACTATCCTAGGGCTAATGCTAACCCTAACCCTAACACTATCCTAGGGCTGATGCTCGCCCTAACACTAACACTATCCTAGGGCTGATGCTAACCCTAACCCTAACCCTAACACTCTCCAAGGGCTGATGCTAACCCTAACCCTTACCCTAACACTATCCTAGGGCTGATGCTAAACCTAACCATAACCCTAACACTATCCTAGGGCTGATGCTAACCCTAACCCTAACACTAACACAATCCTAGGGCTGATGCTAACCCTAACCCTAACACTCTCCTAGGCCTGATGCTAACCCTAACCCTAACACTATCCTAGGGCTGATGCTAACCCTAACCCTAAAACTAACACTATCCTAGGCCTGATGCTAACCCTATCCCTAACCCTAACACTATCCTAGGGCTGATGCTAACCCTAACTCTAACCCTAAAACTATCCTAGGGCTGATCCTAACCCTAACCCTAACACTAACACTATCCTAGGGCTGATGCTAACCCTAACCCTAACACTCTCCTAGGCCTGATGCTAACCCTAACCCTAACACTATCCTAGGGCTGATGTTAACCCTAACCCTAACCCTAACACTATCCTAGGTCTGATGCTAACCCTAAACCTAACAGTATCCTAGGGCTGATGCTAACCCTAACCCTAACCCTAACACTATCCTAGGGCTGATGTTAACCCTAACCCTAACACTCTCCTAGGGCTGATGCTAACCCTAACCCTAACCCTAACACTCTCCTAGGGCTGATGCTAACCCTAACCCTAACACTATCCTAGGCCTGATGCCAACCCTAACCCTAACACTATCCTAGGGCTGATGCAAACCCTAACCCTAACCCTAACACTATCCTAGGTCTGATGCTAACCCTATCCCTAACACTAACACTCTCCTAGGGCTGAGGCTAACCCTAACCCTAACACTATCCTAGGGCTGATGCTAACCCTAACCCTAACCCTAACACTATCCTAGGGTTGATGCTAACCCTAACCCTAACACTATCCTAGGGCTGATGCTAACCCTAACCCTAACCCTAACACTATCCTAGGGCTGATGCTAACCCTAATCCTAACCCTAACACTATCCTAGGGCTGATGCTAACCCTAACCCTAACACTATCCTAGGGCTGATGCTAACCCTAACCCTAACCCTAACACTATCCTAGGGCTGATTCTAACAGTAACCCTAACACTAACCTAGGCCTGATGCTAACCCTAACACTTACCCTAACACTATCCTAGGGCTGATGCTAAACCTAACCATAACCCTAACACTATCCTAGGGCTGATGCTTACCCTAACCCTAACCCTAACACTATCTTCGGGCTGATGCTAACCCTAACCCTAACACTATCCTAGGCCTGATGCTAACCCTAACCCTAACACTATCCTAGGGCTGATGCTAACCCTAACCCTAACCCTAACACTATCCTAGGCCTGATGCTAACCCTATCCCTAACCCTAACACTCTCCTAGGGCTGAGGCTAACCCTAACCCTAACACTATCCTAGGGCTGATGCTAACCCTAACCCTAACCCAAACACTATCCTAGGGTTGATGCTAACCCTAACACTAACACTATCCTAGGGCTCATGCTAACCCTAACCCTAACCCTAACCCTAACCCTAATACTATCCTATGGCTGATGCTAACCCTAACCCTAACCCTAACACTATCCTAGGGCTGATGCTAACCCTAACCCTAACCCTAACACTATCCTAGGGCTGATGCTAACCCTAACCCTAACAATATCCTAGGCCTGATGATATCCATAACCCTAAACCTAACACTATCCTAGGGCTGATGCTAACCCTAACCCTAACCCTAACACTATCCTAGGGCTGATTCTAACCCTAACCCTAACAATATCCTAGGCCTGATGATATCCATAACCCTAAACCTAACACTATCCTAGGGCTGATGCTAACCCTAACCCTTACCCTAACACTATCCTAGGGCTGATGCTAAACCTAACCATAACCCTAACACTATCCTAGGGCTGATGCTAACCCTAACCCTAACCCTAACACTGTCCTAGGGGGGATGCTAACCCTAACCCTAACCCTAACACTATCCTAGTGCTGATGCTAACCCTAACACTAACACTATCCTAGGGCTGATGCTAACCCTAACCCTAACCCTAACACTATTATAGGGCTGATGCTAACCCTAACCATAACTATAACACTATCTTAGGGCTGAGGCTAACCCTAACCCTAACACTATCCTACGGCTGATGCTAACCCTAACCCTAACCCTAAGACTATCCTAGGGCTGATGCTAACCCTAACCCTAACACTATCCTAGGCCTGATGCTAACCCTAAGCCTAACCCTAACACTATCGTAGGGCTGATGCTAACCCTAACACTAACACTATCCTAGGGCTGATGCTAACCTAACCCTAACCGTAACACTATCCTAGGGCTGATGCTAACCCTAACCCTGACACTATCCTAGGCCTGATGATAACCCTAACTCTAACCCTAACAGCATCCTAGGGCTGATGCTAACCCTAACCCTAACCCTAACACTATCCTAGAGCTGATGCTAACCCTAACCCTAACCCTAACCCTAACCCTAATACTATCCTAGGGCTGATGCTAACCCTAACCCTAACCCTAACACTATCCTAGGGCTGATGCTAACCCTAACCCTATCTCTAACACTATCCTAGTGCTGAGGCTAACCCTAACCCTAACACTATCCTACGGCTGATGCTAACCCTAACCCTAACCCTAACACTATCCTAAGGCTGATGCTATCCCTAACAATAACACTATCCTAGGCCTGGTGATAACCCTAACCCTAACCCTAACACTATTCTAGGGCTGATGCTAACCCTAACCCTAATAATATCCTAGGGCTGATGCTAAACCTAACCCTAACCCTAACACTATCCTAGGGCTGATGCTATCCCTAACCCTAACCCTAACACTATCCTAGGGCTGATCCTAACCCTAACCCTAACCCTAACACTATCCTAGGCCTGATGCTAACCCTAACCCTTACCCTAACACTATCCTAGGGCTGATGCTAACCCTAACCCTAACACTAACACTATTCTAGGGCTGATTCTAACCGTAACCCTAACACTATCCTAGGCCTGATGCTAACCCTAACCCTTACCCTAACACTATCCTAGGGCTGATGCTAAACCTAACCATAACCCTAACACTATCCTAGGGCTGATGCTAACCCTAACCCTAACACTAACACTATCCTAGGGCTGATGCTAACCCTAACCCTAACACTCTCCTAGGCCTGATGCTAACCCTAACCCTTACCCTAACACTATCCTAGGGCTGATGCTAAACCTAACCATAACCCTAACACTATCCTAGGGCTGATGCTAACCCTAACCCTAAAACTAACACTATCCTAGGCCTGATGCTAACCCTATCCCTAACCCTAACACTATCCTAGGGCTGATGCTAACCCTAACGCTAACCCTAAAACTATCCTAGGGCTGATCCTAACCCTAACCCTAACACTAACACTATCCTAGGGCTGATGCTAACCCTAACCCTAACACTCTCCTAGGCCTGATGCTAACCCTAACCCTAACACTATCCTAGGGCTGATGTTAACCCTAACCCTAACCCTAACACTATCCTAGGTCTGATGCTAACCCTAAACCTAACAGTATCCTAGGGCTGATGCTAACCCTAACCCTAAACCTAACACTATCCTAGGGCTGATGTTAACCCTAACCCTAACACTCTCCTAGGGCTGATGCTAACCCTAACCCTAACCCTAACACTCTCCTAGGGCTGATGCTAACCCTAACCCTAACACTATCCTAGGCCTGATGCAAACCCTAACCCTAACCCTAACACTATCCTAGGTCTGATGCTAACCCTATCCCTAACACTAACACTCTCCTAGGGCTGAGGCTAACCCTAACCCTAACACTATCCTAGGGCTGATGCTAACCCTAACCCTAACCCTAACACTATCCTAGGGTTGATGCTAACCCTAACCCTAACACTATCCTAGGGCTGATGCTAACCCTAACCCTAACCCTAACACTATCTTAGGGCTGATGCTAACCCTAATCCTAACCCTAACACTATCCTAGGGCTGATGCTAACCCTAACCCTAACACTATCCTAGGGCTGATGCTAACCCTAACCCTAACCCTAACACTATCCTAGGGCTGATTCTAACAGTAACCCTAACACTAACCTAGGCCTGATGCTAACCCTAACACTTACCCTAACACTATCCTAGGGCTGATGCTAAACCTAACCATAACCCTAACACTATCCTAGGGCTGATGCTTACCCTAACCCTAACCCTAACACTATCTTAGGGCTGATGCTAACCCTAACCCTAACACTATCCTAGGCCTGATGCTAACCCTAACCCTAACACTATCCTAGGGCTGATGCTAACCCTAACCCTAACCCTAACACTATCCTAGGCCTGATGCTAACCCTATCCCTAACGCTAACACTCTCCTAGGGCTGAGGCTAACCCTAACCCTAACACTATCCTAGGGCTGATGCTAACCCTAACCCTAACCCAAACACTATCCTAGGGTTGATGCTAACCCTAACACTAACACTATCCTAGGGCTCATGCTAACCCTAACCCTAACCCTAACCCTAACCCTAATACTATCCTAGGGCTGATGCTAACCCTAACCCTAACCCTAACACTATCCTAGGGCTGATGCTAACCCTAACACTAACACTATCCTAGGGCTGATGCTAACCCTAACCCTAACCCTAACCCTAACACTATCCTAGGGCTGATGCTAACCCTAACCCTAACTCTAACACTATCCTAGGGCTGAGGCTAACCCTTACCCTAACACTATCCTACGGCTGATGCTAACCCTAACCCTAACCCTAACATTATCCTAAGACTGATGCTAACCCTAACACTAACACTATCCTAGGCCTGGTGCTAACCCTAACCCTAACCCTAACAGTATCCTTGGGCTGATGCTAACCCTAACCCTAATAATATCCTAGGGCTGATGCTAACCCTAACCCTAACCCTAACACTATCCTAGGTCTGATGCTAACCCTAACCCTAACCCTAACACTATCCTAGGGCTGATGCTAACCCTAACCCTAACACCAACACTATCCTAACGCTGATGCTAACCCTAACCCTAACAATATCCTAGTCCTGATGATATCCCTAACCCTAAAGCTAACACTATCCTAGGGCTGATGCAAACCCTAACACTATCCTAGTGCTGATGCGAACCCTAACCCTAACACTATCCTAGGCCTGATGCTAACCCTAACCCTAACACTATCCTAGGGCTGGTGCTAACCCTAACCCTAACCCTAACACTGTCCTAGGCCTGATGCTAACCCTATCCCTAACCCTAACACTCTCCTAGGGCTGAGGCTAACCCTAACCCTAACACAATCCTAGGGCTGATGCTAACCCTAACCCTAACCCAAACACTATCCTAGGGTTGATGGTAACCCTAACCCTAACACTATCCTAGGGCTGATGCTAACCCTAACCCTAACCCTAACACTATCCTAGGCCTGATGCTAACCCTAACCCTAACCCTAACACTATCCTAGGGCTGATGCTAACCCTAACCCTAACACTATCCTAGGCCTGATGCTAACCCTAACCCTAACCCTAACACTATCCTAGGGCTGATGCTAACCCTAAACCTAACCCTAACACTATCCTAGAGCTGATGCTAACCCTAACCCTAACCCTAACCCTAACCCTAATACTATCCTAGGGCTGATGCTAACCCTAACCCTAACCCTAACACTATCCTAGGGCTGAGGCTAACCCTAACCCTAACACTATCCTACGGCTTATGCTAACCCAAACCCTAACCCTAACACTATCCTAAGGCTGATGCTAACCCTAAGACTAACACTATCCTAGGCCTGGTGCTAACCCTAACCCTAACCCTAACACTATCCTAGGGCTGATGCTAACCCTAACCCTAACCCTAATACTATCCTAGTGCTGATGCTAACCCTAACCCTAACCCTAACACTCTCCTAGGCCTGATGCTAACCCTAACCCTAACACTATCCTAGGGCTTATGCTAACCCTAACCCTAACCCTAACACTATCCTAGGCCTGATGCTAACCCTATCCCTAACCCTAGCACTATCCTAGGGCTGATGCTAACCCTAACCCTAATAATATCCTAGGGCTGATGCTAACCCTAACCCTAACCCTAACACTATCCTAGGGCTGATGCTAACCCTAACCCTAACCCTAACACTATCCTAGGGCTGATGCTAACCCTAACCCTAACCCTAACACTATCCTAGGGCTGATGCTTACCCTAACCCTAACAATATCCTAGGCCTGATGATATCCATAACCCTAAACCTAACACTATCCTAGGGCTGATGCTAACCCTAACCCTAACCCTAACACTATCCTAGGGCTGATTCTAACCCTAACCCTAACAATATCCTAGGCCTGATGATATCCATAACCCTAAACCTAACACTATCCTAGGGCTGATGCTAACCCTAACCCTTACCCTAACACTATCCTAGGGCTGATGCTAAACCTAACCATAACCCTAACACTATCCTAGGGCTGATGCTAACCCTAACCCTAACCCTAACACTATCCTAGGGCGGATGCTAACCCTAACCCTAACCCTAACACTATCCTAGTGCTGATGCTAACCCTAACACTAACACTATCCTAGGGCTGATGCTAACCCTAACCCTAACCCTAACACTATCCTAGGGCTGATGCTAACCCTAACCATAACTCTAACACTATCTTAGGGCTGAGGCTAACCCTAACCCTAACACTATCCTACGGCTGATGCTAACCCTAACCCTAACCCTAAGACTATCCTAGGGCTAATGCTAACCCTAACCCTAACACTATCCTAGGCCTAATGCTAACCCTAAGCCTAACCCTAACACTATCGTAGGGCTGACGCTAACCCTAACACTAACACTATCCTAGGGCTGATGCTAACCTAACCCTAACCGTAACACTATCCTAGGGCTGATGCTAACCCTAACCCTGACACTATCCTAGGCCTGATGATAACCCTAACCCTAACCCTAACACCATCCTAGGGCTGATGCTAACCCTAACCCTAACACTATCCTAGGGTTGATGCTAACCCTAACCCTAACCCTAACACTATCCTAGGGCTGATGCTAACCCTAACCCTAACACTATCCTAGGCCTGATGCTAACCCTAACCCTAACCCTAACACTATCCTAGGGCTGATGCTAACCCTAACCCTAACCCTAACACTATCCTAGAGCTGATGCTAACCCTAACCCTAACCCTAACCCTAACCCTAATACTATCCTAGGGCTGATGCTAACCCTAACCCTAACCCTAACACTATCCTAGGGCTGATGCTAACCCTAACCCTATCTCTAACACTATCCTAGGGCTGAGGCTAACCCTAACCCTAACACTATCCTACGGCTGATGCTAACCCTAACCCTAACCCTAACACTATCCTAAGGCTGATGCTAACCCTAACACTAACACTATCCTAGGCCTGGTGATAACCCTAACCCTAACCCTAACACTATTCTAGGGCTGATGCTAACCCTAACCCTAATAATATCCTAGGGCTGATGCTAAACCTAACCCTAACCCTAACACTATCCTAGGGCTGATGCTATCCCTAACCCTAACCCTAACACTATCCTAGGGCTGATCCTAACCCTAACCCTAACCCTAACACTATCCTAGGCCTGATGCTAACCCTAACCCTTACCCTAACACTATCCTAGGGCTGATGCTAACCCTAACCCTAACCCTAACACTATTCTAGGGCTGATTCTAACCGTAACCCTAACACTATCCTAGGCCTGATGCTAACCCTAACCCTTACCCTAACACTATCCTAGGGCTGATGCTAAACCTAACCATAACCCTAACACTATCCTAGGGCTGATGCTAACCCTAACCCTAACACTAACACTATCCTAGGGCTGATGCTAACCCTAACCCTAACACTCTCCTAGGCCTGATGCTAACCCTAAACCTAACACTATCCTAGGGCTGATGCTAACCCTAAACCTAAAACTAACACTATCCTAGGCCTGATGCTAACCCTATCCCTAACCCAAACACTATCCTAGGGCTGATGCTAACCCTAACGCTAACCCTAAAACTATCCTAGGGCTGATACTAACCCTAACCCTAACACTAACACTATCCTAGGGCTGATGCTAACCCTAACCCTAACACTCTCCTAGGCCTGATGCTAACCCTAACCCTAACACTATCCTAGGGCTGATGTTAACCCTAACCCTAACCCTAACACTATCCTAGGGCTGATGCTAACCCTAACCCTAACGCCAACACTATCCTAGGGCTGATGCTAACCCTAAACCTAACAATATCCTAGTCCTGATGATATCCCTAACCCTAAAGCTAACACTATGCTAGGGCTGATGCTAACCCTAACCCTAACCCTAACACTATCCTAGGGCTGATGCTAACCCTAACCCTAACTCTAACACTATCTTAGGGCTGAGGCTAACCCTAACCCTAGCACTATCCTACGGCTGATGCTAACCCTAACCCTAACCCTAACACTATCCTAAGGCTGATGCTAACCCTAACACTAACACTATGCTAGGCCTGGTGCTAACCCTAACCCTAACCCTAAGACTATCCTAGGGCTGATGCTAACCCTAACCCTAATACTATCCTAGGGCTGATGCTAACCCTAACCCTAACCCTAACACTATCCTAGGGCTGATGCTAACGCTAACCCTAACCCTAACACTATCCTAGGGCTGATGCTAACCCTAACCCTAACACTATCCTAGGTCTGATGCTAACCCTAAACCTAACAGTATCCTAGGGCTGATGCTAACCCTAACCCTAACCCTAACACTATCCTAGGGCTGATGTTAACCCTAACCCTAACACTCTCCTAGGGCTGATGCTAACCCTAACCCTAACGCTAACACTCTCCTAGGGCTGATGCTAACCCTAACCCTAACACTGTCCTAGGCCTGATGCTAACCCTAACCCTAACACTATCCTAGGGCTGATGCTAACCCTAACCCTAACCCTAACAGTATCCTAGGTCTGATGCTAACCCTATCCCTAACACTAACACTCTCCTAGGGCTGAGGCTAACCCTAACCCTAACACTATCCTAGGGCAGATGCTAACCCTAACCCTAACCCTAACACTATCCTAGGGTTGATGCTAACCCTAACCCTAACACTATCCTAGGGCTGATGCTAACCCTAACCCTAACCCTAACACTATCCTAGGGCTGATGCTAACCCTAATCCTAACCCTAACACTATCCTAGGGCTGATGCTAACTCTAACCCTAACACTATCCTAGGGCTGATGCTAACCCTAACACTAACCCTAACACTATCCTAGGGCTGATTCTAACAGTAACCCTAACACTAACCTAGGCCTGATGCTAACCCTAACACTTACCCTAACACTATCCTAGGGCTGATGGTAAACCTAACCATAACCCTAACACTATCCTAGGGCTGATGCTTACCCTAACCCTAACCCTAACACTATCTTAGGGCTGATGCTAACCCTAACCCTAACACTATCCTAGGCCTGATGCTAACCCTAACCCTAACACTATCCTAGGGCTGATGCTAACCCTAACCCTAACCCTAACACTATCCTAGGCCTGATGCTAACCCTATCCCTAACCCTAACACTCTCCTAGGGCTGAGGCTAACCCTAACCCTAACACTATCCTAGGGCTGATGGTAACCCTAACCCTAACCCAAACACTATCCTAGGGTTGATGCTAACCCTAACACTAACACTATCCTAGGGCTGATGCTAACCCTAACACTAACCCTAACCCTAACCCTAATACTATCCTAGGGCTGATGCTAACCCTAACCCTAACCCTAACACTATCCTAGGGCTGATGCTAACCCTAACACTAACACTATCCTAGGGCTGATGCTAACCCTAACCCTAACCCTAACCCTAACACTATCCTAGGGCTGATGCTAACCCTAACCCTAACTCTAACACTATCCTAGGGCTGAGGCTAACCCTTACCCTAACACTATCCTACGGCTGATGCTAACCCTAACCCTAAACCTAACACTATCCTAAGGCTGATGCTAACCCTAACCCTAACCCTATCCTATGCCTGGTGCTAAACCTAACCCTAACCCTAACAGTATCCTAGGGCTGATGCTAACCCTAACCCTAATAATATCCTAGGGCTGATGCTAACCCTAACCCTAACCCTAACACTATCCTAGGTCTGATGCTAACCCTAACCCTAACCCTAACACTATCCTAGGGCTGATGCTAACCCTAACCCTAACCCCAACACTATCCTAGGGCTGATTCTAACCCTAACCCTAACAATATTCTAGTCCTGATGATATCCCTAACCCTAAAGCTAACAATATCCTAGGGCTGATGCTAACCCTAACACTATCCTAGGGCTGGTGCTAACCCTAACCCTAACCCTAACACTATCCTAGGCCTGATGCTAACCCTATCCCTAACCCTAACACTCTCCTAGGGCTGAGGCTAACCCTAACCCTAACACAATCCTAGGGCTGATGCTAACCCTAACCCTAACCCAAACACTATCCTAGGGTTGATGGTAACCCTAACCCTAACACTATCCTAGGGCTGATGCTAACCCTAACCCTAACACTATCCTAGGCCTGATGCTAACCCTAACCCTAACCCTAACACTATCCTAGGGCTGATGCTAACCCTAACCCTAACACTATCCTAGGCCCGATGCTAACCCTAACCCTAACCCTAACACTATCCTAGGGCTGATGCTAACCATAAACCTAACCCTAACACTATCCTAGAGCTGATGCTAACCCTAACCCTAACCCTACCCCTAACCCTAATACTATCCTAGGGCTGATGCTAACCCTAACCCTAACCCTAACACTATCCTAGGGCTGATGCTAACCCTAACCCTAACTCTAACACTATTTTAGGGCTGAGGCTAACCCTAACCCTAACACTATCCTACGGCTGATGCTAACCCAAACCCTAACCCTAACACTATCCTAAGGCTGATGCTAACCCTAAGACTAACACTATCCTAGGCCTGGTGCTAACCCTAACCCTAACCCTAACACTATCCTAGGGCTGATGCTAACCCTAACCCTAACCCTAATACTATCCTAGTGCTGATGCTAACCCTAACCCTAACCCTAACACTCTCCTAGGCCTGATGCTTACCCTAACCCTAACACTATCCTAGGGCTGATGCTAACCCTAACCCTAACCCTAACACTATCCTAGGCCTGATGCTAACCCTATCCCTAACCCTAACACTATCCTAGGGCTGATGCTAACCCTAACCCTAATAATATCCTAGGGCTGATGCTAACCCTAACCCTAACCCTAACACTATCCTAGGGCTGATGCTAACCCTAACCCTAACCCTAACACTATCCTAGGGCTGATGCTAACCCTAACCCTAACCCTAACACTATCCTAGGGCTGATGCTAACCCTAACCCTAACAATATCCTAGGCCTGATTATATCCATAACCCTAAACCTAACACTATCCTAGGGCTGATGCTAACCCTAACCCTAACCCTAACACTATCCTAGGGCTGATTCTAACCGTAACCCTAACACTATCCTAGGCCTGATGCTAACCCTAACCCTTACCCTAACACTATCCTAGGGCTGATGCTAAACCTAACCATAACCCTAACACTATCCTAGGGCTGATGCTAACCCTAACCCTAACCCTAACACTATCCTAGGGCGGATGCTAACCCTAACCCTAACCATAACACTATCCTAGTGCTGATGCTAACCCTAACACTAACACTATCCTAGGGCTGATGCTAATCCTAACCCTAACCCTAACACTATCCTAGGGCTGATGCTAACCCTAACCCTAACTCTAACACTATCTTAGGGCTGAGGCTAACCCTAACCCTAACACTAACCTACGGCTGATGCTAACCCTAACCCTAACCCTAAGACTATCCTAGGGCTGATGCTAACCCTAACCCTAACACTATCCTAGGCCTGATGCTAACCCTAAGCCTAACCCTAACACTATCGTAGGGCTGATGCTAACCCTAACCCTAACACTATCCTAGGGCTGATGCTAACCTAACCTTAACCGTAACACTATCCTAGGGCTGATGCTAACCCTAACCATAACACTATCCTAGGCCTGATGATAACCCTAACCCTAACCCTAACACCATCCTAGGGCTGATGCTAATCCTAACCCTAACACTATCCTAGGGCTGATGCTAACCCTAACCCTAACACTATCCTAGGGCTGATGCTAACCCTAACCCTAACACTATCCTAGGCCTGATGCTAACCCTAACCCTAACCCTAACACTATCCTAGGGCTGATGCTAACCCTAACCCTAACCCTAACACTATCCTAGGGCTGATGCTAACCCTAACCCTAACAATATCCTAGGCCTGATTATATCCATAACCCTAAACCTAACACTATCCTAGGGCTGATGCTAACCCTAACCCTAACCCTAACACTATCCTAGGGCTGATTCTAACCGTAACCCTAACACTATCCTAGGCCTGATGCTAACCCTAACCCTTACCCTAACACTATCTTAGGGCTGATGCTAAACCTAACCATAACCCTAACACTATCCTAGGGCTGATGCTAACCCTAACCCTAACCCTAACACTATCCTAGGGCGGATGCTAACCCTAACCCTAACCCTAACACTATCCTAGTGCTGATGCTAACCCTAACACTAACACTATCCTAGGGCTGATGCTAATCCTAACCCTAACCCTAACACTATCCTAGGGCTGATGCTAACCCTAACCCTAACTCTAACACTATCTTAGGGCTGAGGCTCACCCTAACCCTAACACTATCCTACGGCTGATGCTAACCCTAACCCTAACCCTAAGACTATCCTAGGGCTGATGCTAACCCTAACCCTAACACTATCCTAGGCCTGATGCTAACCCTAAGCCTAACTCTAACACTATCGTAGGGCTGATGCTAACCCTAACCCTAACACTATCCTAGGGCTGATGCTAACCTAACCCTAACCGTAACACTATCCTAGGGCTGATGCTAACCCTAACCATAACACTATCCTAGGCCTGATGATAACCCTAACCCTAACCCTAACACCATCCTAGGGCTGATGCTAATCCTAACCCTAACACTATCCTAGGGCTGATGCTAACCTTAACCCTAACCCTAACACTATCCTAGGGCTGATGCTAACCCTAACCCTAACACTATCCTAGGCCTGATGCTAACCCTAACCCTAACCCTAACACTATCCTAGGGCTGATGCTAACCCTAACCCTAACCCTAACACTATCCTAGAGCTGATGCTAACCTTAACCCTAACCCTAACCCTAACCCTAATACTATCCTAGGGCTGATGCTAACCCTAACCCTAACCCTAACACTATCCTAGGGCTGATGCTAACCCTAACCCTAACTCTAACACTATCCTAGGGCTGAGGCTAACCCTAACCCTAACACTATCCTACGGCTGATGCTAACCCTAACCCTAACCCTAACACTATCCTAAGGCTGATGCTAACCCTAACACTAACACTATCCTAGGCCTGGTGATAACCCTAACCCTAACCCTAACACTATTCTAGGGCTGATGCTAACCCTAACCCTAATAATATCCTAGGGCTGATGCTAAACCTAACCCTAACCCTAACACTATCCTAGGGCTGATGCTATCCCTAACCCTAACCCTAACACTATCCTAGGGCTGATGCTAACCCTAACCCTAACACTAACACTATCCTAGGCCTGATGCTAACCCTAACCCTTACCCTAACACTATCCTAGGGCTGATGCTAACCCTAACCCTAACCCTAACACTATTCTAGGGCTGATTCTAACCGTAACACTAACACTATCCTAGGCCTGATGCTAACCCTAAGCCTTACCCTAACACTATCCTACGGCTGATGCTAAACCTAACCATAACTCTAACACTATCCTAGGGCTGATGCTAACCCTAACCCTAACACTAACACTATCCTAGGGCTGATGCTAACCCTAACCCTAACACTCTCCTAGGCCTGATGCTAACCCTAACCCTAACACTATCCTAGGGCTGATGCTAACCCTATCCCTAACCCTAACACTATCCTAGGGCTGATGCTAACCCTAACGCTAACCCTAACACTATCCTAGGGTTGATGCTAACCCTAACCCTAACACTAACACTATCCTAGGGCTGATGCTAACCCTAACCCTAACACTCTCCTAGGCCTGATGCCAACCCTAACCCTAACACTATCCTAGGGCTGATGTTAACCCTAACCCTAACCCTAACACTATCCTAGGGCTGATGCTAACCCTAACCCTAACCCCAACACTATCCTAGGGCTGATGCTAACCCTAACCCTAACAATATCCTAGTCCTGATGATATCCCTAACCCTAAAGCTAACACTATCCTAGGGCTGATGCTAACCCTAACCCTAACCCTAACACTATCCTAGGGCTGATGCTAACCCTAACCCTAACACTATCCTAGGCCTGATGCTAACCCTAACCCTAACCTTAACACTATCCTAGGGCTGATGCTAACCCTAACCCTAACACTATCCTAGGCCTGATGCTAACCCTAACCCTAACCCTAACACTATCCTAGGGCTGATGATAACCCTAACCCTAACCCTAACACTATCCTAGAGCTGATGCTAACCCTAACCCTAACCCTAACACTATCCTAGGGCTGATGCTAACCCTAACACTAACACTCTCCTAGGGCTGATGCTAACCCTAACCCTAACCCTAACACTATCCTAGGGCAGATGCTAACCCTAACCCTAACTCTAACAGTCTCCTAGGGCTGAGGCTAACCCTAACCCTAACACTATCCTAGGCCTGATGCTAACCCTAACCCTAACACTATCCTAGGGCTCATGCTAACCCTAACCCTAACCCTAACACTATCCTAGGCCTGATGCTAACTCTATCCCTAACCCTAACACTCTCCTAGTGCTGAGGCTAACCCTAACCCTAACACTATCCTAGGGCTGATGCTAACCCTAACCCTAACCCTAACACTATCCTAGGGTTGATGCTAACCCTCACCCTAACACTATCCTAGGGCTGATGCTAACCCTAACCCTAACCCTAACACTATCCTAGGGCTGATGCTTACCCTAACCCTAACACTATCCTAGGGCTAATGCTAACCCTAACCCTAACCCTAACACTATCCTAGGGCTGATGCTAACCCTAACCCTAACACTATCCTAGGGCTGATGCTAACCCTAAGCCTAACCCTAACACTATCCTAGGCCTGATGCTAACCCTAACCCTTACCCTAACACTATCCTAGGGCTGATGCTAACCCTAACCCTAACCCTAACACTATTCTAGGGCTGATTCTAACCGTAACCCTAACACTATCCTAGGCCTGATGCTAACCCTAACCCTTACCCTAACACTATCCTAGGGCAGATGCTAAACCTAACCATAACCCTAACACTATCCTAGGGCTGATGCTAACCCTTAGCCTAACACTAACACTATCCTAGGGCTGATGCTAACCCTAACCCTAACACTCTCCTAGGCCTGATGCTAACCCTAACCCTAACACTATCCTAGGGTTGATGCTAACCCTAACCCTAACCCTAACACTATCCTAGGCCTGATGCTAACCCTATCCCTAACCCTAACACTATACTAGGGCTCATGCTAACCCTAACGCTAACCCTAACACTATCCTAGGGCTGATGCTAACCCTAACCCTAACACTAACACTATCCTAGGGCTGATGCTAACCCTAACCCTAACACTCTCCTAGGCCTGATGCTAACCCTAACCCTAACACTATCCTAGGGCTGATGTTAACCCTAACCCTAACCCTAACACTATCCTAGGGCTGATGCTAACCCTAACCCTAACCCCAACACTATCCTAGGGCTGATGCTAACCCAAATCCTAACAATATCCTAGTCCTGATGATATCCCTAACCCTAAAGCTAACACTATCCTAGGGCTGATGCTAACCCTAACCCTAACCCTAACACTATCCTAGGCCTGATGCTAACCCGAACCCTAACACTATCCTAGGCCTGATGCTCACCCTATCCCTAACCCTAACACTCTCCTAGGGCTGAGGCAAACCCTAACCCTAACACAATCATAGGGCTGATGATAACCCTAACCCTAACCCAAACACTATCCTAGGGTTGATGGTAACCCTAACCCTAACACTATCCTACGGCTGATGCTAACCCTAACCCTAACCCTAACACTATCCTAGGGCTGATGCTAACCCTAACCCTAACCCTAACACTATCCTAGAGCTGATGCTAACCCTAACCCTAACCCTAACCCTAACCCTAATACTATCCAAGGGCTGATGCTAACCCTAACCCTAACCCTAACACTATCCTAGGGCTGATGCTAACCCTAACCCTAACTCTAACACTATCCTAGGGCTGAGGCTAACCCTAACCCTAACACTATCCTACGGCTGATGCTAACCCTAAGCCTAACCCTAACACTATCCTAAGGCTGATGCTAACCCTAACACTAACACTATCCTAGGCCTGGTGCTAACCCTAACCCTAACCCTAACACTATCCTAGGGCTGATGCTAACCCTAACCCTAACCCTAATACTATCCTAGGGCTGATGCTAACCCTAACCCTAACCCTAACACTATCCTAGGGCTGATGCTAACCCTAACCCTAACCCTAACACTATCCTAGGGCTGATTCTAACCGTAACCCTAACACTATCCAGGCCGGATGCTAACCCTAACCCTTACCCTAACACTATCCTAGGGCTGATAATAAACCTAACCATAACCCTAACACTATTCTAGGGCTGATGCTAACCCTAACCCTAACACTAACACTATCCTAGGGCTGATGCTAACAATAACCCTAACACTCTCCTAGGCCTGATGCTAACCCTAACCCTAACACTATCCTAGGGCTGATGCTAACCCTAACCCTAACCCTAACACTCTCTTAGGCCTGATGCTAACCCTAACCCTAACCCTAACACTATCCTAGGGCTGATGCTAACCCTAACCCTAATAATATCCAAGGGCTGATGCTAACCCTAACCCTAACCCTAACACTATCCTAGGGCTGATGCTAACCCTAACCCTAACACTAACACTATCCTAGGGCTGATGCTAACCCTAACCCTAACCCTAACACTATCCTAGGGCTGATGCTAACCCTAACCCTAACAATATCCTCGGCCTGATCATATCCATAACCCTAAACCTAACACTATCCTAGGGCTGATGCTAACCCTAACCCTAACCCTAACACTATCCTAGGCCTGATGCTAACCCTAAGCCTAACCCTAACACTATCGTAGGGCTGATGCTAACCCTAACCCTAACACTATCCTAGGGCTGATGCTAACCTAACCGTAACCCTAACACTATCCTAGGGCTGATGCTAACCCTAACCCTAACACTATCCTAGGCCTGATGATAACCCTAACCCTCACCCTAACACCATCGTAGGGCTGATGCTAACCCTAACCCTAACACTATCCTAGGCCTGATGCTAACCCTAACCCTAACCCTAACACTATCCTAGGGCTGATGGTAACCCTAACCCTAACACTATCCTAGGCCTGATGCTAACCCTAACCCTAACCCTAACACTATCCTAGGGCTGATGCTAACCCTAACCCTAACCCTAACACTATCCTAGAGCTGATGCTAACCCTAACCCTAACCCTAACCATAACCCTAATACTATCCTAGGGCTGATGCTAACCCTAACCCTAACCCTAACACTATCCTAGGGCTGATGCTAACCCTAACCCTAACTCTAACACTATCCTAGGGCTGAGGCTAACCCTAACCCTAACACTATCCTACGGCTGATGCTAACCCTAACACTAACACTAACACTATCCTAAGGCTGATGCTAACCCTAACACTAACACTATCCTAGGCCTGGTGCTAACCCTAACCCTAACGCTAACACTATTCTAGGGCTGATGCAAACCCTAACCCTAATAATATCCTAGGGCTGATGCTAACCCTAACCCTAACCCTAACACTATCCTAGGGCTGATGCTAACCCTAACCCTAACCCTAACACTATCCTAGGCCTGATGCTAACCCTAACCCTTACCCTAACACTATCCTAGGGCTGATGCTAACCCTAACCCTAACCCTAACACTATTCTAGGGCTGATTCTAACCGTAACCCTAACACTATCCTAGGCCTGATGCTAACCCTAACCCTTACCCTAACACTATCCTAGGGCTGATGCTAAACCTAACCATAACCCTAACACTATCCTAGGGCTGATGCTAACCCTAACCCTAACACTAACACTATCCTAGGGCTGATGCTAACCCTAACCCTAACACTCTCCTAGGCCTGATGCTAACCACAACCCTAACACTATCCTAGGGCTGATGCTAACCCTAACCCTAACCCTAACACTATCCTAGGCCTGATGCTAACCCTATCCCTAACCGTAACACTATCCTAGGGCTGATGCTAACCCTAACGCTAACCCTAACACTATCCTTGAACTGATGCTAACCCTAACCCTAACACTATCCTAGGCCTGATAATAACCCTAACCCTAACCCTGACACTATCCTAGGGTTTATGTTAACCCTAACCCTAACACTATCCTAGGGCTGATGCTAATCCTAACCCTAACCCTAACACTATCCTAGGGCGGATGCTAACCCTAACCCTAACCCTAACACTATCCTAGGGCTGATGCTAACCCTAACCCTAACACTCTCCTAGGGCTGATGCTAACCCTAACCCTAACCCTAACACTATCCTAGGGCTGATGCTAACCCTAACCCTAACTCTAACAGTCTCCTAGGGCTGAGGCTAACCCTAACCCTAACACTATCCTAGGGCTGATGCTAACCCTAACCCTAACCCTAACATTATCCTAGGGTTGATGCTAACCCTCACCCTAACACTATCCTAGGGCTGATGCTAACCCTAACCCTAACCCTAACACTACCCTAGGGCTGATGCTTACCCTAACCCTAACACTATCCTAGGGCTGATGCTAACCCTAACCCTAACCCTAACACTATCCTAGGGCTGATGCTAACCCTAACCCTAACACTATCCTAGGGCTGATGCTAACCATAACCCTAACCCGTACACTCTCCTAGGGCTGATGCTAACCCTAACCCTAACACTATCCTAGGGCTGATGCTAACCCTAACCCTAACCCTAACACTATCCTAGGGCTGATGCTAACCCTAACCCTAACACTATCCTATGGCTGATGCTAACCCTAACCCTAACCCTAACACTATCCTAGGCCTGATAATAACCCTAACCCTAACCCTGACACTATCCTAGGGTTTATGTTAACCCTAACACTAACACTCTCCTAGGGCTGATGCTAACCCTAACCCTAACCCTAACACTATCCTAGGGCTGATGCTAACCCTAACCCTAACTCTAACAGTCTCCTAGGGCTGAGGCTAACCCTAACCCTAACACTGTCCTAGGCCTGATGCTAACCCTAACCCTAACACTATCCTAGGGCTCATGCTAACCCTAACCCTAACCCTAACACTATCCTAGGCCTGATGCTAACCCTATCCCTAACCCTAACACTCTCCTAGGGCTGAGGCTAACCCTAACCCTAACACTATCCTAGGGCTGATGCTAACCCTAACCCTAACCCTAACATTATCCTAGGGTTGATGCTAACCCTCACCCTAACACTATCCTAGGGCTGATGCTAACCCTAACCCTAACCCTAACACTATCCTAGGGCTGATGCTTACCCTAACCCTAACACTATCCTAGGGCTGATGCTAACCCTAACCCTAACCCTAACACTATCCTAGGGCTGATGCTAACCCTGACCCTAACACTATCCTAGGGCAGATGCTAACCATAACCCTAACCCGTACACTCTCCTAGGGCTGATGCTAACCCTAACCCTAACACTATCCTAGGGCTGATGCTAACCCTAACCCTAACCCTAACACTATCCTAGGGCTGATGCTAACCCTAACCCTAACACTATCCTAGGGCTGATGCTAACCCTAACCCTAACCCTAACACTATCCTAGGCCTGATGTTAACCCTATCCCTAACCCTAACACTCTCCTAGGGCTGAGGCTAACCCTAACCCTAACACTATCCTAGGGCTGATGCTAACCCTAACCCTAAAACTAACACTATCCTAGGGCTGATGCTAACCCTAACCCTAACACTAACCTAGGGCTGATGCTAACCCTAACCCTAACCCTAACACTATCCTAGGGCTGATGCTAACCCTAACCCTAACCCTAACACTATCCTAGGGTTGATGCTAACCCTAACCCTAACCCTAACACTATCCTAGAGCTGATGCTAACGCTAACCCTATCCCTAACCCTAACCCTAATACTATCCTAGGGCTGATGCTAACCCTAACCCTAACCCTAACACTATCCTAGGGCTGATGCTAACCCTAACACTAACACTACCCTAGGGCTGATGCTAACCCTAACCCTAACCCTAACACTATCCTAGGGCTGATGCTAACCCTAAACCTAACTCTAACACTATCCTAGGGCTGAGGCTAACCCTAACCCTAACACTATCTTACGGCTGATGCTAACCCTAACACTAACCCTAACGCTATCCTAAGGCTGATGCTAACCCTAACACTAACACTATCCTAAGCCTGGTGTTTTCCCTAAAGTTAACCCTAACACTATCCTAGGGCTGATGCTAACCCTAACCCTAATAATATCCTAGGGCTGATGCTAACCCTAACCCTAACCCTAACACTATCCTAGGGCTGATGCTAACCCTAACCCTAACCCTAACACTATCCTAGGGCTGATGCTAACCCTAACCATAACTCTAACACTATCCTAGGGCTGATGCTAACCCTAACCCAAACAATATCCTAGGCCTGATGATATCCCTAACCCTAAACCTAACACTATGCTAGGGCTGATGCTAACGCTAACCCTAACCCTAACTCTATCCTAGGGCTGATTCTAACCGTAACCCTAACACTAACCTAGCCCTGATGCTAACCCTAACACTTACCCTAACACTATCCTAAGGCTGATGCTAAACCTAACCATAACCCTAACACTATCCTAGGGCTGATGGTAACCCTAACCCTAACAATAACACTATCCTAGGGCTGATGCTAATCCTAACCCTAACACTATCCTAGGCCTGATGCTAACCCTAACCCTAACCCTAACACTATCCTAGGCCTGATGTTAACCCTATCCCTAACTCTAACACTCTCCTAGGGCTGAGGCTAACCCTAACCCTAACACTATCCTAGGGCTGATGCTAACCCTAACCCTAAAACTAACACTATCCTAGGGCTGATGCTAACCCTAACCCTAACACTAACCTAGGGCTGATGCTAACCCTAACCCTAACCCTAACACTATCCTAGGGCTGATGCTAACCCTAACCCTAACCCTAACACTATCCTAGAGCTGATGCTAACCCTAACCCTAACCCTAACCCTAACCCTAATACTATCCAAGGGCTGATGCTAACCCTAACCCTAACCCTAACACTATCCTAGGGCTGATGCTAACCCTAACCCTAACTCTAACACTATCCTAGGGCTGAGGCTAACCCTAACCCTAACACTATCCTACGGCTGATGCTAACCCTAACCCTAACCCTAACACTATCCTAAGGCTGATGCTAACCCTAACACTAACACTATCCTAGGCCTGGTGCTAACCCTAACCCTAACCCTAACACTATCCTAGGGCTGATGCTAACCCTAACCCTAACCCTAATACTATCCTAGGGCTGATGCTAACCCTAACCCTAACCCTAACACTATCCTAGGGCTGATGCTAACCCTAACCCTAACCCTAACACTATCCTAGGGCTGATTCTAACCGTAACCCTAACACTATGTTAGGCCGGATGCTAACCCTAACCCTTACCCTAACACTATCCTAGGGCTGATAATAAACCTAACCATAACCCTAACACTATTCTAGGGCTGATGCTAACCCTAACCCTAACACTAACACTATCCTAGGGCTGATGCTAACAGTAACCCTAACACTCTCCTAGGCCTGATGCTAACCCTAACCCTAACACTATCCTAGGGCTGATGCTAACCCTAACCCTAACCCTAACACTATCTTAGGCCTGATGCTAACCCTAACCCTAACCCTAACACTATCCTAGGGCTGATGCTAACCCTAACCCTAATAATATCCAAGGGCTGATGCTAACCCTAACCCTAACCCTAACACTATCCTAGGGCTGATGCTAACCCTAACCCTAACACTAACACTATCCTAGGGCTGATGCTAACCCTAACCCTAACCCTAACACTATCCTAGGGCTGATGCTAACCCTAACCCTAACAATATCCTCGGCCTGATCATATCCATAACCCTAAACCTAACACTATCCTAGGGCTGATGCTAACCCTAACCCTAACCCTAACACTATCCTAGGCCTGATGCTAACCCTAAGCCTAACCCTAACACTATCGTAGGGCTGATGCTAACCCTAACCCTAACACTATCCTAGGGCTGATGCTAACCTAACCCTAACCCTAACACTATCCTAGGGCTGATGCTAACCCTAACCCTAACACTATCCTAGGCCTGATGATAACCCTAACCCTCACCCTAACACCATCGTAGGGCTGATGCTAACCCTAACCCTAACACTATCCTAGGCCTGATGCTAACCCTAACCCTAACCCTAACACTATCCTAGGGCTGATGGTAACCCTAACCCTAACACTATCCTAGGCCTGATGCTAACCCTAACCCTAACCCTAACACTATCCTAGGGCTGATGCTAACCCTAACCCTAACCCTAACACTATCCTAGAGCTGATGCTAACCCTAACCCTAACCCTAACCCTAACCCTAATACTATCCTAGGGCTGATGCTAACCCTAACCCTAACCCTAACACTATCCTAGGGCTGAGGCTAACCCTAACCCTAACACTATCCTACGGCTGATGCTTACCCTAACCCTAACACTAACACTCTCCTAAGGCTGATGCTAACCCTAACACTAAAACTATCCTAGGCCTGGTGCTAACCCTAACCCTAACGCTAACACTATTCTAGGGCTGATGCTAACCCTAACCCTAATAATATCCTAGGGCTGATGCTAACCCTAACCCTAACCCTAACACTATCCTAGGGCTGATGCTAACCCTAACCCTAACCCTAACACTATCCTAGGCCTGATGCTAACCCTAACCCTTACCCTAACACTATCCTAGGGCTGATGCTAACCCTAACCCTAACCCTAACACTATTCTAGGGCTGATTCTAACCGTAACCCTAACACTATCCTAGGCCTGATGCTAACCCTAACCCTTACCCTAACACTATCCTAGGGCTGATGCTAAACCTAACCATAACCCTAACACTATCCTAGGGCTGATGCTAACCCTAACCCTAACACTAACACTATCCTAGGGCTGATGCTAACCCTAACCCTAACACTCTCCTAGGCCTGATGCTAACCACAACCCTAACACTATCCTAGGGCTGATGCTAACCCTAACCCTAACCCTAACACTATCCTAGGCCTGATGCTAACCCTATCCCTAACCGTAACACTATCCTAGGGCTGATGCTAACCCTAACGCTAACCCTAACACTATCCTTGAACTGATGCTAACCCTAACCCTAACACTATCCTAGGCCTGATAATAACCCTAACCCTAACCCTGACACTATCCTAGGGTTTATGTTAACCCTAACCCTAACACTATCCTAGGGCTGATGCTAATCCTAACCCTAACCCTAACACTATCCTAGGGCGGATGCTAACCCTAACCCTAACCCTAACACTATCCTAGGGCTGATGCTAACCCTAACACTAACACTCTCCTAGGGCTGATGCTAACCCTAACCCTAACCCTAACACTATCCTAGGGCTGATGCTAACCCTAACCCTAACTCTAACAGTCTCCTAGGGCTGAGGCTAACCCTAACCCTAACACTATCCTAGGCCTGATGCTAACCCTAACCCTAACACTATCCTAGGGCTCATGCTAACCCTAACCCTAACACTAACACTATCCTAGGCCTGATGCTAACCCTATCCCTAACCCTAACACTCTCCTAGGGCTGAGGCTAACCCTAACCCTAACACTATCCTAGGGCTGATGCTAACCCTAACCCTAACCCTAACATTATCCTAGGGTTGATGCTAACCCTCACCCTAACACTATCCTAGGGCTGATGCTAACCCTAACCCTAACCCTAACACTACCCTAGGGCTGATGCTTACCCTAACCCTAACACTATCCTAGGGCTGATGCTAACCCTAACCCTAACCCTAACACTATCCTAGGGCTGATGCTAACCCTAACCCTAACACTATCCTAGGGCTGATGCTAACCATAACCCTAACCCGTACACTCTCCTAGGGCTGATGCTAACCCTAACCCTAACACTATCCTAGGGCTGATGCTAACCCTAACCCTAACCCTAACACTATCCTAGGGCTGATGCTAACCCTAACCCTAACACTATCCTATGGCTGATGCTAACCCTAACCCTAACCCTAACACTATCCTAGGCCTGATAATAACCCTAACCCTAACCCTGACACTATCCTAGGGTTTATGTTAACCCTAACCCTAACACTATCCTAGGGCGGATGCTAACCCTAACCCTAACCCTAACACTATCCTAGGGCTGATGCTAACCCTAACACTAACACTCTCCTAGGGCTGATGCTAACCCTAACCCTAACCCTAACACTATCCTAGGGCTGATGCTAACCCTAACCCTAACTCTAACAGTCTCCTAGGGCTGAGGCTAACCCTAACCCTAACACTATCCTAGGCCTGATGCTAACCCTAACCCTAACACTATCCTAGGGCTCATGCTAACCCTAACCCTAACCCTAACACTATCCTAGGCCTGATGCTAACCCTATCCCTAACCCTAACACTCTCCTAGGGCTGAGGCTAACCCTAACCCTAACACTATCCTAGGGCTGATGCTAACCCTAACCCTAACCCTAACATTATCCTAGGGTTGATGCTAACCCTCACCCTAACACTATCCTAGGGCTGATGCTAACCCTAACCCTAACCCTAACACTATCCTAGGGCTGATGCTTACCCTAACCCTAACACTATCCTAGGGCTGATGCTAACCCTAACCCTAACCCTAACACTATCCTAGGGCTGATGCTAACCCTAACCCTAACACTATCCTAGGGCTGATGCTAACCATAACCCTAACCCGTACACTCTCCTAGGGCTGATGCTAACCCTAACCCTAACACTATCCTAGGGCTGATGCTAACCCTAACCCTAACCCTAACACTATCCTAGGGCTGATGCTAACCCTAACCCTAAAACTAACACTATCCTAGGGCTGATGCTATCCCTAACCCTAACACTAACCTAGGGTTGATGCTAACCCTAACCCTAACCCTAACACTATCCTAGGGCTGATGCTAACCCTAACCCTAACCCTAACACTATCCTAGGGCTGATGCTAACCCTAACACTAACACTACCCTAGGGCTGATGCTAACCATAACCCTAACCCTAACACTATCCTAGGGCTGATGCTAACCCTAAACCTAACTCTAACACTATCCTAGGGCTGAGGCTAACCCTAACCCTAACACTATCTTACGGCTGATGCTAACCCTAACACTAACCCTAACGCTATCCTAAGGCTGATGCTAACCCTAACACTAACACTATCCTAAGCCTGGTGTTTTCCCTAAAGTTAACCCTAACACTATCCTAGGGCTGATGCTAACCCTAACCCTAATAATATCCTAGGGCTGATGCTAACCCTAACCCTAACCCTAACACTATCCTAGGGCTGATGCTAACCCTAACCCTAACCCTAACACCATCCTAGGGCTGATGCTAACCCTAACCATAACTCTAACACTATCCTAGGGCTGATGCTAACCCTAACCCAAACAATGTCCTAGGCCTGATGATATCCCTAACCCTAAACCTAACACTATCCTACGGCTGATGCTAACCCTAACCCTAACCCTAACACTATCCTAGGGCTGATTCTAACCGTAACCCTAACACTAACCTAGCCCTGATGCTAACCCTAACACTTACCCTAACACTATCCTAAGGCTGATGCTAAACCTAACCATAACCCTAACACTATCCTAGGGCTGATGGTAACCCTAACCCTAACAATAACACTATCCTAGGGCTGATGCTAATCCTAACCCTAACACTATCCTAGGCCTGATGCTAACCCTAACCCTAACCCTAACACTATCCTAGGCCTGATGTTAACCCTATCCCTAACCCTAACACTCTCCTAGGGCTGAGGCTAACCCTAACCCTAACACTATCCTAGGGCTGATGCTAACCCTAACCCTAAAACTAACACTATCCTAGGGCTGATGCTAACCCTAACCCTAACACTAACCTAGGGCTGATGCTAACCCTAACCCTAACCCTAACACTATCCTAGGGCTGATGCTAACCCTAACCCTAACCCTAACACTATCCTAGGGTTGATGCTAACCCTAACCCTAAACCTAACACTATCCTAAAGCTGATGCTAACGCTAACCCTAACCCTAACCCTAACCCTAATACTATCCTAGGGCTGATGCTAACCCTAACCCTAACCCTAACACTATCCTAGGGCTGATGCTAACCCTAACACTAACACTACCCTAGGGCTGATGCTAACCCTAACCCTAACCCTAACACTATCCTAGGGCTGATGCTAACCCTAAACCTAACTCTAACACTATCCTAGGGCTGAGGCTAACCCTAACCCTAACACTATCTTACGGCTGATGCTAACCCTAACACTAACCCTAACGCTATCCTAAGGCTGATGCTAACCCTAACACTAACACTATCCTAAGCCTGGTGTTTTCCCTAAAGTTAACCCTAACACTATCCTAGGGCTGATGCTAACCCTAACCCTAATAATATCCTAGGGCTGATGCTAACCCTAACCCTAACCCTAACACTATCCTAGGGCTGATGCTAACCCTAACCCTAACCCTAACACTATCCTAGGGCTGATGCTAACCCTAACCATAAATCTAACACTATCCTAGGGCTGATGCTAACCCTAACCCAAACAATATCCTAGGCCTGATGATATCCCTAACCCTAAACCTAACACTATCCTAGGGCTGATGCTAACCCTAACCCTAACCCTAACACTATCCTAGGGCTGATTGTAACCGTAACCCTAACACTAACCTAGCCCTGATGCTAACCCTAACACTTACCCTAACACTATCCTAAGGCTGATGCTAAACCTAACCATAACCCTAACACTATCCTAGGGCTGATGGTAACCCTAACCCTAACAATAACACTATCCTAGGGCTGATGCTAATCCTAACCCTAACACTATCCTAGGCCTGATGCTAACCCTAACCGTAACACTATCCTAGGGCTGATGCGAACCCTCACCCTAACCCTAACACTATCCTAGGCCTGATGCTAACCCTATCCCTAACCCTAACACTCTCCTAGGGCTGAGGCTAACCCTAACCCTAACACTATCCTAGGGCTGATGCTAACCCTAACCCTAACCCTAACACTATCCTAGGGCTGATGCTAACCCTAACCCTAACACTATCCTATGGCTGATGCTAACCCTAACCCTAACCCTAACACTATCCTAGGCCTGATAATAACCCTAACCCTAACCCTGACACTATCCTAGGGTTTATGTTAACCCTAACCCTAACACTATCCTAGGGCGGATGCTAACCCTAACCCTAACCCTAACACTATCCTAGGGCTGATGCTAACCCTAACACTAACACTCTCCTAGGGCTGATGCTAACCCTAACCCTAACCCTAACACTATCCTAGGGCTGATGCTAACCCTAACCCTAACTCTAACAGTCTCCTAGGGCTGAGGCTAACCCTAACCCTAACACTATCCTAGGCCTGATGCTAACCCTAACCCTAACACTATCCTAGGGCTCATGCTAACCCTAACCCTAACCCTAACACTATCCTAGGCCTGATGCTAACCCTATCCCTAACCCTAACACTCTCCTAGGGCTGAGGCTAACCCTAACCCTAACACTATCCTAGGGCTGATGCTAACCCTAACCCTAACCCTAACATTATCCTAGGGTTGATGCTAACCCTCACCCTAACACTATCCTAGGGCTGATGCTAACCCTAACCCTAACCCTAACACTATCCTAGGGCTGATGCTTACCCTAACCCTAACACTATCCTAGGGCTGATGCTAACCCTAACCCTAACCCTAACACTATCCTAGGGCTGATGCTAACCCTAACCCTAACACTATCCTAGGGCTGATGCTAACCATAACCCTAACCCGTACACTCTCCTAGGGCTGATGCTAACCCTAACCCTAACACTATCCTAGGGCTGATGCTAACCCTAACCCTAACCCTAACACTATCCTAGGGCTGATGCTAACCCTAACCCTAAAACTAACACTATCCTAGGGCTGATGCTATCCCTAACCCTAACACTAACCTAGGGTTGATGCTAACCCTAACCCTAACCCTAACACTATCCTAGGGCTGATGCTAACCCTAACCCTAACCCTAACACTATCCTAGGGCTGATGCTAACCCTAACACTAACACTACCCTAGGGCTGATGCTAACCATAACCCTAACCCTAACACTATCCTAGGGCTGATGCTAACCCTAAACCTAACTCTAACACTATCCTAGGGCTGAGGCTAACCCTAACCCTAACACTATCTTACGGCTGATGCTAACCCTAACACTAACCCTAACGCTATCCTAAGGCTGATGCTAACCCTAACACTAACACTATCCTAAGCCTGGTGTTTTCCCTAAAGTTAACCCTAACACTATCCTAGGGCTGATGCTAACCCTAACCCTAATAATATCCTAGGGCTGATGCTAACCCTAACCCTAACCCTAACACTATCCTAGGGCTGATGCTAACCCTAACCCTAACCCTAACACCATCCTAGGGCTGATGCTAACCCTAACCATAACTCTAACACTATCCTAGGGCTGATGCTAACCCTAACCCAAACAATGTCCTAGGCCTGATGATATCCCTAACCCTAAACCTAACACTATCCTACGGCTGATGCTAACCCTAACCCTAACCCTAACACTATCCTAGGGCTGATTCTAACCGTAACCCTAACACTAACCTAGCCCTGATGCTAACCCTAACACTTACCCTAACACTATCCTAAGGCTGATGCTAAACCTAACCATAACCCTAACACTATCCTAGGGCTGATGGTAACCCTAACCCTAACAATAACACTATCCTAGGGCTGATGCTAATCCTAACCCTAACACTATCCTAGGCCTGATGCTAACCCTAACCCTAACCCTAACACTATCCTAGGCCTGATGTTAACCCTATCCCTAACCCTAACACTCTCCTAGGGCTGAGGCTAACCCTAACCCTAACACTATCCTAGGGCTGATGCTAACCCTAACCCTAAAACTAACACTATCCTAGGGCTGATGCTAACCCTAACCCTAACACTAACCTAGGGCTGATGCTAACCCTAACCCTAACCCTAACACTATCCTAGGGCTGATGCTAACCCTAACCCTAACCCTAACACTATCCTAGGGTTGATGCTAACCCTAACCCTAAACCTAACACTATCCTAAAGCTGATGCTAACGCTAACCCTAACCCTAACCCTAACCCTAATACTATCCTAGGGCTGATGCTAACCCTAACCCTAACCCTAACACTATCCTAGGGCTGATGCTAACCCTAACACTAACACTACCCTAGGGCTGATGCTAACCCTAACCCTAACCCTAACACTATCCTAGGGCTGATGCTAACCCTAAACCTAACTCTAACACTATCCTAGGGCTGAGGCTAACCCTAACCCTAACACTATCTTACGGCTGATGCTAACCCTAACACTAACCCTAACGCTATCCTAAGGCTGATGCTAACCCTAACACTAACACTATCCTAAGCCTGGTGTTTTCCCTAAAGTTAACCCTAACACTATCCTAGGGCTGATGCTAACCCTAACCCTAATAATATCCTAGGGCTGATGCTAACCCTAACCCTAACCCTAACACTATCCTAGGGCTGATGCTAACCCTAACCCTAACCCTAACACTATCCTAGGGCTGATGCTAACCCTAACCATAAATCTAACACTATCCTAGGGCTGATGCTAACCCTAACCCAAACAATATCCTAGGCCTGATGATATCCCTAACCCTAAACCTAACACTATCCTAGGGCTGATGCTAACCCTAACCCTAACCCTAACAATATCCTAGGGCTGATTGTAACCGTAACCCTAACACTAACCTAGCCCTGATGCTAACCCTAACACTTACCCTAACACTATCCTAAGGCTGATGCTAAACCTAACCATAACCCTAACACTATCCTAGGGCTGATGGTAACCCTAACCCTAACAATAACACTATCCTAGGGCTGATGCTAATCCTAACCCTAACACTATCCTAGGCCTGATGCTAACCCTAACCGTAACACTATCCTAGGGCTGATGCGAACCCTCACCCTAACCCTAACACTATCCTAGGCCTGATGCTAACCCTATCCCTAACCCTAACACTCTCCTAGGGCTGAGGCTAACCCTAACCCTAACACTATCCTAGGGCTGATGCTAACCCTAACCCTAACCCAAACACTATCCTAGGGTTGATGCTAACCCTAACCCTAACACTATCCTAGGGCTGATGCTAACCCTAACCCTAACCCTAACACTATCCTAGGGCTGATGCTAACCCTAACCCTAACACTGTCCTAGGCCTGATGCTAACCCTAACCCTAACCCTAACACTATCCTAGGGCTGATGCTAACCCTAACCCTAACCCTAACACTATCCTAGAGCGGATGCTAAAACTAACCCTAACCCTAACCCTAACCCTAATACTATCCTAGGGCTGATGCTAACCCTAACCCTAACCCTAACACTATCCTAGGGCTGATGCTAACCCTAACCCTAACACTATCCTAGGGCGGATGCTAACCCTAACCCTAACCCTAACACTATCCTAGGGCTGATGCTAACCCTAACACTAACACTCTCCTAGGGCTGATGCTAACCCTAACCCTAACCCTAACACTATCCTAGGGCTGATGCTAACCCTAACCCTAACTCTAACAGTCTCCTAGGGCTGAGGCTAACCCTTTCTAACACTATCCTAGGCCTGATGCTAACCCTAACCCTAACACTATCCTAGAGCTCATGCTAAACCTAACCCTAACCCTAACACTATCCTAGGCCTGATGCTAACCCTATCCCTAACCCTAACACTCTCCTAGGGCTGAGGCTAACCCTAACCCTAACCCTAACACTATCCTAGAGCGGATGCTAAAACTAACCCTAACCCTAACCCTAACCCTAATACTATCCTAGGGCTGATGCTAACCCTAACACTAACACTCTCCTAGGGCTGATGCTAACCCTAACCCTAACCCTAACACTATCCTAGGGCTGATGCTAACCCTAACCCTAACTCTAACAGTCTCCTAGGGCTGAGGCTAACCCTAACCCTAACACTATCCTAGGCCTGATGCTAACCCTAACCCTAACACTATCCTAGGGCTCATGCTAACCCTAACCCTAACACTAACACTATCCTAGGCCTGATGCTAACCCTATCCCTAACCCTAACACTCTCCTAGGGCTGAGGCTAACCCTAACCCTAACACTATCCTAGGGCTGATGCTAACCCTAACCCTAACCCTAACATTATCCTAGGGTTGATGCTAACCCTCACCCTAACACTATCCTAGGGCTGATGCTAACCCTAACCCTAACCCTAACACTACCCTAGGGCTGATGCTTACCCTAACCCTAACACTATCCTAGGGCTGATGCTAACCCTAACCCTAACCCTAACACTATCCTTGGGCTGATGCTAACCCTAACCCTAACACTATCCTAGGGCTGATGCTAACCATAACCCTAACCCGTACACTCTCCTAGGGCTGATGCTAACCCTAACCCTAACACTATCCTAGGGCTGATGCTAACCCTAACCCTAACCCTAACACTATCCTAGGCTTGATGCTAACCCTAACCCTAACACTATCCTATGGCTGATGCTAACCCTAACCCTAACCCTAACACTATCCTAGGCCTGATAATAACCCTAACCCTAACCCTGACACTATCCTAGGGTTTATGTTAACCCTAACCCTAACACTATCCTAGGGCGGATGCTAACCCTAACCCTAACCCTAACACTATCCTAGGGCTGATGCTAACCCTAACACTAACACTCTCCTAGGGCTGATGCTAACCCTAACCCTAACCCTAACACTATCCTAGGGCTGATGCTAACCCTAACCCTAACTCTAACAGTCTCCTAGGGCTGAGGCTAACCCTAACCCTAACACTATCCTAGGCCTGATGCTAACCCTAACCCTAACACTATCCTAGGGCTCATGCTAACCCTATCCCTAACCCTAACACTATCCTAGGCCTGATGCTAACCCTATCCCTAACCCTAACACTCTCCTAGGGCTGAGGCTAACCCTAACCCTAACACTATCCTAGGGCTGATGCTAACCCTAACCCTAACCCTAACATTATCCTAGGGTTGATGCTAACCCTCACCCTAACACTATCCTAGGGCTGATGCTAACCCTAACCCTAACCCTAACACTATCCTAGGGCTGATGCTTACCCTAACCCTAACATTATCCTAGGGCTGATGCTAACCCTAACCCTAACCCTAACACTATCCTAGGGCTGATGCTAACCCTAACCCTAACACTATCCTAGGGCTGATGCTAACCATAACCCTAACCCGTACACTCTCCTAGGGCTGATGCTAACCCTAACCCTAACACTATCCTAGGCCTGATGATATCCCTAACCCTAAACCTAACACTATCCTAGGGCTGATGCTAACCCTAACCCTAACCCTAACACTATCCTAGGGCTGATTCTACCGTAACCCTAACACTAACCTAGCCCTGATGCTAACCCTAACACTTACCCTAACACTATCCTAAGGCTGATGCTAAACCTAACCATAACCCTAACACTATCCTAGGGCTGATGGTAACCCTAACCCTAACAATAACACTATCCTAGGGCTGATGCTAATCCTAACCCTAACACTATCCTAGGCCTGATGCTAACCCTAACCCTAACCCTAACACTATCCTAGGCCTGATGTTAACCCTATCCCTAACCCTAACACTCTCCTAGGGCTGAGGCTAACCCTAACCCTAACACTATCCTAGGGCTGATGCTAACCCTAACCCTAAAACTAACACTATCCTAGGGCTGATGCTAACCCTAACCCTAACACTAACCTAGGGCTGATGCTAACCCTAACCCTAACCCTAACACTATCCTAGGGCTGATGCTAACCCTAACCCTAACCCTAACACTATCCTAGGGTTGATGCTAACCCTAACCCTAAACCTAACACTATCCTAAAGCTGATGCTAACGCTAACCCTAACCCTAACCCTAACCCTAATACTATCCTAGGGCTGATGCTAACCCTAACCCTAACCCTAACACTATCCTAGGGCTGATGCTAACCCTAACACTAACACTACCCTAGGGCTGATGCTAACCCTAACCCTAACCCTAACACTATCCTAGGGCTGATGCTAACCCTAAACCTAACTCTAACACTATCCTAGGGCTGAGGCTAACCCTAACCCTAACACTATCTTACGGCTGATGCTAACCCTAACACTAACCCTAACGCTATCCTAAGGCTGATGCTAACCCTAACACTAACACTATCCTAAGCCTGGTGTTTTCCCTAAAGTTAACCCTAACACTATCCTAGGGCTGATGCTAACCCTAACCCTAATAATATCCTAGGGCTGATGCTAACCCTAACCCTAACCCTAACACTATCCTAGGGCTGATGCTAACCCTAACCCTAACCCTAACACTATCCTAGGGCTGATGCTAACCCTAACCATAAATCTAACACTATCCTAGGGCTGATGCTAACCCTAACCCAAACAATATCCTAGGCCTGATGATATCCCTAACCCTAAACCTAACACTATCCTAGGGCTGATGCTAACCCTAACCCTAACCCTAACACTATCCTAGGGCTGATTCTAACCGTAACCCTAACACTAACCTAGCCCTGATGCTAACCCTAACACTTACCCTAACACTATCCTAAGGCTGATGCTAAACCTAACCATAACCCTAACACTATCCTAGGGCTGATGGTAACCCTAACCCTAACAATAACACTATCCTAGGGCTGATGCTAATCCTAACCCTAACACTATCCTAGGCCTGATGGTAACCCTATCCCTAACCCTAACACTCTCCTAGGGCTGAGGCTAACCCTAACCCTAACACTATCCTAGGGCTGATGCTAACCCTAACCCTAACCCAAACACTATCCTAGGGTTGATGCTAACCCTAACCCTAACACTATCCTAGGGCTGATGCTAACCCTAACCCTAACCCTAACACTATCCTAGGGCTGATGCTAACCCTAACCCTAACACTGTCCTAGGCCTGATGCTAACCCTAACCCTAACCCTAACACTATCCTAGGGCTGATGCTAACCCTAACCCTAACCATAACACTATCCTAGAGCGGATGCTAAAACTAACCCTAACCCTAACCCTAACCCTAATACTATCCTAGGGCTGATGCTAACCCTAACCCTAACCCTAACACTATCCTAGGGCTGATGCTAACCCTAACCCTAACACTATCCTAGGGCGGATGCTAACCCTAACCCTAACCCTAACACTATCCTAGGGCTGATGCTAACCCTAACACTAACACTCTCCTAGGGCTGATGCTAACCCTAACCCTAACCCTAACACTATCCTAGGGCTGATGCTAACCCTAACCCTAACTCTAACAGTCTCCTAGGGCTGAGGCTAACCCTTTCTAACACTATCCTAGGCCTGATGCTAACCCTAACCCTAACACTATCCTAGGGCTCATGTTAACCCTAACCCTAACCCTAACACTATCCTAGGCCTGATGCTAACCCTATCCCTAACCCTAACACTCTCCTAGGGCTGAGGCTAACCCTAACCCTAACCCTAACACTATCCTAGAGCGGATGCTAAAACTAACCCTAACCCTAACCCTAACCCTAATACTATCCTAGGGCTGATGCTAACCCTAACCCTAACCCTAACACTATCCTAGGGCTGATGCTAACCGTAACCCTAACACTATCCTAGGGCGGATGCTAACCCTAACCCTAACCCTAACACTATCCTAGGGCTGATGCTAACCCTAACACTAACACTCTCCTAGGGCTGATGTTAACCCTAACCCTAACCCTAACACTATCCTAGGGCTGATGCTAACCCTAACCCTAACTCTAACAGTCTCCTAGGGCTGAGGCTAACCCTAACCCTAACACTATCCTAGGCCTGATGCAAACCCTAACCCTAACACTATCCTAGGGCTGATGCTAACCCTAACCGTAACCCTAACACTATCCTAGGGCGGATGCTAACCCTAACCCTAACCCTAACACTATCCTAGGGCTGATGCTAACCCTAACACTAACACTATCCTAGGGATGATGCTAACCCTAACCCTAACCGTAACACTATCCTAGGGCTGATGCTAACCCTAACCCTAACTCTAACACTATCTTACGGCTGAGGCTAACCCTAACCCCAAAACTATCCTACGGCTGATGCTAACCCTAACCCTAACCCTAAGACTATCCTAGGGCTGATGCTAACCCTAACCCTAACACTATCCTAGGCCTGATGCTAACCCTAAGCCTAATCCTAACACTATCGTAGGGCTGATGCTAACCCTAACCCTAACACTATCCTAGGGCTGATGCTAACCTAACCCTAACCCTAACACTATCCTAGGGCTGATGCTAACCCTAACCCTAACACTATCCTAGGCCTGATGATAACCCTAACCCTAACCCTAACGCCATCCTAGGGCTGATGTTTACCCTAACCCTAACACTATCCTAGGGCTGATGCTAACCCTAATCCTAACCCTAACACTATCCTAGGTCTGATGCTAACCCTAACCCTAACACTATCCTAGGCCTGATGCTAACCCTAACCCTAACCCTAACACTATCCTAGGGCTGATGCTAACCCTAACCCTAACCCTAACACTATCCTAGAGCTGATCCTAACCCTAACCCTAACCCTAACCCTAACCCTAATACTATCCTGGGGCTGATGCTAACCCTAACCCTAACCCTAACACTATCCTAGGGCTGATGCTAACCCTAACCCTAACTCTAACACTATCCTAGGGCTGAGGCTAACCCTAACCCTAACACTATCCTACGGCTGATGCTAACCCTAACCCTAACCCTAAAACTATCCTAAGGCTGATGCTAACCCTAACACTAACACTATCCTAGGCCTGGTGCTAACCCTATCCCTAACCCTAACACTATCCTAGGGCTGATGCTAACCCTAACCCTAACCCTAATACTATCCTAGGGCTGATGCTAACCCTAACCCTAACCCTAACACTATCCTAGGGCTGATGCTAACCCTAACCCTAACCCTAACACTATCCTAGGGCTGATTCTAACCGTAACCCTAACACTATCCTAGGGCTGATGCTAACCCTAACCCTAACCCTAACACTATCCTTGGACTGATGCTAACCCTATCCCTAACCCTAACACTCTCCTAGGGCTGAGGCTAACCCTAACCCTAACACTATCCTAGGGCTGATGCTAACCCTAACCCTAACCCAAACACTATCCTAGGGTTGATGCTAACCCTAACCCTAACACTATCCTAGGGCTGATGCTAACCCTAACACTAACCCTAACACTATCCTTGGACTGATGCTAACCCTAACCCTAACACTATCCTGGGCCTGATGCTAACCCTAACCCTAACCGTAACACTATCCTAGGGCTGATGCTAACCCTAACCCTAACACTATCCTTGGGCTGATGCTAACCCTAACCCTAACCCTAACAATATCCTAGGGCAGATGCTAACCCTAAACCTAACCCTAACACTATACTTGGGCTGATGCTAACCCTAACCCTAACACTATCCTGGGCCTGATGCTTACCCTAACCCTAACCCTAACACTATCCTAGGGCTGACGCTAACCCTAACCCTAACACTATCCTTGGGCTGATGCTAACCCTAACCCTAACCCTAACAATATCCTATGGCAGATGCTAACCCTAACGCTAACCCTAACACTATCCTTGAACTGATGCTAACCCTAACCCTAACCCTAACACTATCCTAGGCCTGATGCTAACCCTAACCCTAACCCTAACACTCTCCTAGGGTTTATGTTAACCCTAAACCTAACACTATCCTAGGGCTGATGCTAACCCTAACCCTAACCCTAACACTATCCTAGGGCGGATGCTAACCCTAACCCTAACCCTAACACTATCCTAGGGCTGATGCTAACCCTAACGCTAACACTATCCTAGGGCTGATGCTAACCCTAACCCTAACCCTAACATTATCCTAGGGCTGATGCTAACCCTAACCCTAACTCTAACAGTCTCCTAGGGCTGAGGCTAACCCTAACCCTAACACTATCCTAGGCCTGATGCTAACCCTAACCCTAACACTATCCTAGGGCTGATGCTAACCCTAACCCTAACTCTAACAGTCTCCTAGGGCTGAGGCTAACCCTAACCCTAACACTATCCTAGGCCTGATGCTAACCCTAACCCTAACACTATCCTAGGGCTGATGCTAACCCTAACCGTAACCCTAACACTATCCTAAGGCTGATGCTAAACCTAACCATAACCCTAACACTATCCTAGGGCTGATGGTAACCCTAACCCTAACAATAACACTATCCTAGGGCTGATGCTAACCCTAACCCTAACCCTAACACTATCCTAGAGCCGATGCTAAAACTAACCCTAACCCTAACCCTAACCCTAATACTATCCTAGGGCTGATGCTAACCCTAACCCTAACGTAACACTATCCTAGGGCTGATGCTAACCCTAACCCTAACACTATCCTAGGGCGGATGCTAACCCTAACCCTAACCCTAACACTATCCTAGGGCTGATGCTAACCCTAACACTAACACTCTCCTAGGGCTGATGCTAACCCTAACCCTAACCCTAACACTATCCTAGGGCTGATGCTAACCCTAACCCTAACTCTAACAGTCTCCTAGGGCTGAGGCTAACCCTTTCTAACACTATCCTAGGCCTGATGCTAACCCTAACCCTAACACTATCCTAGGGCTCATGCTAAACCTAACCCTAACCCTAACACTATCCTAGGCCTGATGCTAACCCTATCCCTAACCCTAACACTCTCCTAGGGCTGAGGCTAACCCTAACCCTAACCCTAACACTATCCTAGAGCCGATGCTAAAACTAACCCTAACCCTAACCCTAACCCTAATACTATCCTAGGGCTGATGCTAACCCTAACCCTAACCCTAACACTATCCTAGGGCTGATGCTAACCGTAACCCTAACACTATCCTAGGGCGGATGCTAACCCTAACCCTAACCCTAACACTATCCTAGGGCTGATGCTAACCCTAACCGTAACTCTAACAGTCTCCTAGGGCTGAGGCTAACCCTAACCCTAACACTATCCTAGGCCTGATGCTAACCCTAACCCTAACACTATCCTAGGGCTGATGCTAACCCTAACCGTAACCCTAACACTATCCTAGGGCGGATGCTAACCCTAACCCTAACCCTAACACTATCCTAGGGCTGATGCTAACCCTAACACTAACACTATCCTAGGGATGATGCTAACCCTAACCCTAACCGTAACACTTTCCTAGGGCTGATGCTAACCCTAACCCTAACTCTAACACTATCTTAGGGCTGAGGCTAACCCTAACCCCAAAACTATCCTACGGCTGATGCTAACCCTAACCCTAACCCTAAGACTATCCTAGGGCTGATGCTAACCCTAACCCTAACACTATCCTAGGCCTGATGCTAACCCTAAGCCTAACCCTAACACTATCGTAGGGCTGATGCTAACCCTAACCCTAACACTATCCTAGGGCTGATGCTAACCTAACCCTAACCCTAACACTATCCTAGGGCTGATGCTAACCCTAACCCTAACACTATCCTAGGCCTGATGATAACCCTAACCCTAACCCTAACGCCATCCTAGGGCTGATGTTTACCCTAACCCTAACACTATCCTAGGGCTGATGCTAACCCTAATCCTAACCCTAACACTATCCCAGGGCTGATGCTAACCCTAACCCTAACACTATCCTAGGCCTGATGCTAACCCTAACCCTAACCCTAACACTATCCTAGGGCTGATGCTAACCCTAACCCTAACCCTAACACTATCCTAGAGCTGATGCTAACCCTAACCCTAACCCTAACCCTAACCCTAATACTATCCTGGGGCTGATGCTAACCCTAACCCTAACCCTAACACTATCCTAGGGCTGATGCTAACCCTAACCCTAACTCTAACACTATCCTAGGGCTGAGGCTAACCCTAACCCTAACACTATCCTACGGCTGATGCTAACCCTAACCCTAACCCTAAAACTATCCTAAGGCTGATGCTAACCCTAACACTAACACTATCCTAGGCCTGGTGCTAACCCTATCCCTAACCCTAACACTATCCTAGGGCTGATGCTAACCCTAACCCTAACCCTAATACTATCCTAGGGCTGATGCTAACCCTAACCCTAACCCTAACACTATCCTAGGGCTGATGCTAACCCTAACCCTAACCCTAACACTATCCTAGGGCTGATTCTAACCGTAACCCTAACACTATCCTAGGGCTGATGCTAACCCTAACCCTAACCCTAACACTATCCTTGGACTGATGCTAACCCTATCCCTAACCCTAACACTCTCCTAGGGCTGAGGCTAACCCTAACCCTAACACTATCCTAGGGCTGATGCTAACCCTAACCCTAACCCAAACACTATCCTAGGGTTGATGCTAACCCTAACCCTAACACTATCCTAGGGCTGATGCTAACCCTAACACTAACCCTAACACTATCCTTGGACTGATGCTAACCCTAACCCTAACACTATCCTGGGCCTGATGATAACCCTAACCCTAACCGTAACACTATCCTAGGGCTGATGCTAACCCTAACCCTAACACTATCCTTGGGCTGATGCTAACCCTAACCCTAACCCTAACAATATCCTAGGGCAGATGCTAACCCTAAACCTAACCCTAACACTATACTTGGGTTGATGCTAACCCTAACCCTAACACTATCCTGGGCCTGATGCTAACCCTAACCCTAACCCTAACACTATCCTAGGGCTGACGCTTACCCTAACCCTAACACTATCCTTGGGCTGATGCTAACCCTAACCCTAACCCTAACAATATCCTATGGCAGATGCTAACCCTAACGCTAACCCTAACACTATCCTTGAACTGATGCTAACCCTAACCCTAACCCTAACACTATCCTAGGCCTGATGCTAACCCTAACCCTAACCCTAACACTCTCCTAGGGTTTATGTTAACCCTAAACCTAACACTATCCTAGGGCTGATGCTAACCCTAACCCTAACCCTAACACTATCCTAGGGCGGATGCTAACCCTAACCCTAACCCTAACACTATCCTAGGGCTGATGCTAACCCTAACGCTAACACTATCCTAGGGCTGATGCTAACCCTAACCCTAACCCTAACATTATCCTAGGGCTGATGCTAACCCTAACCCTAACTCTAACACTATCTTAGGGCTGAGGCTAACCCTAACCCTAACACTATCCTACGGTTGATGCTAACCCTAACCCTAACACTATCCTAGGGCTGATGCTAACCCTAACCCTAACCCTAACACTATCCTAGGGCTGATGCTAACCCTAACCCTAACACTATCCTAGGGCTGATGCTAACCCTAACCCTAACCCTAACACTATCCTAGGGCTGATGCTAACCCTAACCCTAACCCTAACACTATCCTAGGGCGGATGCTAACCCTAACCCTAACCCTAACACTATCCTAGGGCTGATGCTAACCCTAACACTAACACTATCCTAGGGCTGATGCTAACCCTAAAACTAACCCTAACACTATCCTAGGGCGGATGCTAACCCTAACCCTAACCCTAACACTATCCTAAGGCTGATGCTAACCCTAACACTAACACTATCCTAGGCCTGATGCTAACCCTAACCCTAACCCTAACACTATCCTAGGGCTGATGCTAACCCTAACCCTAACACTATCCTAGGGCTGATGCTAACCCTAACACTAACACTATCCTAGGGCTGATGCTAACCCTAACCCTAACCCTAACACTCTCCAAGGGCTGATGCTAACCCTAACCCTAACCCTAACACTATCCTAGGGCTGATGCTAACCCTAACCCTAACTCTAACACTACCTTAGGGCTGAGGCTAACCCTAACCCTAACACTGTCCTACGGCTGATGCTAACCCTAACCCTAACCCTAACACTATCCTAGGGCTGATGCTAACCCTAACCCTAACACTATCCTAGGCCTGATGCTAACCCTAACCCTAACACTAACACTATCCTAGGGCTGATGCTAACCCTAACCCTAACACTATCCTAGGGCTGATGCTAACCCTAACCCTAACCCTAACACTATCCTAGGGCTGATGCTAACCCTAACGCTAACACTATCCTAGGCCTGATGATAACCCTAACCCTAACCGTAACACTATCCTAGGGCTGATGCTAACCCTAACCCTAACACTATCCTAGCGCTGATACTAACCCTAACCCTAACCCTAACACTATCCTAAGTCTGATGCTAACCCTAGACCTCACACTATACTAGGCCTGATGATAACCATAACCCTAACCTTAACACTATCCTAGGGCTGATGCTAACCCTAACCCTAACCCTAACACTATCCTAGAGCTGATGCTAACCCTAACCCTAACACTATCCTAGGCCTGATGATAACCCTAACACTAACCCTGACACTATCCTAGGGCTGATGCTAACCCTAAACCTAACACTATCCTAGGGCTGAAGCTAACCCTAACCCTAACCCTAACACTATCCTAGGCCTGATGCTAACCCTATCCCTAACCCTAACAGTCTCCTAGGGCTGAGGCTAACCCTAACCCTAACACTATCCTAGGGCTGATGCTAACCCTAACCCTAACCCAAACACTATCCTAGGGTTGATGCTAACCCTAACCCTAACACTATCCTAGGGCTGATGCTAACCCTAACCCTAACCCTAACACTATCCTTGGACTGATGCTAACCCTAACCCTAACACTATCCTGGGCCTGATGCTAACCCTAACCCTAACCCTAACACTATCCTAGGGCTGATGCTAACCCTAACCCTAACACTATCCTTGGGCTGATGCTAACCCTAACCCTAACCCTAACAATATCCTAGGGCAGATGCTAACCCTAACCCTAACCCTAACACTATCCTTGGGCTGATGCTAACCCTAACCCTAACACTATCCTGGGCTTGATGCTAACCCTAACCCTATCCCTAACACTATCCTAGGGCTGATGCTAACCCTAACCCTAACACTATCCTTGGGCTGATGCTAACACTAACCCTAACCCTAACAATATCCTAGGGCAGATGCTAACCCTAACGCTAACCCTAACACTATCCTTGAACTGATGCTAACCCTAACCCTAACCCTAACACTATCCTAGGCCTGATGATAACCCTAACCCTAAGCCTAACACTATCCTAGGGTTTATGTTAACCCTAACCCTAACACTATCCTAGGGCTGATGCTAACCCTAACCCTAACACTAACACTATCCTAGGGCGGATGCTAACCCTAACCCTAACCCTAACACTATCCTAGGGCTGATGCTAACCCTAACACTAACACTATCCTAGGGCTGATGCTCACTCTAACCCTAACCCTAACATTATCCTAGGGCTGATGCTAACCCTAACCCTAACTCTAACACTATCTTAGGGCTGAGGCTAACCCTAACCCTAACACTATCCTAGGGCTGATGCTAACCCTAACCCTAACCCTAACACTATCCTAGGGCTGATGCTAACCCTAACCCTAACCCTAACACTATCTTAGGGCGGATGCTAACCCTAACCCTAACCCTAACATTATCCTAGGGCTGATGCTAACCCTAACACTAACACTATCCTAGGGCTGATGCTAACCCTAACCCTAACCCTAACACTATCCTAGGGCTGATGCTAACCTTAACCCTAACTCTAACACTATCTTAGGGCTGAGGCTAACCCTAACCCTAACACTATCCTAGGGCTGATGCTAACCCTAACCCTAACCCTAACACTATCCTAGGGCTGATGCTAACCTAACCCTAACCCTAACACTATCCTAGGGCTGAAGCTAACCCTAACCCTAACACTATCCTAGGCCTGATGATATCCCTACCCCTAGCCCTAACACCATCCTAGGGCTGATGCTAACCCTAAGCCTAACACTATCCTAGGGCTGATGCTAACCCTAACCCTAACCCTAACACTATCCTCGGGCTGATGCTATCCCTAACCCTAACACTATCCTAGGCCTGATGCTAACCCTAACCCTAACCCTAACACTATCCTAGGGCTGATGCTAACCCTAACCCTAACCCTAACACTATCCTAGAGCTGATGCTAACCCTAACCCTAACCCTAACCCTAATACTATCCTAGGGCTGATGCTAACCCTAACCCTAACCCTAACACTATCCTAGGGCTGATGCTAACCCTAAACCTAACTCTAACACTATCCTAGGGCTGAGGCTAACCCTAACACTAACACTATCCTACGGCAGATGCTAACCCTAACCCTAACCCTAACACTATCCTAAGGCTGATGCTAACCCTAACACTAACACTATCCTAGGGCTGATGCTAACCCTAACCCTAACCCTAACACTATCCTAGGGCTGATGCTATCCCTAACCCTAAGCCTAACACTATCCTAGGGCTGATGCTAACCCTAACCCTAACCCTAATACTATCCTAGGGCTGATGCTAACCCTAACCCTAACCCTAACACTATCCTAGGGCTGATGCTAAACCTAACCCTAACAATATCCTAGGCCTGATGATAACCCTAACCCTAACCCTAACACTATCCTAGGGCTGATGCTAAACCTAACCCTAACACTATCCTAGGGCTGATGCTAACCCTAACCCTAACCCTAACACTATCCTAAGTCTGATGCTAACCCTAGCCGTCACACTATCCTAGGCCTGATGAAACCCTAACCCTAACCTTAACACTATCCTAGGGGTGATGCTAACCCTAACCATAACCCTAACACTATCCTAGAGCTGATGCTAACCCTAACCCTAACACTATCCTAGGCCTGATGATAACCCTAACCCTAACCCTGACACTATCCTAGGGCTGATGCTAACCCTAACCCTAACACTATCCTAGGGCTGCTGCTAACCCTAACACTAACCCTAACACTATCCTAGGCCTGATGCTAACCCTATCCCTAACCCTAACACTCTCCTAGGGCTGAGGGTAACCCTAACGCTAACACTATCCTAGGGCTGATGCTATCCCTAACCCTAACCCAAACACTATCCTAGGGTTGATGCTAACCCTAACCCTAACACTATCCTAGGGCTGATGCTAACCTTAACCCTAACCCTAACACTATCCTTGGGCTGATGCTAACCCTAACCCTAACACTATCCTGGGCCTGATGCTAACCCTAACCCTAACCCTAACACTATCCTAGGGCTGATGCTAACCCTAACCCTAACACTATCCTTGGGCTGATGCTAACCCTAACACTAACACTATCCTAGGGCTGATGCTAACCCAAACCCTAACCCTAACACTGTCCTAGGGCTGATGCTAACCCTAACCCTAACTCTAACACTATCCTAGGGCTGACGCTAACCCTAACCCTAACACTATCCTACGGCTGATGCTAACCCTAACCCTAACCCTGACACTATCCTAAGGCTGATGCTAACCCTAACACTAACACTATCCTAGGCCTGGTGCTAACCCTAACCCTAACCCTTACACTATTCTAGGGCTGATGCTAACCCTAACCCTAATAATATCCTAGGGCTGATGCTAACCCTAACCCTAACACTATCCTAGGGCTGATGCTAACCCTAACCCTTACCCTAACACTATCCTAGGGCTGATGCTAAACCTAACCATATCCCTAACACTATCCTAGGGCTGATGCTAACCCTAACACTAACCCTAACACTATCCTGGGGCGGATGCTAACCCTAACCCTAACCCTAACACTATCCTAGGGCTGATGCTAACCCTAACACTAACACTATCCTAGGGCTGATGCTAACCCTAACCCTAACCGTAACACTATCCTAGGGCTGATGCTAACCCTAACCCTAACTCTAACACTATCCTAGGGCTGAGGCTAACCCTAACCCTAAAACTATCCTACGGCTGATGCTAACCCTAACCCTAACCCTAAGACTATCCTAGGGCTGATGCTAAACCTAACCATATCCCTAACACTATCCTAGGGCTGATGCTAACCCTAACACTAACCCTAACACTATCCTGGGGCGGATGCTAACCCTAACCCTAACCCTAACACTATCCTAGGGCTGATGCTAACCCTAACACTAACACTATCCTAGGGCTGATGCTAACCCTAACCCTAACCCTAACACTATCCTAGGGCTGAGGCTAACCCTAACCCTAAAACTATCCTACGGCTGATGCTAACCCTAACCCTAACCCTAAGACTATCCTAGGGCTGATGCTAACCCTAACCCTAACACTATCCTAGGCCTGATGCTAACCCTAAGCCTAACCCTAACACTATCGTAGGGCTGATGCTAACCCTAACCCTAACACTATCCTAGGGCTGATGCTAACCCTAACACTAACACTATCCTAGGGCGGATGCTAACCCTAACCCTAACCCTAACACCATCCTAGGGCTGATGTTTACCCTAACCCTAACACTATCCTAGGGCTGATGCTAACCCTAACCCTAACCCTAACACTATCCTAGGGCTGATGCTAACCCTAACCCTAACACTATAATAGGCCTGATGCTAACCCTAACCCTAACCCTAACACTATCCTAGGGCTGATGCTAACCCTAACCCTAACCCTAACACTATCCTAGAGCTGATGCTAACCCTAACCCTAACCCTAACCCTAACCCTAATACTATCCTGGGGCTGATGCTAACCCTAACCCTAACCCTAACACTATCCTAGGGCTGATGCTAACCCTAAACATAACTCTAACACTGTCCTAGGGCTGAGGCTAACCCTAACCCTAACACTATCCTACGGCTGATGCTAACCCTAACCCTAACCCTAAAACTATCCTAAGGCTGATGCTAACCCTAACACTAACACTATCCTAGGCCTGGTGCTAACCCTATCCCTAACCCTAACACTATTCTAGGGCTGATGCTAACCCTAACCCTAATAATATCCTAGGGCTGATGCTAACCCTAACCCTATCACTAACACTATCTTAGGGCTGATACTATCCCTAACCCTAACCCTAACACTATCCTAGGGCTGATGCTAACCCTAACCCTAACCCTAATACTATCCTAGGGCTGATGCTAACCCTAACCCTAACCCTAACACTATCCTAGGGCTGATGCTAACCCTAACCCTAACCCTAACACTATCCTAGGGCTGATTCTAACCGTAACCCTAAAACTATCCTAGGGCTGATGCTAACCCTAATCCTAACCCTAACACTATCCTTGGACTGATGCTAACCCTATCCCTAACCCTAACACTCTCCTAGGGCTGAGGCTAACCCTAACCCTAACACTATCCTAGGGCTGATGCTAACCCTAACCCTAACCCAAACACTATCCTAGGGTTGATGCTAACCCTAACCCTAACACTATCCTAGGGCTGATGCTAACCCGAACCCTAACCCTAACACTAACCTTGGACTGATGCTAACCCTAACCCTAACACTATCCTGGGCCTGATGCTAACCCTAACTGTAACCGTAACACTATCCTAGGGCTGATGCTAACCCTAACCCTAACACTATCCTTGGGCTGATGCTAACCCTAACCCTAACCCTAACAATATCCTAGGGCAGATGCTAACCCTAAACCTAACCCTAACACTATACTTGGGCTGATGCTAACCCTAACCCTAACACTATCCTAGGGCTGATGCTAACCCTAACCCTAACCCTAACACTATCCTTGGACTGATGCTAACCCTAACCCTAACACTATCCTGGGCCTGATGCTAACCCTAACCCTAACCCTAACACTATCCTAGGGCTGATGCTAACCCTAACCCTAACACTATCCTTGGGCTGATGCTAACCCTAACCCTAACCCTAACAATATCCTAGGGCAGATGCTAACCCTAACCCTAACCCTAACACTATCCTTGGGCTGATGCTAACCCTAACCCTAACACTATCCTGGGCTTGATGCTAACCCTAACCCTATCCCTAACACTATCCTAGGGCTGATGCTAACCCTAACCCTAACACTATCCTTGGGCTGATGCTAACACTAACCCTAACCCTAACAATATCCTAGGGCAGATGCTAACCCTAACGCTAACCCTAACACTATCCTTGAACTGATGCTAACCCTAACCCTAACCCTAACACTATCCTAGGCCTGATGATAACCCTAACCCTAAGCCTAACACTATCCTAGGGTTTATGTTAACCCTAACCCTAACACTATCCTAGGGCTGATGCTAACCCTAACCCTAACACTAACACTATCCTAGGGCGGATGCTAACCCTAACCCTAACCCTAACACTATCCTAGGGCTGATGCTAACCCTAACACTAACACTATCCTAGGGCTGATGCTCACTCTAACCCTAACCCTAACATTATCCTAGGGCTGATGCTAACCCTAACCCTAACTCTAACACTATCTTAGGGCTGAGGCTAACCCTAACCCTAACACTATCCTAGGGCTGATGCTAACCCTAACCCTAACCCTAACACTATCCTAGGGCTGATGCTAACCCTAACCCTAACCCTAACACTATCTTAGGGCGGATGCTAACCCTAACCCTAACCCTAACATTATCCTAGGGCTGATGCTAACCCTAACACTAACACTATCCTAGGGCTGATGCTAACCCTAACCCTAACCCTAACACTATCCTAGGGCTGTTGCTAACCTTAACCCTAACTCTAACACTATCTTAGGGCTGAGGCTAACCCTAACCCTAACACTATCCTAGGGCTGATGCTAACCCTAACCCTAACCCTAACACTATCCTAGGGCTGATGCTAACCTAACCCTAACCCTAACACTATCCTAGGGCTGAAGCTAACCCTAACCCTAACACTATCCTAGGCCTGATGATATCCCTACCCCTAGCCCTAACACCATCCTAGGGCTGATGCTAACCCTAAGCCTAACACTATCCTAGGGCTGATGCTAACCCTAACCCTAACCCTAACACTATCCTCGGGCTGATGCTATCCCTAACCCTAACACTATCCTAGGCCTGATGCTAACCCTAACCCTAACCCTAACACTATCCTAGGGCTGATGCTAACCCTAACCCTAACCCTAACACTATCCTAGAGCTGATGCTAACCCTAACCCTAACCCTAACCCTAATACTATCCTAGGGCTGATGCTAACCCTAACCCTAACCCTAACACTATCCTAGGGCTGATGCTAACCCTAAACCTAACTCTAACACTATCCTAGGGCTGAGGCTAACCCTAACACTAACACTATCCTACGGCAGATGCTAACCCTAACCCTAACCCTAACACTATCCTAAGGCTGATGCTAACCCTAACACTAACACTATCCTAGGGCTGATGCTAACCCTAACCCTAACCCTAACACTATCCTAGGGCTGATGCTATCCCTAACCCTAAGCCTAACACTATCCTAGGGCTGATGCTAACCCTAACCCTAACCCTAATACTATCCTAGGGCTGATGCTAACCCTAACCCTAACCCTAACACTATCCTAGGGCTGATGCTAAACCTAACCCTAACAATATCCTAGGCCTGATGATAACCCTAACCCTAACCCTAACACTATCCTAGGGCTGATGCTAAACCTAACCCTAACACTATCCTAGGGCTGATGCTAACCCTAACCCTAACCCTAACACTATCCTAAGTCTGATGCTAACCCTAGCCGTCACACTATCCTAGGCCTGATGAAACCCTAACCCTAACCTTAACACTATCCTAGGGGTGATGCTAACCCTAACCATAACCCTAACACTATCCTAGAGCTGATGCTAACCCTAACCCTAACACTATCCTAGGCCTGATGATAACCCTAACCCTAACCCTGACACTATCCTAGGGCTGATGCTAACCCTAACCCTAACACTATCCTAGGGCTGCTGCTAACCCTAACACTAACCCTAACACTATCCTAGGCCTGATGCTAACCCTATCCCTAACCCTAACACTCTCCTAGGGCTGAGGGTAACCCTAACGCTAACACTATCCTAGGGCTGATGCTATCCCTAACCCTAACCCAAACACTATCCTAGGGTTGATGCTAACCCTAACCCTAACACTATCCTAGGGCTGATGCTAACCTTAACCCTAACCCTAACACTATCCTTGGGCTGATGCTAACCCTAACCCTAACACTATCCTGGGCCTGATGCTAACCCTAACCCTAACCCTAACACTATCCTAGGGCTGATGCTAACCCTAACCCTAACACTATCCTTGGGCTGATGCTAACCCTAACACTAACACTATCCTAGGGCTGATGCTAACCCAAACCCTAACCCTAACACTGTCCTAGGGCTGATGCTAACCCTAACCCTAACTCTAACACTATCCTAGGGCTGACGCTAACCCTAACCCTAACACTATCCTACGGCTGATGCTAACCCTAACCCTAACCCTGACACTATCCTAAGGCTGATGCTAACCCTAACACTAACACTATCCTAGGCCTGGTGCTAACCCTAACCCTAACCCTTACACTATTCTAGGGCTGATGCTAACCCTAACCCTAATAATATCCTAGGGCTGATGCTAACCCTAACCCTAACACTATCCTAGGGCTGATGCTAACCCTAACCCTTACCCTAACACTATCCTAGGGCTGATGCTAAACCTAACCATATCCCTAACACTATCCTAGGGCTGATGCTAACCCTAACACTAACCCTAACACTATCCTGGGGCGGATGCTAACCCTAACCCTAACCCTAACACTATCCTAGGGCTGATGCTAACCCTAACACTAACACTATCCTAGGGCTGATGCTAACCCTAACCCTAACCGTAACACTATCCTAGGGCTGATGCTAACCCTAACCCTAACTCTAACACTATCCTAGGGCTGAGGCTAACCCTAACCCTAAAACTATCCTACGGCTGATGCTAACCCTAACCCTAACCCTAAGACTATCCTAGGGCTGATGCTAAACCTAACCATATCCCTAACACTATCCTAGGGCTGATGCTAACCCTAACACTAACCCTAACACTATCCTGGGGCGGATGCTAACCCTAACCCTAACCCTAACACTATCCTAGGGCTGATGCTAACCCTAACACTAACACTATCCTAGGGCTGATGCTAACCCTAACCCTAACCGTAACACTATCCTAGGGCTGAGGCTAACCCTAACCCTAAAACTATCCTACGGCTGATGCTAACCCTAACCCTAACCCTAAGACTATCCTAGGGCTGATGCTAACCCTAACCCTAACACTATCCTAGGCCTGATGCTAACCCTAAGCCTAACCCTAACACTATCGTAGGGCTGATGCTAACCCTAACCCTAACACTATCCTAGGGCTGATGCTAACCCTAACACTAACACTATCCTAGGGCGGATGCTAACCCTAACCCTAACCCTAACACCATCCTAGGGCTGATGTTTACCCTAACCCTAACACTATCCTAGGGCTGATGCTAACCCTAACCCTAACCCTAACACTATCCTAGGGCTGATGCTAACCCTAACCCTAACACTATAATAGGCCTGATGCTAACCCTAACCCTAACCCTAACACTATCCTAGGGCTGATGCTAACCCTAACCCTAACCCTAACACTATCCTAGAGCTGATGCTAACCCTAACCCTAACCCTAACCCTAACCCTAATACTATCCTGGGGCTGATGCTAACCCTAACCCTAACCCTAACACTATCCTAGGGCTGATGCTAACCCTAAACATAACTCTAACACTGTCCTAGGGCTGAGGCTAACCCTAACCCTAACACTATCCTACGGCTGATGCTAACCCTAACCCTAACCCTAAAACTATCCTAAGGCTGATGCTAACCCTAACACTAACACTATCCTAGGCCTGATGCTAACCCTATCCCTAACCCTAACACTATTCTAGGGCTGATGCTAACCCTAACCCTAATAATATCCTAGGGCTGATGCTAACCCTAACCCTATCACTAACACTATCTTAGGGCTGATACTATCCCTAACCCTAACCCTAACACTATCCTAGGGCTGATGCTAACCCTAACCCTAACCCTAATACTATCCTAGGGCTGATGCTAACCCTAACCCTAACCCTAACACTATCCTAGGGCTGATGCTAACCCTAACCCTAACCCTAACACTATCCTAGGGCTGATTCTAACCGTAACCCTAAAACTATCCTAGGGCTGATGCTAACCCTAATCCTAACCCTAACACTATCCTTGGACTGATGCTAACCCTATCCCTAACCCTAACACTCTCCTAGGGCTGAGGCTAACCCTAACCCTAACACTATCCTAGGGCTGATGCTAACCCTAACCCTAACCCAAACACTATCCTAGGGTTGATGCTAACCCTAACCCTAACACTATCCTAGGGCTGATGCTAACCCGAACCCTAACCCTAACACTAACCTTGGACTGATGCTAACCCTAACCCTAACACTATCCTGGGCCTGATGCTAACCCTAACTGTAACCGTAACACTATCCTAGGGCTGATGCTAACCCTAACCCTAACACTATCCTTGGGCTGATGCTAACCCTAACCCTAACCCTAACAATATCCTAGGGCAGATGCTAACCCTAAACCTAACCCTAACACTATACTTGGGCTGATGCTAACCCTAACCCTAACACTATCCTGGGCCTGATGCTAACCCTAACCCTAACCCTAACACTATCCTAGGGCTGATGCTAACCCTAACCCTAACACTATCCTTGGGCTGATGCTAACCCTAACCCTAACCCTAACAATATCCTATGGCAGATGCTAACCCTAACGCTAACCCTAACACTATCCTTGAACTGATGCTAACCCTAACCCTAACCCTAACACTATCCTAGGCCTGATGCTAACCCTAACCCTAACCCTAACACTCTCCTAGGGTTTATGTTAACCCTAACCCTAACACTATCCTAGGGCTGATGCTAACCCTAACCCTAACCCTAACACTATCCTAGGGCGGATGCTAACCCTAACCCTAACCCTAACACTATCCTAGGGCTGATGCTAACCCTAACACTAACACTATCCTAGGGCTGATGCTAACCTTAACCCTAACACTAACACTATCCTAGGGCGGATGCTAACCCTAACCCTAACACTATCCTAGGGCTGATGCTAACCCTAACACTAACACTATCCTAGGGCTGATGCTAACCCTAACCCTAACCCTAACATTATCCTAGGGCTGATGCTAACCCTAACATTAACTCTAACACTATCTTAGGGCTGAGGCTAACCCTAACCCTAACACTATCCTAGGGCTGATGCTAACCCTAACCCTAACCCTAACACTATCCTAGGGCTGATGCTAACCCTAACCCTAACCCTAACACTATCTTAGGGCGGATGCTAACCCTAACCCTAACCCTAACATTATCCTAGGGCTGATGCTAACCCTAACACTAACACTATCCTAGGGCTGATGCTAACCCTAACCCTAACCCTAACACTATCCTAGGGCTGATGCTAACCCTAACCCTAACTCTAACACTATCTTAGGGCTGAGGCTAACCCTAACCCTAACACTATCCTACGGCTGATGCTAACCCTAACCCTAACCCTAAGACTATCCTAGGGCTGATGCTAACCCTAACCCTAACACTATCCTAGGCCTGATGCTAACCCTAAGCCTAACCCTAACACTATCGTAGGGCTGATGCTAACCCTAACCCTAACACTATCGTAGGGCTGATGCTAACCTAACCCTAACCCTAACACTATCCTAGGGCTGATGCTAACCCTAACCCTAACACTATCCTAGGCCTGATGCTAACCCTAACCCTAACCGTAACACTATCCTAGGGCTGATGCTAACCCTAACCCTAACACTATCCTTGGGCTGATGCTAACCCTAACCCTAACCCTAACAATATCCTAGGGCAGATGCTAACCCTAACCCTAACACTATCCTTGGGCTGATGCTAACCCTAACCCTAACACTATCCTGGGCCTGATGCTAACCCTAACCCTATCCCTAACACTATCCTAGGGCTGATGCTAACCCTAACCCTAACACTATCCTTGGGCTGATGCTAACACTAACACTAACCCTAACAATATCCTAGGGCAGATGCTAACCCTAACGCTAACCCTAACACTATCCTTGAACTGATGCTAACCCTAACCCTAACCCTAACACTATCCTAGGCCTGATGATAACCCTAACCCTAAGCCTAACACTATCCTAGGGTTTATGTTAACCCTAACCCTAACACTATCCTAGGGCTGATGCTAACCCTAACCCTAACACTAACACTATCCTAGGGCGGATGCTAACCCTAACCCTAACCCTAACACTATCCTAGGGCTGATGCTAACCCTAACACTAACACTATCCTAGGGCTGATGCTCACTCTAACCCTAACCCTAACATTATCCTAGGGCTGATGCTAACCCTAACCCTAACTCTAACACTATCTTAGGGCTGAGGCTAACCCTAACCCTAACACTATCCTAGGGCTGATGCTAACCCTAACCCTAACCCTAACACTATCCTAGGGCTGATGCTAACCCTAACCCTAACCCTAACACTATCTTAGGGCGGATGCTAACCCTAACCCTAACCCTAACATTATCCTAGGGCTGATGCTAACCCTAACACTAACACTATCCTAGGGCTGATGCTAACCCTAACCCTAACCCTAACACTATCCTAGGGCTGATGCTAACCTTAACCCTAACTCTAACACTATCTTAGGGCTGAGGCTAACCCTAACCCTAACACTATCCTAGGGCTGATGCTAACCCTAACCCTAACCCTAACACTATCCCAGGGCTGATGCTAACCTAACCCTAACCCTAACACTATCCTAGGGCTGAAGCTAACCCTAACCCTAACACTATCCTAGGCCTGATGATATCCCTACCCCTAGCCCTAACACCATCCTAGGGCTGATGCTAACCCTAAGCCTAACACTATCCTAGGGCTGATGCTAACCCTAACCCTAACCCTAACACTATCCTCGGGCTGATGCTATCCCTAACCCTAACACTATCCTAGGCCTGATGCTAACCCTAACCCTAACCCTAACACTATCCTAGGGCTGATGCTAACCCTAACCCTAACCCTAACACTATCCTAGAGCTGATGCTAACCCTAACCCTAACCCTAACCCTAACCCTAATACTATCCTAGGGCTGATGCTAACCCTAACCCTAACCCTAACACTATCCTAGGGCTGATGCTAACCCTAACCCTAACTCTAACACTATCCTAGGGCTGAGGCTAACCGTAACACTAACACTATCCTACGGCAGATGCTAACCCTAACCCTAACCCTAACACTATCCTAAGGCTGATGCTAACCCTAACACTAATACTATCCTAGGGCTGATGCTAACCCTAACCCTAACCCTAACACTATCCTAGGGCTGATGCTATCCCTAACCCTAAGCCTAACACTATCCTAGGGCTGATGCTAACCCTAACCCTAACCCTAATACTATCCTAGGGCTGATGCTAACCCTAACCCTAACCCTAACACTATCCTAGGGCTGATGCTAAACCTAACCCTAACAATATCCTAGGCCTGATGATAACCCTAACCCTAACCCTAACACTATCCTAGGGCTGATGCTAAACCTAACCCTAACACTATCCTAGGGCTGATGCTAACCCTAACCCTAACCCTAACACTATCCTAAGTCTGATGCTAACCCTAGCCGTCACACTATCCTAGGCCTGATGAAACCCTAACCCTAACCTTAACACTATCCTAGGGGTGATGCTAACCCTAACCATAACCCTAACACTATCCTAGAGCTGATGCTAACCCTAACCCTAACACTATCCTAGGCCTGATAATAACCCTAACCCTAACCCTGACACTATCCTAGGGCTGATGCTAACCCTAACACTAACACTATCCTAGGGCTGCTGCTAACCCTAACACTAACCCTAACACTATCCTAGGCCTGATGCTAACCCTATCCCTAACCCTAACACTCTCCTAGGGCTGAGGGTAACCCTAACCCTAACACTATCCTAGGGCTGATGCTAACCCTAACCCTAACCCAAACACTATCCTAGGGTTGATGCTAACCCTAACCCTAACACTATCCTAGGGCTGATGCTAACCGTAACCCTAACCCTAACACTATCCTTGGGCTGATGCTAACCCTAACCCTAACACTATCCTGGGCCTGATGCTAACCCTAACCCTAACCCTAACACTATCCTAGGGCTGATGCTAACCCTAACCCTAACACTATCCTTGGGCTGATGCTAACCCTAACACTAACACTATCCTAGGGCTGATGCTAACCCAAACACTAACCCTAACACTGTCCTAGGGCTGATGCTAACCCTAACCCTAACTCTAACACTATCCTAGGGCTGACGCTAACCCTAACCCTAACACTATCCTACGGCTGATGCTAACCCTAACCCTAACCCTGACACTATCCTAAGGCTGATGCTAACCCTAACACTAACACTATCCTAGGCCTGGTGCTAACCCTAACCCTAACCCTTACACTATTCTAGGGCTGATGCTAACCCTAACCCTAATAATATCCTAGGGCTGATGCTAACCCTAACCCTAACACTATCCTAGGGCTGATGCTAACCCTAACCCTTACCCTAACACTATCCTAGGGCTGATGCTAAACCTAACCATATCCCTAACACTATCCTAGGGCTGATGCTAACCCTAACACTAACCCTAACACTATCCTGGGGCGGATGCTAACCCTAACCCTAACCCTAACACTATCCTAGGGCTGATGCTAACCCTAACACTAACACTATCCTAGGGCTGATGCTAACCCTAACCCTAACCGTAACACTATCCTAGGGCTGATGCTAACCCTAACCCTAACCCTAACACTATCCTAGGGCTGAGGCTAACCCTAACCCTAAAACTATCCTACGGCTGATGCTAACCCTAACCCTAACCCTAAGACTATCCTAGGGCTGATGCTAACCCTAACCCTAACACTATCCTAGGCCTGATGCTAACCCTAAGCCTAACCCTAACACTATCGTAGGGCTGATGCTAACCCTAACCCTAACACTATCCTAGGGCTGATGCTAACCCTAACACTAACACTATCCTAGGGCGGATGCTAACCCTAACCCTAACCCTAACACCATCCTAGGGCTGATGTTTACCCTAACCCTAACACTATCCTAGGGCTGATGCTAACCCTAACCCTAACCCTAACACTATCCTAGGGCTGATGCTAACCCTAACCCTAACACTATAATAGGCCTGATGCTAACCCTAACCCTAACCCTAACACTATCCTAGGGCTGATGCTAACCCTAACCCTAACCCTAACACTATCCTAGAGCTGATGCTAACCCTAACCCTAACCCTAACCCTAACCCTAATACTATCCTGGGGCTGATGCTAACCCTAACCCTAACCCTAACACTATCCTAGGGCTGATGCTAACCCTAAACATAACTCTAACACTATCCTAGGGCTGAGGCTAACCCTAACCCTAACACTATCCTACGGCTGATGCTAACCCTAACCCTAACCCTAAAACTATCCTAAGGCTGATGCTAACCCTAACACTAACACTATCCTAGGCCTGGTGCTAACCCTATCCCTAACCCTAACACTATTCTAGGGCTGATGCTAACCCTAACCCTAATAATATCCTAGGGCTGATGCTAACCCTAACCCTATCACTAACACTATCTTAGGGCTGATACTATCCCTAACCCTAACCCTAACACTATCCTAGGGCTGATGCTAACCCTAACCCTAACCCTAATACTATCCTAGGGCTGATGCTAACCCTAACCCTAACCCTAACACTATCCTAGGGCTGATGCTAACCCTAACCCTAACCCTAACACTATCCTAGGGCTGATTCTAACCGTAACCCTAAAACTATCCTAGGGCTGATGCTAACCCTAATCCTAACCCTAACACTATCCTTGGACTGATGCTAACCCTATCCCTAACCCTAACACTCTCCTAGGGCTGAGGCTAACCCTAACCCTAACACTATCCTAGGGCTGATGCTAACCCTAACCCTAACCCAAACACTATCCTAGGGTTGATGCTAACCCTAACCCTAACACTATCCTAGGGCTGATGCTAACCCTAACCCTAACCCTAACACTATCCTTGGACTGATGCTAACCCTAACCCTAACACTATCCTGGGCCTGATGCTAACCCTAACCGTAACCGTAACACTATCCTAGGGCTGATGCTAACCCTAACCCTAACACTATCCTTGGGCTGATGCTAACCCTAACCCTAACCCTAACAATATCCTATGGCAGATGCTAACCCTAACGCTAACCCTAACACTATCTTTGAACTGATGCTAACCCTAACCCTAACCCTAACACTATCCTAGGCCTGATGCTAACCCTAACCCTAACCCTAACACTCTCCTAGGGTTTATGTTAACCCTAACCCTAACACTATCCTAGGGCTGATGCTAACCCTAACCCTAACCCTAACACTATCCTAGGGCGGATGCTAACCCTAACCCTAACCCTAACACTATCCTAGGGCTGATGCTAACCCTAACACTAACACTATCCTAGGGCTGATGCTAACCTTAACCCTAACACTAACACTATCCTAGGGCGGATGCTAACCCTAACCCTAACCCTAACACTATCCTAGGGCTGATGCTAACCCTAACACTAACACTATCCTAGGGCTGATGCTAACCCTAACCCTAACCCTAACATTATCCTAGGGCTGATGCTAACCCTAACATTAACTCTAACACTATCTTAGGGCTGAGGCTAACCCTAACCCTAACACTATCCTAGGGCTGATGCTAACCCTAACCCTAACCCTAACACTATCCTAGGGCTGATGCTAACCCTAACCCTAACCCTAACACTATCTTAGGGCGGATGCTAACCCTAACCCTAACCCTAACATTATCCTAGGGCTGATGCTAACCCTAACACTAACACTATCCTAGGGCTGATGCTAAACCTAACCCTAACCCTAACACTATCCTAGGGCTGATGCTAACCCTAACCCTAACTCTAACACTATCTTAGGGCTGAGGCTAACCCTAACCCTAACACTATCCTACGGCTGATGCTAACCCTAACCCTAACCCTAAGACTATCCTAGGGCTGATGCTAACCCTAACCCTAACACTATCCTAGGCCTGATGCTAACCCTAAGCCTAACCCTAACACTATCGTAGGGCTGATGCTAACCCTAACCCTAACACTATCGTAGGGCTGATGCTAACCTAACCCTAACCCTAACACTATCCTAGGGCTGATGCTAACCCTAACCCTAACACTATCCTAGGCCTGATGCTAACCCTAACCCTAACCGTAACACTATCCTAGGGCTGATGCTAACCCTAACCCTAACACTATCCTTGGGCTGATGCTAACCCTAACCCTAACCCTAACAATATCCTAGGGCAGATGCTAACCCTAAACCTAACCCTAACACTATACTTGGGCTGATGCTAACCCTAACCCTAACACTATCCTGGGCCTGATGCTAACCCTAACCCTAACCCTAACACTATCCTAGGGCTGACGCTAACCCTAACCCTAACACTATCCTTGGGGTGATGCTAACCCTAACCCTAACCCTAACAATATCCTATGGCAGATGCTAACCCTAACGCTAACCCTAACACTATCCTTGAACTGATGCTAACCCTAACCCTAACCCTAACACTATCCTAGGCCTGATGCTAACCCTAACCCTAACCCTAACACTCTCCTAGGGTTTATGTTAACCCTAACCCTAACACTATCCTAGGGCTGATGCTAACCCTAACCCTAACCCTAACACTATCCTAGGGCGGATGCTAACCCTAACCCTAACCCTAACACTATCCTAGGGCTGATGCTAACCCTAACGCTAACACTATCCTAGGGCTGATGCTAACCCTAACCCTAACCCTAACATTATCCTAGGGCTGATGCTAACCCTAACCCTAACTCTAACACTATCTTAGGGCTGAGGCTAACCCTAACCCTAACACTATCCTACGGCTGATGCTAACCCTAACCCTAACCCTAACACTATCCTACGGTTGATGCTAACCCTAACCCTAACACTATCCTAGGGCTGATGCTAACCCTAACCCTAACCCTAACACTATCCTAGGGCTGATGCTAACCCTAACCCTAACACTATCCTAGGTCTGATGCTAACCCTAACCCTAACCCTAACACTATCCTAGGGCGGATGCTAACCCTAACCCTAACCCTAACACTATCCTAGGGCTGATGCTAACCCTAACACTAACACTATCCTAGGGCTGATGCTAACCCTAAAACTAACCCTAACACTATCCTAGGGCGGATGCTAACCCTAACCCTAACCCTAACACTATCCTAGGGCTGATGCTAACCCTAACACTAACACTATCCTAGGCCTGATGCTAACCCTAACCCTAACGCTAACACTATCCTAGGGCTGATGCTAACCCTAACCCTAACACTATCCTAGGGCTGATGCTAACCCTAACACTAACACTATCCTAGGGCTGATGCTAACCCTAACCCTAACCCTAACACTCTCCAAGGGCTGATGCTAACCCTAACCCTAACCCTAACACTATCCTAGGGCTGATGCTAACCCTAACCCTAACACTATCCTAGGCCTGATGCTAACCCTAACACTAACACTAACACTATCCTAGGGCTGATGCTAACCCTAACCCTAACACTATCCTAGGGCTGATGCTAACCCTAACCCTAACCCTAACACTATCCTAGGGCTGATGCTAACCCTAACCCTAACACTATCCTAGGCCTGATGATAACCCTAACCCTAACCGTAACACTATCCTAGGGCTGATGCTAACCCTAACCCTAACACTATCCTAGCGCTGATGCTAACCCTAACCCTAACCCTAACACTATCCTAAGTCTGATGCTAACCCTAGACCTCACACTATACTAGGCCTGATGATAACCATAACCCTAACCTTAACACTATCCTAGGGCTGATGCTAACCCTAACCCTAACCCTAACACTATCCTAGAGCTGATGCTAACCCTAACCCTAACACTATCCTAGGCCTGATGATAACCCTAACACTAACCCTGACACTATCCTAGGGCTGATGCTAACCCTAAACCTAACACTATCCTAGGGCTGAAGCTAACCCTAACCCTAACCCTAACACTCTCCTAGGGCTGAGGCTAACCCTAACCCTAACACTATCCTAGGGCTGATGCTAACCCTAACCCTAACCCAAACACTATCCTAGGGTTGATGCTAACCCTAACCCTAACACTATCCTAGGGCTGATGCTAACCCTAACCCTAACCCTAACACTATCCTTGGACTGATGCTAACCCTAACCCTAACACTATACTGGGCCTGATGCTAACCCTAACCCTAACCCTAACACTATCCTAGGGCTGATGCTAACCCTAACCCTAACACTATCCTTGGGCTGATGCTAACCCTAACCCTAACCCTAACAATATCCTAGGGCAGATGCTAACCCTAACCCTAACCCTAACACTATCCTTGGGCTGATGCTAACCCTAACCCTAACACTATCCTGGGCCTGATGCTAACCCTAACCCTATCCCTAACACTATCCTAGGGCTGATGCTAACCCTAACCCTAACACTATCCTTGGGCTGATGCTAACACTAACCCTAACCCTAACAATATCCTAGGGCAGATGCTAACCCTAACGCTAACCCTAACACTATCCTTGAACTGATGCTAACCCTAACCCTAACCCTAACACTATCCTAGGCCTGATGATAACCCTAACCCTAAGCCTAACACTATCCTAGGGTTTATGTTAACCCTAACCCTAACACTATCCTAGGGCTGATGCTAACCCTAACACTAACACTATCCTAGGGCTGATGCTAACTCTAACCCTAACCCTAACATTATCCTAGGGCTGATGCTAACCCTAACCCTAACTCTAACACTATCTTAGGGCTGAGGCTAACCCTAACCCTAACACTATCCTAGGGCTGATGCTAACCCTAACCCTAACCCTAACACTATCCTAGGGCTGATGCTAACCCTAACCCTAACCCTAACACTATCTTAGGGCGGATGCTAACCCTAACCCTAACCCTAACATTATCCTAGGGCTGATGCTAACCCTAACACTAACACTATCCTAGGGCTGATGCTAACCCTAACCCTAACCCTAACACTATCCTAGGGCTGATGCTAACCCTAACCCTAACTCTAACACTATCTTAGGGCTGAGGCTAACCCTAACGCTAACACTATCCTACGGCTGATGCTAACCCTAACCCTAACCCTAAGACTATCCTAGGGCTGATGCTAACCCTAACCCTAACACTATCCTAGGCCTGATGCTAACCCTAAGCCTAACCCTAACACTATCGTAGGGCTGATGCTAACCCTAACCCTAACACTATCCTAGGGCTGATGCTAACCTAACCCTAACCCTAACACTATCCTAGGGCTGATGCTAACCCTAACCCTAACACTATCCTAGGCCTGATGATATCCCTAACCCTAGCCCTAACACCATCGTAGGGCTGATGCTAACCCTAAGCCTAACACTATCCTAGGGCTGATGCTAACCCTAACCCTAACCCTAACACTATCCTCGGGCTGATGCTATCCCTAACCCTAACACTATCCTAGGCCTGATGCTAACCCTAACCCTAACCCTAACACTATCCTAGGGCTGATGCTAACCCTAACCCTAACCCTAACACTATCCTAGAGCTGATGCTAACCCTAACCCTAACCCTAACCCTAACCCTAATACTATCCTAGGGCTGATGCTAACCCTAACCCTAACCCTAACACTATCCTAGGGCTGATGCTAACCCTAACCCTAACTCTAACACTATCCTAGGGCTGAGGCTAACACTAACACTAACATTATCCTACGGCAGATGCTAACCCTAACCCTAACCCTAACACTATCCTAAGGCTGATGCTAACCCTAACACTAACACTATCCTAGGGCTGATGCTAACCCTAACCCTAACCCTAACACTATCCTAGGGCTGATGCTATCCCTAACCCTAAGCCTAACACTATCCTAGGGCTGATGCTAACCCTAACCCTAACCCTAATACTATCCTAGGGCTGATGCTAACCCTAACCCTAACCCTAACACTATCCTAGGGCTGATGCTAACCCTAACCCTAACAATATCCTAGGCCTGATGATAACCCTAACCCTAACCCTAACACTATCCTAGGGCTGATGCTAAACCTAACCCTAACACTATCCTAGGGCTGATGCTAACCCTAACCCTAACCCTAACACTATCCTAAGTCTGATGCTAACCCTAGCCATCACACTATCCTAGGCCTGATGAAACCATAACCCTAACCTTAACACTATCCTAGGGGTGAGCTAACCCTAACCATAACCCTAACACTATCCTAGAGCTGATGCTAACCCTAACCCTAACACTATCCTAGGCCTGATGATAACCCTAACCCTAACCCTGACACTATCCTAGGGCTGATGCTAACCCTAACCCTAACACTATCCTAGGGCTGATGCTAACCCTAACACTAAACCTAACACTATCCTAGGCCTGATGCTAACCCTATCTCTAACCCTAACACTCTCCTAGGGCTGAGGGTAACCCTAACCCTAACACTATCCTAGGGCTGATGGTAACCCTAACCCTAACCCAAACACTATCCTAGGGTTGATGCTAACCCTAACCCTAACACTATCCTAGGGCTGATGCTAACCCTAACCCTAACCCTAACACTATCCTTGGGCTGATGCTAACCCTAACCCTAACACTATCCTGGGCCTGATGCTAACCCTAACCCTAACCCTAACACTATCCTAGGGCTGATGCTAACCCTAACACTAACACTATCCTAGGGCTGATGCTAACCCAAACCCTAACCCTAACACTGTCCTAGGGCTGATGCTAACCCTAACCCTAACTCTAACACTATCCTAGGGCTGACGCTAACCCTAACCCTAACACTATCCTACGGCTGATGATAACCCTAACCCTAACCCTGACACTATCCTAAGGCTGATGCTAACCCTAACACTAACACTATCCTAGGCCTGGTGCTAACCCTAACCCTAACCCTTACACTATTCTAGGGCTGATGCTAACCCTAACCCTAATAATATCCTAGGGCTGATGCTAACCCTAACCCTAACACTATCCTAGGGCTGATGCTAACCCTAACCCTTACCCTAACACTATCCTAGGGCTGATGCTAAACCTAACCATATCCGTAACACTATCCTAGGGCTGATGCTAACCCTAACCCTAACCCTAACACTAACCTAGGGCCGATGCTAACCCTAACCCTAACCCTAACACTATCCTAGGGCTGATGCTAACCCTAACACTAACACTATCCTAGGGCTGATGCTAACCCTAACCCTAACCGTAACACTATCCTAGGGCTGATGCTAACCCTAACCCTAACTCTAACACTATCTTAGGGCTGAGGCTAACAGTAACCCTAAAACTATCCTACGGCTGATGCTAACCCTAACCCTAACCCTAAGACTATCCTAGGGCTGATGCTAACCCTAACCCTAACACTATCCTAGGCCTGATGCTAACCCTAAGCCTAACCCTAACACTATCGTAGGGCTGATGCTAACCCTAACCCTAACACTATCCTAGGGCTGATGCTAACCTAACCCTAACCCTAACACTATCCTAGGGCTGATGCTAACCCTAACCCTAACACTATCCTAGGCCTGATGATATCCCTAACCCTAGCCCTAACACCATCCTAGGGCTGATGCTAACCCTAAGCCTAACACTATCCTAGGGCTGATGCTAACCCTAACCCTAACCCTAACACTATCCTCGGGCTGATGCTATCCCTAACCCTAACACTATCCTAGGCCTGATGCTAACCCTAACCCTAACCCTAACACTATCCTAGGGCTGATGCTAACCCTAACCCTAACCCTAACACTATCCTAGAGCTGATGCTAACCCTAACCCTAACCCTAACCCTAACCCTAATACTATCCTAGGGCTGATGCTAACCCTAACCCTAACCCTAACACTATCCTAGGGCTGATGCTAACCCTAACCCTAACTCTAACACTATCCTAGGGCTGAGGCTAACCATAACACTAACATTATCCTACGGCAGATGCTAACCCTAACCCTAACCCTAACACTATCCTAATGCTGATGCTAACCCTAACACTAACACTATCCTAGGGCTGATGCTAACCCTAACCCTAACCTTAACACTATCCTAGGGCTGATGCTATCCCTAACCCTAAGCCTAACCCTATCCTAGGGCTGATGCTAACCCTAACCCTAACCCTAATACTATCCTAGGGCTGATGCTAACCCTAACCCTAACCCTAACACTATCCTAGGGCTGATGCTAACCCTAACCCTAACAATATCCTAGGCCTGATGATAACCCTAACCCTAACCCTAACACTATCCTAGGGCTGATGCTAAACCTAACCCTAACACTATCCTAGGGCTGATGCTAACCCTAACCCTAACCCTAACACTATCCTAAGTCTGATGCTAACCCTAGCCCTCACACTATCCTAGGCCTGATGAAACCATAACCCTAACCTTAACACTATCCTAGGGGTGATGCTAACCCTAACCATAACCCTAACACTATCCTAGAGCTGATGCTAACCCTAACCCTAACACTATCCTAGGCCTGATGATAACCCTAACCCTAACCCTGACACTATCCTAGGGCTGATGCTAACCCTAACCCTAACACTATCCTAGGGCTGATGCTAACCCTAACACTAACCCTAACACTATCCTTGGCCTGATTCTAACCCTATCTCTAACCCTAACACTCTCCTAGGGCTGAGGGTAACCCTAACCCTAACACTATCCTAGGGCTGATGCTAACCCTAACCCTAACCCAAACACTATCCTAGGGTTGATGCTAACCCTAACCCTAACACTATCCTAGGGCTGATGCTAACCCTAACCCTAACCCTAACACTATCCTTGGGCTGATGCTAACCCTAACCCTAACACTATCCTGGGCCTGATGCTAACCCTAACCCTAACCCTAACACTATCCTAGGGCTGATGCTAACCCTAACCCTAACACTATCCTTGGGCTGATGCTAACCCTAACACTAACACTATCCTAGGGCTGATGCTAACCCAAACCCTAACCCTAACACTGTCCTAGGGCTGATGCTAACCCTAACCCTAACTCTAACACTATCCTAGGGCTGACGCTAACCCTAACCCTAACACTATCCTACGGCTGATGCTAACCCTAACCCTAACCCTGACACTATCCTAAGGCTGATGCTAACCCTAACACTAACACTATCCTAGGCCTGGTGCTAACCCTAACCCTAACCCTTACACTATTCTAGGGCTGATGCTAACCCTAACCCTAATAATATCCTAGGGCTGATGCTAACCCTAACCCTAACACTATCCTAGGGCTGATGCTAACCCTAACCCTTACCCTAACACTATCCTAGGGCTGATGCTAAACCTAACCATATCCGTAACACTATCCTAGGGCTGATGCTAACCCTAACCCTAACCCTAACACTATCCTAGGGCGGATGCTAACCCTAACCCTAACCCTAACACTATCCTAGGGCTGATGCTAACCCTAACCCTAACTCTAACACTATCTTAGGGCTGAGGCTAACAGTAACCCTAAAACTATCCTACGGCTGATGCTAACCCTAACCCTAACCCTAAGACTATCCTAGGGATGATGCTAACCCTAACCCTAACACTATCCTAGGCCTGATGCTAACCCTAAGCCTAACCCTAACACTATCGTAGGGCTGATGCTAACCCTAACCCTAACACTATCCTAGGGCTGATGCTAACCCTAACACTAACACTATCCTAGGGCTGATGCTAACCCTAACCCTAACACTAACACTATCCTAGGGCGGATGCTAACCCTAACCCTATCCCTAACACCATCCTAGGGCTGATGTTTACCCTAACCCTAACACTACCTAGGGCTGATGCTAACCCTAACCCTAACCCTAACACTATCCTAGGGCTGATGCTAACCCTAACCCTAACACTATAATAGGCCTGATGCTAACCCTAACCCTAACCCTAACACTATCCTAGGGCTGATGCTAACCCTAACCCTAACCCTAACACTATCCTAGAGCTGATGCTAACCCTAACCCTAACCCTAACCCTAACCCTAATACTATCCTGGGGCTGATGCTAACCCTAACCCTAACCCTAACACTATCCTAGGGCTGATGCTAACCCTAAACCTAACTCTAACACTATCCTAGGGCTGAGGCTAACCCTAACCCTAACACTATTCTACGGCTGATGCTAACCCTAACCCTAACCCTAAAACTATCCTAAGGCTGATGCTAACCCTAACACTAACACTATCCTAGGCCTGGTGCTAACCCTATCCCTAACCCTAACACTATTCTAGGGCTGATGCTAACCCTAACCCTAATAATATCCTAGGGCTGATGCTAACCCTAACCCTATCCCTAACACTATCTTAGGGCTGATACTATCCCTAACCCTAACCCTAACACTATCCTAGGGCTGATGCTAACCCTAACCCTAACCCTAATACTATCCTAGGGCTGATGCTAACCCTAACCCTAACCCTAACACTATCCTAGGGCTGATTCTAACCCTAACCCTAACCCTAACACTATCCTAGGGCTGATTCTAACCGTAACCCTAAAACTATCCTAGGGCTGATGCTAACCCTAACCCTAACCCTAACACTATCCTTGGACTGATGCTAACCCTATCCCTAACCCTAACACTCTCCTAAGGCTGAGGCTAACCCTAACCCTAACACTATCCTAGGGCTGATGCTAACCCTAACCCTAACCCAAACACTATCCTAGGGTTGATGCTAACCCTAACCCTAACACTATCCTAGGGCTGATGCTAACCCTAACCCTAACCCTAACACTATCCTTGGACTGGTGCTAACCCTAACCCTAACACTATCCTGGGCCTGAGGCTAACCCTAACCGTAACCGTAACACTATCCTAGGGCTGATGCTAACCCTAACCCTAACACTATCCTTGGGCTGATGCTAACCCTAACCCTAACCCTAACAATATCCTAAGGCAGATGCTAACCCTAAACCTAACCCTAACACTATACTTGGGCTGATGCTAACCCTAACCCTAACACTATCCTAGGCCTGATGCTAACCCTAACCCTAACCCTAACACTATCCTAGGGCTGATGCTAACCCTAACCCTAACCCTAACACTATCCTAGAGCTGATGCTAACCCTAACCCTAACCCTAACCCTAACCCTAATACTATCCTAGGGCTGATGCTAACCCTAACCCTAACCCTAACACTATCCTAGGGCTGATGCTAACCCTAACCCTAACTCTAACACTATCCTAGGGCTGAGGCTAACCCTAACACTAACATTATCCTACGGCAGATGCTAACCCTAACCCTAACCCTAATACTATCCTAGGGCTGATGCTAACCCTAACCCTAACCCTAACACTATCCTAGGGCTGATGCTAACCCTAACCCTAACTCTAACACTATCCTAGGGCTGAGGCTAACCCTAACACTAACATTATCCTACGGCAGATGCTAACCCTAACCCTAACCCTAACACTATCCTAAGGCTGATGCTAACCCTAACACTAACACTATCCTAGGGCTGATGCTAACCCTAACCCTAACCTTAACACTATCCTAGGGCTGATGCTATCCCTAACCCTAAGCCTAACCCTATCCTAGGGATGATGCTAACCCTAACCCTAACCCTAATACTATCCTAGGGCTGATGCTAACCCTAACCCTAACCCTAACACTATCCTAGGGCTGATGCTAACCCTAACCCTAACAATATCCTAGGCCTGATGATAACCCTAACCCTAACCCTAACACTATCCTAGGGCTGATGCTAAACCTAACCCTAACACTATCCTAGGGCTGATGCTAACCCTAACCCTAACCCTAACACTATCCTAAGTCTGATGCTAACCCTAGCCCTCACACTATCCTAGGCCTGATGAAACCATAACCCTAACCTTAACACTATCCTAGGGGTGATGCTAACCCTAACCATAACCCTAACACTATCCTAGAGCTGATGCTAACCCTAACCCTAACACTATCCTAGGCCTGATGATAACCCTAACCCTAACCCTGACACTATCCTAGGGCTGATGCTAACCCTAACCCTAACACTATCCTAGGGCTGATGCTAACCCTAACACTAACCCTAACACTATCCTTGGCCTGATTCTAACCCTATCTCTAACCCTAACACTCTCCTAGGGCTGAGGGTAACCCTAACCCTAACACTATCCTAGGGCTGATGCTAACCCTAACCCTAACCCAAACACTATCCTAGGGTTGATGCTAACCCTAACCCTAACACTATCCTAGGGCTGATGCTAACCCTAACCCTAACCCTAACACTATCCTTGGGCTGATGCTAACCCTAACCCTAACACTATCCTGGGCCTGATGCTAACCCTAACCCTAACCCTAACACTATCCTAGGGCTGATGCTAACCCTAACCCTAACACTATCCTTGGGCTGATGCTAACCCTAACACTAACACTATCCTAGGGCTGATGCTAACCCAAACCCTAACCCTAACACTGTCCTAGGGCTGATGCTAACCCTAACCCTAACTCTAACACTATCCTAGGGCTGACGCTAACCCTAACCCTAACACTATCCTACGGCTGATGCTAACCCTAACCCTAACCCTGACACTATCCTAAGGCTGATGCTAACCCTAACACTAACACTATCCTAGGCCTGGTGCTAACCCTAACCCTAACCCTTACACTATTCTAGGGCTGATGCTAACCCTAACCCTAATAATATCCTAGGGCTGATGCTAACCCTAACCCTAACACTATCCTAGGGCTGATGCTAACCCTAACCCTTACCCTAACACTATCCTAGGGCTGATGCTAAACCTAACCATATCCGTAACACTATCCTAGGGCTGATGCTAACCCTAACCCTAACCCTAACACTATCCTAGGGCGGATGCTAACCCTAACCCTAACCCTAACACTATCCTAGGGCTGATGCTAACCCTAACCCTAACTCTAACACTATCTTAGGGCTGAGGCTAACAGTAACCCTAAAACTATCCTACGGCTGATGCTAACCCTAACCCTAACCCTAAGACTATCCTAGGGATGATGCTAACCCTAACCCTAACACTATCCTAGGCCTGATGCTAACCCTAAGCCTAACCCTAACACTATCGTAGGGCTGATGCTAACCCTAACCCTAACACTATCCTAGGGCTGATGCTAACCCTAACACTAACACTATCCTAGGGCTGATGCTAACCCTAACCCTAACACTAACACTATCCTAGGGCTGATGCTAACCCTAACCCTATCCCTAACACCATCCTAGGGCTGATGTTTACCCTAACCCTAACACTATCCTAGGGCTGATGCTAACCCTAACCCTAACCCTAACACTATCCTAGGGCTGATGCTAACCCTAACCCTAACACTATAATAGGCCTGATGCTAACCCTAACCCTAACCCTAACACTATCCTAGGGCTGATGCTAACCCTAACCCTAACCCTAACACTATCCTAGAGCTGATGCTAACCCTAACCCTAACCCTAACCCTAACCCTAATACTATCCTGGGGCTGATGCTAACCCTAACCCTAACCCTAACACTATCCTAGGGCTGATGCTAACCCTAAACCTAACTCTAACACTATCCTAGGGCTGAGGCTAACCCTAACCCTAACACTATTCTACGGCTGATGCTAACCCTAACCCTAACCCTAAAACTATCCTAAGGCTGATGCTAACCCTAACACTAACACTATCCTAGGCCTGGTGCTAACCCTATCCCTAACCCTAACACTATTCTAGGGCTGATGCTAACCCTAACCCTAATAATATCCTAGGGCTGATGCTAACCCTAACCCTATCCCTAACACTATCTTAGGGCTGATACTATCCCTAACCCTAACCCTAACACTATCCTAGGGCTGATGCTAACCCTAACCCTAACCCTAATACTATCCTAGGGCTGATGCTAACCCTAACCCTAACCCTAACACTATCCTAGGGCTGATGCTAACCCTAACCCTAACCCTAACACTATCCTAGGGCTGATTCTAACCGTAACCCTAAAACTATCCTAGGGCTGATGCTAACCCTAACCCTAACCCTAACACTATCCTTGGACTGATGCTAACCCTATCCCTAACCCTAACACTCTCCTAAGGCTGAGGCTAACCCTAACCCTAACACTATCCTAGGGCTGATGCTAACCCTAACCCTAACCCAAACACTATCCTAGGGTTGATGCTAACCCTAACCCTAACACTATCCTAGGGCTGATGCTAACCCTAACCCTAACCCTAACACTATCCTTGGACTGATGCTAACCCTAACCCTAACACTATCCTGGGCCTGAGGCTAACCCTAACCGTAACCGTAACACTATCCTAGGGCTGATGCTAACCCTAACCCTAACACTATCCTTGGGCTGATGCTAACCCTAACCCTAACCCTAACAATATCCTAAGGCAGATGCTAACCCTAAACCTAACCCTAACACTATACTTGGGCTGATGCTAACCCTAACCCTAACACTATCCTAGGCCTGATGCTAACCCTAACCCTAACCCTAACACTATCCTAGGGCTGATGCTAACCCTAACCCTAACCCTAACACTATCCTAGAGCTGATGCTAACCCTAACCCTAACCCTAACCCTAACCCTAATACTATCCTAGGGCTGATGCTAACCCTAACCCTAACCCTAACACTATCCTAGGGCTGATGCTAACCCTAACCCTAACTCTAACACTATCCTAGGGCTGAGGCTAACCCTAACACTAACATTATCCTACGGCAGATGCTAACCCTAACCCTAACCCTAACACTATCCTAAGGCTGATGCTAACCCTAACACTAACACTATCCTAGGGCTGATGCTAACCCTAACCCTAACCCTAACACTATCCTAGGGCTGATGCTATCCCTAACCCTAAGCCTAACACTATCCTAGGGCTGATGCTAACCCTAACCCTAACCCTAATACTATCCTAGGGCTGATGCTAACCCTAACCCTAACCCTAACACTATCCTAGGGCTGATGCTAACCCTAACCCTAACAATATCCTAGGCCTGATGATAACCCTAACCCTAACCCTAACACTATCCTAGGGCTGATGCTAAACCTAACCCTAACACTATCCTAGGGCTGATGCTAACCCTAACCCTAACCCTAACACTATCCTAAGTCTGATGCTAACCCTAGCCCTCACACTATCCTAGGCCTGATGAAACCATAACCCTAACCTTAACACTATCCTAGGGGTGATGCTAACCCTAACCATAACCCTAACACTATCCTAGAGCTGATGCTAACCCTAACCCTAACACTATCCTAGGCCTGATGATAACCGTAACCCTAACCCTGACACTATCCTAGGGCTGATGCTAACCCTAACCCTAACACTATCCTAGGGCTGATGCTAACCCTAACACTAACCCTAACACTATCCTAGGCCTGATGCTAACCCTATCTCTAACCCTAACACTCTCCTAGGGCTGAGGGTTACCCTAACCCTAACACTATCCTAGGGCTGATGCTAACCCTAACCCTAACCCAAACACTATCCTAGGGTTGATGCTAACCCTAACCCTAACACTATCCTAGGGCTGATGCTAACCCTAACCCTAACCCTAACACTATCCTTGGGCTGATGCTAACCCTAACCCTAACCCTTACACTATTCTAGGGCTGATGCTAACCCTAACCCTAACCCTAACACTATCCTTGGGCTGATGCTAACCCTAACCCTAACACTAACACTATCCTAGGCCTGGTGCTAACCCTAACCCTAACCCTTACACTATTCTAGGGCTGATGCTAAACCTAACCCTAATAATATCCTAGGGCTGATGCTAACCCTAACCCTAACACTATCCTAGGGCTGATGCTAACCCTAACCCTTACCCTAACACTATCCTAGGGCTGATGCTAAACCTAACCATATCCGTAACACTATCCTAGGGCTGATGCTAACCCTAACCCTAACCCTAACACTATCCTAGGGCGGATGCTAACCCTAACCCTAACCCTAACACTATCCTAGGGCTGATGCTAACCCTAACCCTAACTCTAACACTATCTTAGGGCTGAGGCTAACAGTAACCCTAAAACTATCCTACGGCTGATGCTAACCCTAACCCTAACCCTAAGACTATCCTAGGGATGATGCTAACCCTAACCCTAACACTATCCTAGGCCTGATGCTAACCCTAAGCCTAACCCTAACACTATCGTAGGGCTGATGCTAACCCTAACCCTAACACTATCCTAGGGCTGATGCTAACCCTAACACTAACACTATCCTAGGGCTGATGCTAACCCTAACCCTAACACTAACACTATCCTAGGGCGGATGCTAACCCTAACCCTATCCCTAACACCATCCTAGGGCTGATGTTTACCCTAACCCTAACACTACCTAGGGCTGATGCTAACCCTAACCCTAACCCTAACACTATCCTAGGGCTGATGCTAACCCTAACCCTAACACTATAATAGGCCTGATGCTAACCCTAACCCTAACCCTAACACTATCCTAGGGCTGATGCTAACCCTAACCCTAACCCTAACACTATCCTAGAGCTGATGCTAACCCTAACCCTAACCCTAACCCTAACCCTAATACTATCCTGGGGCTGATGCTAACCCTAACCCTAACCCTAACACTATCCTAGGGCTGATGCTAACCCTAAACCTAACTCTAACACTATCCTAGGGCTGAGGCTAACCCTAACCCTAACACTATTCTACGGCTGATGCTAACCCTAACCCTAACCCTAAAACTATCCTAAGGGTGATGCTAACCCTAACACTAACACTATCCTAGGCCTGGTGCTAACCCTATCCCTAACCCTAACACTATTCTAGGGCTGATGCTAACCCTAACCCTAATAATATCCTAGGGCTGATGCTAACCCTAACCCTATCCCTAACACTATCTTAGGGCTGATACTATCCCTAACCCTTACCCTAACACTATCCTAGGGCTGATGCTAACCCTAACCCTAACCCTAATACTATCCTAGGGCTGATGCTAACCCTAACCCTAACCCTAACACTATCCTAGGGCTGATTCTAACCCTAACCCTAACCCTAACACTATCCTAGGGCTGATTCTAACCGTAACCCTAAAACTATCCTAGGGCTGATGCTAACCCTAACCCTAACCCTAACACTATCCTTGGACTGATGCTAACCCTATCCCTAACCCTAACACTCTCCTAAGGCTGAGGCTAACCCTAACCCTAACACTATCCTAGGGCTGATGCTAACCCTAACCCTAACCCAAACACTATCCTAGGGTTGATGCTAACCCTAACCCTAACACTATCCTAGGGCTGATGCTAACCCTAACCCTAACCCTAACACTATCCTTGGACTGATGCTAACCCTAACCCTAACACTATCCTGGGCCTGAGGCTAACCCTAACCGTAACCGTAACACTATCCTAGGGCTGATGCTAACCCTAACCCTAACACTATCCTTGGGCTGATGCTAACCCTAACCCTAACCCTAACAATATCCTAAGGCAGATGCTAACCCTAAACCTAACCCTAACACTATACTTGGGCTGATGCTAACCCTAACCCTAACACTATCCTAGGCCTGATGCTAACCCTAACCCTAACCCTAACACTATCCTAGGGCTGATGCTAACCCTAACCCTAACCCTAACACTATCCTAGAGCTGATGCTAACCCTAACCCTAACCCTAACCCTAACCCTAATACTATCCTAGGGCTGATGCTAACCCTAACCCTAACCCTAACACTATCCTAGGGCTGATGCTAACCCTAACCCTAACTCTAACACTATCCTAGGGCTGAGGCTAACCCTAACACTAACATTATCCTACGGCAGATGCTAACCCTAACCCTAACCCTAATACTATCCTAGGGCTGATGCTAACCCTAACCCTAACCCTAACACTATCCTAGGGCTGATGCTAACCCTAACCCTAACTCTAACACTATCCTAGGGCTGAGGCTAACCCTAACACTAACATTATCCTACGGCAGATGCTAACCCTAACCCTAACCCTAACACTATCCTAAGGCTGATGCTAACCCTAACACTAACACTATCCTAGGGCTGATGCTAACCCTAACCCTAACCTTAACACTATCCTAGGGCTGATGCTATCCCTAACCCTAAGCCTAACCCTATCCTAGGGATGATGCTAACCCTAACCCTAACCCTAATACTATCCTAGGGCTGATGCTAACCCTAACCCTAACCCTAACACTATCCTAGGGCTGATGCTAACCCTAACCCTAACAATATCCTAGGCCTGATGATAACCCTAACCCTAACCCTAACACTATCCTAGGGCTGATGCTAAACCTAACCCTAACACTATCCTAGGGCTGATGCTAACCCTAACCCTAACCCTAACACTATCCTAAGTCTGATGCTAACCCTAGCCCTCACACTATCCTAGGCCTGATGAAACCATAACCCTAACCTTAACACTATCCTAGGGGTGATGCTAACCCTAACCATAACCCTAACACTATCCTAGAGCTGATGCTAACCCTAACCCTAACACTATCCTAGGCCTGATGATAACCCTAACCCTAACCCTGACACTATCCTAGGGCTGATGCTAACCCTAACCCTAACACTATCCTAGGGCTGATGCTAACCCTAACACTAACCCTAACACTATCCTTGGCCTGATTCTAACCCTATCTCTAACCCTAACACTCTCCTAGGGCTGAGGGTAACCCTAACCCTAACACTATCCTAGGGCTGATGCTAACCCTAACCCTAACCCAAACACTATCCTAGGGTTGATGCTAACCCTAACCCTAACACTATCCTAGGGCTGATGCTAACCCTAACCCTAACCCTAACACTATCCTTGGGCTGATGCTAACCCTAACCCTAACACTATCCTGGGCCTGATGCTAACCCTAACCCTAACCCTAACACTATCCTAGGGCTGATGCTAACCCTAACCCTAACACTATCCTTGGGCTGATGCTAACCCTAACACTAACACTATCCTAGGGCTGATGCTAACCCAAACCCTAACCCTAACACTGTCCTAGGGCTGATGCTAACCCTAACCCTAACTCTAACACTATCCTAGGGCTGACGCTAACCCTAACCCTAACACTATCCTACGGCTGATGCTAACCCTAACCCTAACCCTGACACTATCCTAAGGCTGATGCTAACCCTAACACTAACACTATCCTAGGCCTGGTGCTAACCCTAACCCTAACCCTTACACTATTCTAGGGCTGATGCTAACCCTAACCCTAATAATATCCTAGGGCTGATGCTAACCCTAACCCTAACACTATCCTAGGGCTGATGCTAACCCTAACCCTTACCCTAACACTATCCTAGGGCTGATGCTAAACCTAACCATATCCGTAACACTATCCTAGGGCTGATGCTAACCCTAACCCTAACCCTAACACTATCCTAGGGCGGATGCTAACCCTAACCCTAACCCTAACACTATCCTAGGGCTGATGCTAACCCTAACCCTAACTCTAACACTATCTTAGGGCTGAGGCTAACAGTAACCCTAAAACTATCCTACGGCTGATGCTAACCCTAACCCTAACCCTAAGACTATCCTAGGGATGATGCTAACCCTAACCCTAACACTATCCTAGGCCTGATGCTAACCCTAAGCCTAACCCTAACACTATCGTAGGGCTGATGCTAACCCTAACCCTAACACTATCCTAGGGCTGATGCTAACCCTAACACTAACACTATCCTAGGGCTGATGCTAACCCTAACCCTAACACTAACACTATCCTAGGGCGGATGCTAACCCTAACCCTATCCCTAACACCATCCTAGGGCTGATGTTTACCCTAACCCTAACACTATCCTAGGGCTGATGCTAACCCTAACCCTAACCCTAACACTATCCTAGGGCTGATGCTAACCCTAACCCTAACACTATAATAGGCCTGATGCTAACCCTAACCCTAACCCTAACACTATCCTAGGGCTGATGCTAACCCTAACCCTAACCCTAACACTATCCTAGGGCTGATGCTAACCCTAAACCTAACTCTAACACTATCCTAGGGCTGAGGCTAACCCTAACCCTAACACTATTCTACGGCTGATGCTAACCCTAACCCTAACCCTAAAACTATCCTAAGGCTGATGCTAACCCTAACACTAACACTATCCTAGGCCTGGTGCTAACCCTATCCCTAACCCTAACACTATTCTAGGGCTGATGCTAACCCTAACCCTAATAATATCCTAGGGCTGATGCTAACCCTAACCCTATCCCTAACACTATCTTAGGGCTGATACTATCCCTAACCCTAACCCTAACACTATCCTAGGGCTGATGCTAACCCTAACCCTAACCCTAATACTATCCTAGGGCTGATGCTAACCCTAACCCTAACCCTAACACTATCCTAGGGCTGATGCTAACCCTAACCCTAACCCTAACACTATCCTAGGGCTGATTCTAACCGTAACCCTAAAACTATCCTAGGGCTGATGCTAACCCTAACCCTAACCCTAACACTATCCTTGGACTGATGCTAACCCTATCCCTAACCCTAACACTCTCCTAAGGCTGAGGCTAACCCTAACCCTAACACTATCCTAGGGCTGATGCTAACCCTAACCCTAACCCAAACACTATCCTAGGGTTGATGCTAACCCTAACCCTAACACTATCCTAGGGCTGATGCTAACCCTAACCCTAACCCTAACACTATCCTTGGACTGATGCTAACCCTAACCCTAACACTATCCTGGGCCTGAGGCTAACCCTAACCGTAACCGTAACACTATCCTAGGGCTGATGCTAACCCTAACCCTAACACTATCCTTGGGCTGATGCTAACCCTAACCCTAACCCTAACAATATCCTAAGGCAGATGCTAACCCTAAACCTAACCCTAACACTATACTTGGGCTGATGCTAACCCTAACCCTAACACTATCCTAGGCCTGATGCTAACCCTAACCCTAACCCTAACACTATCCTAGGGCTGATGCTAACCCTAACCCTAACCCTAACACTATCCTAGAGCTGATGCTAACCCTAACCCTAACCCTAACCCTAACCCTAATACTATCCTAGGGCTGATGCTAACCCTAACCCTAACCCTAACACTATCCTAGGGCTGATGCTAACCCTAACCCTAACTCTAACACTATCCTAGGGCTGAGGCTAACCCTAACACTAACATTATCCTACGGCAGATGCTAACCCTAACCCTAACCCTAACACTATCCTAAGGCTGATGCTAACCCTAACACTAACACTATCCTAGGGCTGATGCTAACCCTAACCCTAACCCTAACACTATCCTAGGGCTGATGCTATCCCTAACCCTAAGCCTAACACTATCCTAGGGCTGATGCTAACCCTAACCCTAACCCTAATACTATCCTAGGGCTGATGCTAACCCTAACCCTAACCCTAACACTATCCTAGGGCTGATGCTAACCCTAACCCTAACAATATCCTAGGCCTGATGATAACCCTAACCCTAACCCTAACACTATCCTAGGGCTGATGCTAAACCTAACCCTAACACTATCCTAGGGCTGATGCTAACCCTAACCCTAACCCTAACACTATCCTAAGTCTGATGCTAACCCTAGCCCTCACACTATCCTAGGCCTGATGAAACCATAACCCTAACCCTAACACTAACCTAGGGCCGATGCTAACCCTAACCCTAACCCTAACACTATCCTAGAGCTGATGCTAACCCTAACCCTAACACTATCCTAGGCCTGATGATAACCCTAACCCTAACCCTGACACTATCCTAGGGCTGATGCTAACCCTAACCCTAACACTATCCTAGGGCTGATGCTAACCCTAACACTAACCCTAACACTATCCTTGGCCTGATGCTAACCCTATCTCTAACCCTAACACTCTCCTAGGGCTGAGGGTAACCCTAACCCTAACACTATCCTAGGGCTGATGCTAACCCTAACCCTAACCCAAACACTATCCTAGGGTTGATGCTAACCCTAACCCTAACACTATCCTAGGGCTGATGCTAACCCTAACCCTAACCCTAACACTATCCTTGGGCTGATGCTAACCCTAACCCTAACACTATCCTGGGCCTGATGCTAACCCTAACCCTAACCCTAACACTATCCTAGGGCTGATGCTAACCCTAACCCTAACACTATCCTTGGGCTGATGCTAACCCTAACACTAACACTATCCTAGGGCTGATGCTAACCCAAACCCTAACCCTAACACTGTCCTAGGGCTGATGCTAACCCTAACCCTAACTCTAACACTATCCTAGGGCTGACGCTAACCCTAACCCTAACACTATCCTACGGCTGATGCTAACCCTAACCCTAACCCTGACACTATCCTAAGGCTGATGCTAACCCTAACACTAACACTATCCTAGGCCTGGTGCTAACCCTAACCCTAACCCTTACACTATTCTAGGGCTGATGCTAACCCTAACCCTAATAATATCCTAGGGCTGATGCTAACCCTAACCCTAACACTATCCTAGGGCTGATGCTAACCCTAACCCTTACCCTAACACTATCCTAGGGCTGATGCTAAACCTAACCATATCCGTAACACTATCCTAGGGCTGATGCTAACCCTAACCCTAACCCTAACACTATCCTAGGGCGGATGCTAACCCTAACCCTAACCCTAACACTATCCTAGGGCTGATGCTAACCCTAACCCTAGCTCTAACACTATCTTAGGGCTGAGGCTAACAGTAACCCTAAAACTATCCTACGGCTGATGCTAACCCTAACCCTAACCCTAAGACTATCCTAGGGATGATGCTAACCCTAACCCTAACACTATCCTAGGCCTGATGCTAACCCTAAGCCTAACCCTAACACTATCGTAGGGCTGATGCTAACCCTAACCCTAACACTATCCTAGGGCTGATGCTAACCCTAACACTAACACTATCCTAGGGCTGATGCTAACCCTAACCCTAACACTAACACTATCCTAGGGCGGATGCTAACCCTAACCCTATCCCTAACACCATCCTAGGGCTGATGTTTACCCTAACCCTAACACTATCCTAGGGCTGATGCTAACCCTAACCCTAACCCTAACACTATCCTAGGGCTGATGCTAACCCTAACCCTAACACTATAATAGGCCTGATGCTAACCCTAACCCTAACCCTAACACTATCCTAGGGCTGATGCTAACCCTAACCCTAACCCTAACACTATCCTAGAGCTGATGCTAACCCTAACCCTAACCCTAACCCTAACCCTAATACTATCCTGGGGCTGATGCTAACCCTAACCCTAACCCTAACACTATCCTAGGGCTGATGCTAACCCTAAACCTAACTCTAACACTATCCTAGGGCTGAGGCTAACCCTAACCCTAACACTATTCTACGGCTGATGCTAACCCTAACCCTAACCCTAAAACTATCCTAAGGCTGATGCTAACCCTAACACTAACACTATCCTAGGCCTGGTGCTAACCCTATCCCTAACCCTAACACTATTCTAGGGCTGATGCTAACCCTAACCCTAATAATATCCTAGGGCTGATGCTAACCCTAACCCTATCCCTAACACTATCTTAGGGCTGATACTATCCCTAACCCTAACCCTAACACTATCCTAGGGCTGATGCTAACCCTAACCCTAACCCTAATACTATCCTAGGGCTGATGCTAACCCTAACCCTAACCCTAACACTATCCTAGGGCTGATGCTAACCCTAACCCTAACCCTAACACTATCCTAGGGCTGATTCTAACCGTAACCCTAAAACTATCCTAGGGCTGATGCTAACCCTAACCCTAACCCTAACACTATCCTTGGACTGATGCTAACCCTATCCCTAACCCTAACACTCTCCTAAGGCTGAGGCTAACCCTAACCCTAACACTATCCTAGGGCTGATGCTAACCCTAACCCTAACCCAAACACTATCCTAGGGTTGATGCTAACCCTAACCCTAACACTATCCTAGGGCTGATGCTAACCCTAACCCTAACCCTAACACTATCCTTGGACTGATGCTAACCCTAACCCTAACACTATCCTGGGCCTGAGGCTAACCCTAACCGTAACCGTAACACTATCCTAGGGCTGATGCTAACCCTAACCCTAACACTATCCTTGGGCTGATGCTAACCCTAACCCTAACCCTAACAATATCCTAAGGCAGATGCTAACCCTAAACCTAACCCTAACACTATACTTGGGCTGATGCTAACCCTAACCCTAACACTATCCTAGGCCTGATGCTAACCCTAACCCTAACCCTAACACTATCCTAGGGCTGATGCTAACCCTAACCCTAACCCTAACACTATCCTAGAGCTGATGCTAACCCTAACCCTAACCCTAACCCTAACCCTAATACTATCCTAGGGCTGATGCTAACCCTAACCCTAACCCTAACACTATCCTAGGGCTGATGCTAACCCTAACCCTAACTCTAACACTATCCTAGGGCTGAGGCTAACCCTAACACTAACATTATCCTACGGCAGATGCTAACCCTAACCCTAACCCTAACACTATCCTAAGGCTGATGCTAACCCTAACACTAACACTATCCTAGGGCTGATGCTAACCCTAACCCTAACCCTAACACTATCCTAGGGCTGATGCTATCCCTAACCCTAAGCCTAACACTATCCTAGGGCTGATGCTAACCCTAACCCTAACCCTAATACTATCCTAGGGCTGATGCTAACCCTAACCCTAACCCTAACACTATCCTAGGGCTGATGCTAACCCTAACCCTAACAATATCCTAGGCCTGATGATAACCCTAACCCTAACCCTAACACTATCCTAGGGCTGATGCTAAACCTAACCCTAACACTATCCTAGGGCTGATGCTAACCCTAACCCTAACCCTAACACTATCCTAAGTCTGATGCTAACCCTAGCCCTCACACTATCCTAGGCCTGATGAAACCATAACCCTAACCTTAACACTATCCTAGGGGTGATGCTAACCCTAACCATAACCCTAACACTATCCTAGAGCTGATGCTAACCCTAACCCTAACACTATCCTAGGCCTGATGATAACCCTAACCCTAACCCTGACACTATCCTAGGGCTGATGCTAACCCTAACCCTAACACTATCCTAGGGCTGATGCTAACCCTAACACTAACCCTAACACTATCCTAGGCCTGATGCTAACCCTATCTCTAACCCTAACACTCTCCTAGGGCTGAGGGTAACCCTAACCCTAACACTATCCTAGGGCTGATGCTAACCCTAACCCTAACCCAAACACTATCCTAGGGTTGATGCTAACCCTAACCCTAACACTATCCTAGGGCTGATGCTAACCCTAACCCTAACCCTAACACTATCCTTGGGCTGATGCTAACCCTAACCCTAACACTATCCTGGGCCTGATGCTAACCCTAACCCTAACCCTAACACTATCCTAGGGCTGATGCTAACCCTAACCCTAACACTATCCTTGGGCTGATGCTAACCCTAACACTAACACTATCCTAGGGCTGATGCTAACCCAAACCCTAACCCTAACACTGTCCTAGGGCTGATGCTAACCCTAACCCTAACTCTAACACTATCCTAGGGCTGACGCTAACCCTAACCCTAACACTATCCTACGGCTGATGATAACCCTAACCCTAACCCTGACACTATCCTAAGGCTGATGCTAACCCTAACACTAACACTATCCTAGGCCTGGTGCTAACCCTAACCCTAACCCTTACACTATTCTAGGGCTGATGCTAACCCTAACCCTAATAATATCCTAGGGCTGATGCTAACCCTAACCCTAACACTATCCTAGGGCTGATGCTAACCTTAACCCTTACCCTAACACTATCCTAGGGCTGATGCTAAACCTAACCATATCCGTAACACTATCCTAGGGCTGATGCTAACCCTAACCCTAACCCTAACACTAACCTAGGGCCGATGCTAACCCTAACCCTAACCCTAACACTATCCTAGGGCTGATGCTAACCCTAACACTAACACTATCCTAGGGCTGATGCTAACCCTAACCCTAACCGTAACACTATCCTAGGGCTGATGCTAACCCTAACCCTAACTCTAACACTATCTTAGGGCTGAGGCTAACAGTAACCCTAAAACTATCCTACGGCTGATGCTAACCCTAACCCTAACCCTAAGACTATCCTAGGGCTGATGCTAACCCTAACCCTAACACTATCCTAGGCCTGATGCTAACCCTAAGCCTAACCCTAACACTATCGTAGGGCTGATGTTAACCCTAACCCTAACACTATCCTAGGGCTGATGCTAACCTAACCCTAACCCTAACACTATCCTAGGGCTGATGCTAACCCTAACCCTAACACTATCCTAGGCCTGATGATATCCCTAACCCTAGCCCTAACACCATCCTAGGGCTGATGCTAACCCTAAGCCTAACACTATCCTAGGGCTGATGCTAACCCTAACCCTAACCCTAACACTATCCTCGGGCTGATGCTATCCCTAACCCTAACACTATCCTAGGCCTGATGCTAACCCTAACCCTAACCCTAACACTATCCTAGGGCTGATGCTAACCCTAACCCTAACCCTAACACTATCCTAGAGCTGATGCTAACCCTAACCCTAACCCTAACCCTAACCCTAATACTATCCTAGGGCTGATGCTAACCCTAACCCTAACCCTAACACTATCCTAGGGCTGATGCTAACCCTAACCCTAAATCTAACACTATCCTAGGGCTGAGGCTAACCCTAACACTAACATTATCCTACGGCAGATGCGAACCCTAACCCTAACCCTAACACTATCCTAAGGCTGATGCTAACCCTAACACTAACACTATCCTAGGGCTGATGCTAACCCTAACCCTAACCTTAACACTATCCTAGGGCTGATGCTATCCCTAACCCTAAGCCTAACCCTATCCTAGGGCTGATGCTAACCCTAACCCTAACCCTAATACTATCCTAGGGCTGATGCTAACCCTAACCCTAACCCTAACACTATCCTAGGGCTGATGCTAACCCTAACCCTAACAATATCCTAGGCCTGATGATAACCCTAACCCTAACCCTAACACTATCCTAGGGCTGATGCTAAACCTAACCCTAACACTATCCTAGGGCTGATGCTAACCCTAACCCTAACCCTAACACTATCCTAAGTCTGATGCTAACCCTAGCCCTCACACTATCCTAGGCCTGATGAAACCATAACCCTAACCTTAACACTATCCTAGGGGTGATGCTAACCCTAACCATAACCCTAACACTATCCTAGAGCTGATGCTAACCCTAACCCTAACACTATCCTAGGCCTGATGATAACCCTAACCCTAACCCTGACACTATCCTAGGGCTGATGCTAACCCTAACCCTAACACTATCCTAGGGCTGATGCTAACCCTAACACTAACCCTAACACTATCCTTGGCCTGATTCTAACCCTATCTCTAACCCTAACACTCTCCTAGGGCTGAGGGTAACCCTAACCCTAACACTATCCTAGGGCTGATGCTAACCCTAACCCTAACCCAAACACTATCCTAGGGTTGATGCTAACCCTAACCCTAACACTATCCTAGGGCTGATGCTAACCCTAACCCTAACCCTAACACTATCCTTGGGCTGATGCTAACCCTAACCCTAACACTATCCTGGGCCTGATGCTAACCCTAACCCTAACCCTAACACTATCCTAGGGCTGATGCTAACCCTAACCCTAACACTATCCTTGGGCTGATGCTAACCCTAACACTAACACTATCCTAGGGCTGATGCTAACCCAAACCCTAACCCTAACACTGTCCTAGGGCTGATGCTAACCCTAACCCTAACTCTAACACTATCCTAGGGCTGACGCTAACCCTAACCCTAACACTATCCTACGGTTGATGCTAACCCTAACCCTAACCCTGACACTATCCTAAGGCTGATGCTAACCCTAACACTAACACTATCCTAGGCCTGGTGCTAACCCTAACCCTAACCCTTACACTATTCTAGGGCTGATGCTAACCCTAACCCTAATAATATCCTAGGGCTGATGCTAACCCTAACCCTAACACTATCCTAGGGCTGATGCTAACCCTAACCCTTACCCTAACACTATCCTAGGGCTGATGCTAAACCTAACCATATCCGTAACACTATCCTAGGGCTGATGCTAACCCTAACCCTAACCCTAACACTATCCTAGGGCGGATGCTAACCCTAACCCTAACCCTAACACTATCCTAGGGCTGATGCTAACCCTAACCCTAACTCTACCACTATCTTAGGGCTGAGGCTAACAGTAACCCTAAAACTATCCTACGGCTGATGCTAACCCTAACCCTAACCCTAAGACTATCCTAGGGATGATGCTAACCCTAACCCTAACACTATCCTAGGCCTGATGCTAACCCTAAGCCTAACCCTAACACTATCGTAGGGCTGATGCTAACCCTAACCCTAACACTATCCTAGGGCTGATGCTAACCCTAACACTAACACTATCCTAGGGCTGATGCTAACCCTAACCCTAACACTAACACTATCCTAGGGCGGATGCTAACCCTAACCCTATCCCTAACACCATCCTAGGGCTGATGTTTACCCTAACCCTAACACTATCCTAGGGCTGATGCTAACCCTAACCCTAACCCTAACACTATCCTAGGGCTGATGCTAACCCTAACCCTAACACTATAATAGGCCTGATGCTAACCCTAACCCTAACCCTAACACTATCCTAGGGCTGATGCTAACCCTAACCCTAACCCTAACACTATCCTAGAGCTGATGCTAACCCTAACCCTAACCCTAACCCTAACCCTAATACTATCCTGGGGCTGATGCTAACCCTAACCCTAACCCTAACACTATCCTAGGGCTGATGCTAACCCTAAACCTAACTCTAACACTATCCTAGGGCTGAGGCTAACCCTAACCCTAACACTATTCTACGGCTGATGCTAACCCTAACCCTAACCCTAAAACTATCCTAAGGCTGATGCTAACCCTAACACTAACACTATCCTAGGCCTGGTGCTAACCCTATCCCTAACCCTAACACTATTCTAGGGCTGATGCTAACCCTAACCCTAATAATATCCTAGGGCTGATGCTAACCCTAACCCTATCCCTAACACTATCTTAGGGCTGATACTATCCCTAACCCTAACCCTAACACTATCCTAGGGCTGATGCTAACCCTAACCCTAACCCTAATACTATCCTAGGGCTGATGCTAACCCTAACCCTAACCCTAACACTATCCTAGGGCTTATGCTAACCCTAACCCTAACCCTAACACTATCCTAGGGCTGATTCTAACCGTAACCCTAAAACTATCCTAGGGCTGATGCTAACCCTAACCTTAACCCTAACACTATCCTTGGACTGATGCTAACCCTATCCCTAACCCTAACACTCTCCTAAGGCTGAGGCTAACCCTAACCCTAACACTATCCTAGGGCTGATGCTAACCCTAACCCTAACCCAAACACTATCCTAGGGTTGATGCTAACCCTAACCCTAACACTATCCTAGGGCTGATGCTAACCCTAACCCTAACCCTAACACTATCCTTGGACTGATGCTAACACTAACCCTAACACTATCCTGGGCCTGAGGCTAACCCTAACCGTAACCGTAACACTATCCTAGGGCTGATGCTAACCCTAACCCTAACACTATCCTTGGGCTGATGCTAACCCTAACCCTAACCCTAACAATATCCTAAGGCAGATGCTAACCCTAAACCTAACCCTAACACTATACTTGGGCTGATGCTATCCCTAACCCTAACACTATCCTGGGCCTGATGCTAACCCTAACCATAACCCTAACACTATCCTAGGGCTGATGCTAACCCTAACCCTAACACTATCCTTGGGCTGATGGTAACCCTAACCCTAACCCTAACACTATCCTAGGGCGGATGCTAACCCTAACCATAACCCTAACACTATCCTTGAACTGATGCTAACCCTAACCCTAACCCTAACACTATCCTAGGCCTGATGCTAACCCTAACCCTAACCCTAACACTCTCCTAGGGTTTATGTTAACCCTAACCCTAACACTATCCTAGGGCTGATGCTAACCCTAACCCTAACCCTAACACTATCCTAGGGCGGATGCTAACCCTAACCCTAACCCTAACACTATCCTAGGGCTGATGCTAACCCTAACACTAACACTATCCTAGGGCTGATGCTAACCCTAACCCTAACACTAACACTATCCTAGGGCAGATGCTAACCCTAACCCTAACCCTAACACTATCCTAGGGCTGATGCTAACCCTAACACTAACACTATCCTAGGGCTGATGCTAACCCTAACCCTAACCCTAATATTATCCTAGGGCTGATGCTAACCCTAACCCTAACTCTAACACTATCTTAGGGCTGAGGCTAACCCTAACCCTAACACTATCCTAGGGCTGATGCTAACCCTAACCCTAACCGTAACACTATCCTAGGGCTGATGCTAACCCTAACCCTAACCCTAACACTATCTTAGGGCGGATGCTAACCCTAACCCTAACCCTAACATTATCCTAGGGCTGATGCTAACCCTAACACTAACACTATCCTAGGGCTGATGCTAACCCTAACCCTAACCCTAACACTATCCTAGGGCTGATGCTAACCCTAACCCTAACTCTAACACTATCTTAGGGCTGAGGCTAACCCTAACCCTAACACTATCCTACGGCTGATGCTAACCCTAACCCTAACCCTAAGACTATCCTAGGGCTGATGCTAACCCTAACCCTAACACTATCCTAGGCCTGATGCTAACCCTAAGCCTAACCCTAACACTATCGTAGTTCTGATGCTAACCCTAACCCTAACACTATCGTAGGGCTGATGCTAACCTAACCCTAACCCTAACACTACCCTAGGGCTGATGCTAACCCTAACCCTAACACTATCCTAGGCCTGATGATATCCCTAACCCTAACCCTAACACCATCCTAGGGCTGATGCTAACCCTAAGCCTAACACTATCCTAGGGCTGATGCTAACCCTAACCCTAACGCTAACACTATCCTCGGGCTGATGCTATCCCTAACCCTAACACTATCCTAGGCCTGATGCTAACCCTAACCCTAACCCTAACACTATCCTAGGGCTGATGCTAACCCTAACCCTAACCCTAACACTATCCTAGAGCTGATGCTAACCCTAACCCTAACCCTAACCCTAACCCTAATAATATCCTAGGGCTGATGCTAACCCTAACCCTAACCCTAACACTATCCTAGGGCTGATGCTAACCCTAACCCTAACTCTAACACTATCCTAGGGCTGAGGCTAACCCTAACACTAACACTATCCTACGGCAGATGCTAACCCTAACCCTAACCCTAACACTATCCTAAGGCTGATGCTAACCCTAACACTAACACTATCCTAGGGCTGATGCTAACCCTAACCCTAACCCTAACACTATCCTAGGGCTGATGCTATCCCTAACCCTAAGCCTAACACTATCCTAGGGCTGATGCTAACCCTAACCCTAACCCTAATACTATCCTAGGGCTGATGCTAACCCTAACCCTAACCCTAACACTATCCTAGGGCTGATGCTAACCCTAACCCTAACAATATCCTAGGCCTGATGATAACCCTAACCCTAACCCTAACACTATCCTAAGGCTGATGCTAAACCTAACCCTAACACTATCCTAGGGCTGATGCTAACCCTAACCCTAACAATATCCTAGGCCTGATGATAACCCTAACCCTAACCCTAACACTATCCTAAGGCTGATGCTAAACCTAACCCTAACACTATCCTAGGGCTGATGCTAACCCTAACCCTAACCCTAACACTATCCTAAGTCTGATGCTAACCCTAGCCCTCACACTATCCTAGGCCTGATGAAACCCTAACCCTAACCTTAACACTATCCTAGGGGTGATGCTAACCCTAACCATAACCCTAACACTATCATAGAGCTGATGCTAACCCTAACACTAACACTATCCTTGGCCTGATGATAACCCTAACCCTAACCCTGACACTATCCTAGGGCTGATGCTAACCCTAACCCTAACACTATCCTAGGGCTGATGCTAACCCTAACGCTAACCCTAACACTATCCTAGGCCTGATGCTAACCCTATCCCTAACCCTAACACTCTCCTAGGGCTGAGGGTAACCCTAACCCTAACACTATCCTAGGGCTGATGCTAACCCTAACCCTAACCCTAACACTATCCTAAGTCTGATGCTCACCCTAGCCCTCACACTATCCTAGGCCTGATGAAACCCTAACCCTAACCTTAACACTATCCTAGGGGTGATGCTAACCCTAACCATAACCCTAACACTATCATAGAGCTGATGCTAACCCTAACCCTAACACTATCCTTGGCCTGATGATAACCCTAACCCTAACCCTGACACTATCCTAGGGCTGATGCTAACCCTAACCCTAACACTATCCTAGGGCTGATGCTAACCCTAACCCTAACACTAACACTATCCTAGGCCTGATGCTAACCCTATCCCTAACCCTAACACTCTCCTAGGGCTGAGGGTAACCCTAACCCTAACACTATCCTAGCGCTGATGCTAACCCTAACCCTAACCCAAACACTATCCTAGGGTTGATGCTAACCCTAACCCTAACACTATCCTGGGCCTGGTGCTAACCCTAACCCTAACCCTTACACTATTCTAGGGCTGATGCTAACCCTAACCCTAATAATATCCTAGGGCTGATGCTAACCCTAACCCTAACACTATCCTAGGGCTGATGCTAACCCTAACACTAACCCTAACACTATCCTAGGGCTGATGCTAACCCTAACCCTAACAATATCCTAGGTCTGATGATATCCATAACCCTAAACCTAACACTATCCTAGGGCTGATGCTAACCCTAACCCTAACCCTAACACTATCCTATTGCTGATTCTAACCGTAACCCTAACACTATCCTAGGCCTGATGCTAACCCTAACCCTTACCCTAACACTATCCTAGGGCTGATGCTAAACCTAACCATATCCTAACACTATCCTAGGGCTGATGCTAACCCTAACCCTAACCCTAACACTATCCTAGGGCGGATGCTAACCCTAACCCTAACCCTAACACTATCCTAGGGCTGATGCTAACCCTAACACTAACACTATCCTAGGGCTGATGCTAACCCTAACCCTAACCGTAACACTATCCTACGGCTGATGCTAACCCTAACCCTAACTCTAACACTATCTTAGGGCTGAGGCTAACCCTAACCCTAAAACTATCCTACGGCTGATGCTAACCCTAACCCTAACCCTAAGACTATCCTAGGGCTGATGCTAACCCTAACCCTAACACTATCCTAGGCCTGATGCTAACCCTAAGCCTAACCCTAACACTATCGTAGGGCTGATGCTAACCCTAACCCTAACACTATCCTAGGGCTGATGCTAACCTAACCCTAATCTAACACTATCCTAGGGCTGATGTTAACCCTAACCCTAACACTATCCTAGGCCTGATGATAACCCTAACCCTAACCCTAACACCATCCTAGGGCTGATGTTTACCCTAACCCTAACACTATCCTAGGGCTGATGCTAACCCTAACCCTAACCCTAACACTATCCTAGGGCTGATGCTAACCCTAACCCTAACACTATCCTAGTCCTGATGCTAACCCTAACCCTAACCCTAACACTATCCTAGGGCTGATGCTAACCCTAGCCCTAACCCTAACACTATCCTAGAGCTGATGCTAACCCTAACCCTAACCCTAACCCTAACCGTAATACTATCCTGGGGCTTATGCTAACCCTAACCCTAACCCTAACACTATCCTAGGGCTGATGCTAACCCTAACCCTAACTCTAACACTATCCTAGGGCTGAGGCTAACCCTAACCCTAACACTATCCTACGGCTGATGCTAACCCTAAACCTAACCCTAAAACTATCCTAAGGCTGATGCTAACCCTAACACTAACACTATCCTAGGCCTGGTGCTAACCCTATCCCTAACCCTAACACTATTCTAGGGCTGATGCTAACCCTAACCCTAATAATATCCTAGGGCTGATGCTAACCCTAACCCTATCCCTAACACTATCTTAGGGCTGATGCTATCCCTAACCCTAACCCTAACAGTATCCTAGGGCTGATGCTAACCCTAACCCTAACCCTAATACTATCCTAGGGCTGATGCTAACCCTAACCCTAACCCTAACACTATCCTAGGGCTGATGCTAACCCTAACCCTAACCCTAACACTATCCTAGGGCTGATTCTAACCGTAACCCTAACACTATCCTAGGGCTGATGCTAACCCTAACCCTAACCCTAACACTATCCTTGGACTGATGCTAACCCTATCCCTAACCCTAACACTCTCCTAGGGCTGAGGCTAACCCTAACCCTAACACTATCCTAGGGCTGATGCTAACCCTAACCCTAACCCAAACACTATCCTAGGGTTGATGCTAACCCTAACCCTGACACTATCCTAGGGCTGATGCTAACCCTAACCCTAACCCTAACACTATCCTTGGACTGATGCTAACCCTAACTCTAACACTATCCTGGGCCTGATGCTAACCCTAACCGTAACCGTAACACTATCCTAGGGCTGATGCTAACCCTAACCCTAACACTATCCTTGGGCTGATGCTAACCCTAACCCTAACCCTAACAATATCCTAGCGCAGATGCTAACCCTAAACCTAACCCTAAGACTATACTTGGGCTGATGCTAACCCTAACCCTAACACTATCCTGGGCCTGATGCTAACCCTAACCCTAACCCTAACACTATCCTAGGGCTGATGCTAACCCTAACACTAACACTACCCTAGGGCTGATGCTAACCCTAACCCTAACCCTAACACTATCCTAGGGCTGATGCTAACCCTAAACCTAACTCTAACACTATCCTAGGGCTGAGGCTAACCCTAACCCTAACACTATCTTACGGCTGATGCTAACCCTAACACTAACCCTAACGCTATCCTAAGGCTGATGCTAACCCTAACACTAACACTATCCTAGGGCTGATGCTAACCCTAACCCTAACCCTAACACTATCCTTGGGCTGATGCTAACCCTAACCCTAACACTATCCTGGGCCTGATGCTAACCCTAACCCTAACCCTAACACTATCCTAGGGCTGATGCTAACCCTAACCCTAACACTATCCTTGGGCTGATGCTAACCCTAACACTAACACTATCCTAGGGCTGATGCTAACCCAAACCCTAACCCTAACACTGTCCTAGGGCTGATGCTAAGCCTAACCCTAAAACTATCCTACGGCTGATGCTAACCCTAACCCTAACCCTAAGACTATCCTAGGGCTGATGCTAACCCTAACCCTAACACTATCCTAGGCCTGATGCTAACCCTAAGCCTAACCCTAACACTATCGTAGGGCTGATGCTAACCCTAACCCTAACACTATCCTAGGGCTGACGCTAACCCTAACCCTAACACTATCCTACGGCTGATGCTAACCCTAACCCTAACCCTGACACTATCCTAAGGCTGATGCTACCCCTAACACTAACACTATCCTAGGCCTGGTGCTAACCCTAACCCTAACCCTTACACTATTCTAGGGCTGATGCTAACCCTAACCCTAATAATATCCTAGGGCTGATGCTAACCCTAACCCTAACACTATCCTAGGGCTGATCCTAACCCTAACACTAACCCTAACACTATCCTAGGGCTGATGCTAACCCTAACCCTAACAATATCCTAGGTCTGATGATATCCATAACCCTAAACCTAACACTATCCTAGGGCTTATGCTAACCCTAACCCTAACCCTAACACTATCCTATTGCTGATTCTAACCGTAACCCTAACACTATCCTAGGCCTGATGCTAACCCTAACCCTTACCCTAACACTATCCTAGGGCTGATGCTAAACCTAACCATATCCTAACACTATCCTAGGGCTGATGCTAACCCTAACCCTAACCCTAACACTATCCTAGGGCGGATGCTAACCCTAACCCTAACCCTAACACTATCCTAGGGCTGATGCTAACCCTAACACTAACACTATCCTAGGGCTGATGCTAACCCTAACCCTAACCGTAACACTATCCTACGGCTGATGCTAACCCTAACCCTAACTCTAACACTATCTTAGGGCTGAGGCTAACCCTAACCCTAAAACTATCCTACGGATGATGCTAACCCTAACCCTAACCCTAAGACTATCCTAGGGCTGATGCTAACCCTAACCCTAACACTATCCTAGGCCTGATGCTAACCCTAAGCCTAACCCTAACACTATCGTAGGGCTGATGCTAACCCTAACCCTAACACTATCCTAGGGCTGATGCTAACCTAACCCTAACCCTAACACTATCCTAGGGCTGATGCTAACCCTAACCCTAACACTATCCTAGGTCTGATGATAACCCTAACCCTAACCCTAACACCATCTTAGGGCTGATGTTTACCCTAACCCTAACACTATCCTAGGGCTGATGCTAACCCTAACCCTAACCCTAACACTATCCTAGGGCTGATGCTAACCCTAACCCTAACACTATCCTAGGCCTGATGCTAACCCTAACCCTAACCCTAACACTATCCTAGGGCTGATGCTAACCCTAGCCCTAACCCTAACACTATCCTAGAGCTGATGCTAACCCTAACCCTAACCCTAACCCTAACCCTAATACTATCCTGGGGCTTATGCTAACCCTAACCCTAACCCTAACACTATCCTAGGGCTGATGTTAACCCTAACCCTAACTCTAACACTATCCTAGGGCTGAGGCTAACCCTAACCCTAACACTATCCTACGGCTGATGCTAACCCTAACCCTAACCCTAAAACTATCCTAAGGCTGATGCTAACCCTAACACTAACACTATCCTAGGCCTGGTGCTAACCCTATCCCTAACCCTAACACTATTCTAGGGCTGATGCTAACCCTAACCCTAATAATATCCTAGGGCTGATGCTAACCCTAACCCTATCCCTAACACTATCTTAGGGCTGATGCTATCCCTAACCCTAACCCTAACAGTATCCTAGGGCTGATGCTAACCCTAACCCTAACCCTAATAATATCCTAGGGCTGATGCTAACCCTAACCCTAACCCTAACACTATCCTAGGGCTGATGCTAACCCTAACCCTAACCCTAACACTATCCTAGGGCTGATTCTAACCGTAACCCTAACACTATCCTAGGGCTGATGCTAACCCTATCCCTAACCCTAACACTATCCTTGGACTGATGCTAACCCTATCTCTAACCCTAACACTCTCCTAGGGCTGAGGCTAACCCTAACCCTAACACTATCCTAGGGCTGATGCTAACCCTAACCCTAACCCAAACACTATCCTAGGGTTGATGCTAACCCTAACCCTAACACTATCCTAGGGCTGATGCTAACCCTAACCCTAACCCTAACACTATCCTTGGACTGATGCTAACCCTAACTCTAACACTATCCTGGGCCTGATGCTAACCCTAACCGTAACCGTAACACTATCCTAGGGCTGATGCTAACCCTAACCCTAACACTATCCTTGGGCTGATGCTAACCCTAACCCTAACCCTAACAATATCCTAGCGCAGATGCTAACCCTAAACCTAACCCTAAGACTATACTTGGGCTGATGCTAACCCTAACCCTAACACTATCCTGGGCCTGATGCTAACCCTAACCCTAACCCTAACACTATCCTAGGGCTGATGCTAACCCTAACACTAACACTACCCTAGGGCTGATGCTAACCCTAACCCTAACCCTAACACTATCCTAGGGCTGATGCTAACCCTAAACCTAACTCTAACACTATCCTAGGGCTGAGGCTAACCCTAACCCTAACACTATCTTACGGCTGATGCTAACCCTAACACTAACCCTAACGCTATCCTAAGGCTGATGCTAACCCTAACACTAACACTATCCTAAGCCTGGTGTTTTCCCTAAAGTTAACCCTAACACTATCCTAGGGCTGATGCTAACCCTAACCCTAATAATATCCTAGGGCTGATGCTAACCCTAACCCTAACCCTAACACTATCCTAGGGCTGATGCTAACCCTAACACTAACCCTAACACTATCCTAGGGCTGATGCTAACCCTAACCATAACTCTAACACTATCCTAGGGCTGATGCTAACCCTAACCCAAACAATATCCTAGGCCTGATGATATCCCTAACCCTAACTCTAACACTATCCTAGGGCTGAGGCTAACCCTAACCCTAACACTATCCTACGGCTGATGCTAACCCTAACCCTAACCCTAATACTATCCTAGGGCTGATGCTAACCCTAACCCTAACCCTAACACTATCCTAGGGCTGATGCTAACCCTAACCCTAACCCTAACACTATCCTAGGGCTGATTCTAACCGTAACCCTAACACTATCCTAGGGCTGATGCTAACCCTAACCCTAACCCTAACACTATCCTTGGACTGATGCTAACCCTATCCCTAACCCTAACACTCTCCTAGGGCTGAGGCTAACCCTAACCCTAACACTATCCTAGGGCTGATGCTAACCCTAACCCTAACCCAAACACTATCCTAGGGTTGATGCTAACCCTAACCCTGACACTATCCTAGGGCTGATGCTAACCCTAACCCTAACCCTAACACTATCCTTGGACTGATGCTAACCCTAACTCTAACACTATCCTGGGCCTGATGCTAACCCTAACCGTAACCGTAACACTATCCTAGGGCTGATGCTAACCCTAACCCTAACACTATCCTTGGGCTGATGCTAACCCTAACCCTAACCCTAACAATATCCTAGCGCAGATGCTAACCCTAAACCTAACCCTAAGACTATACTTGGGCTGATGCTAACCCTAACCCTAACACTATCCTGGGCCTGATGCTAACCCTAACCCTAACCCTAACACTATCCTAGGGCTGATGCTAACCCTAACACTAACACTACCCTAGGGCTGATGCTAACCCTAACCCTAACCCTAACACTATCCTAGGGCTGATGCTAACCCTAAACCTAACTCTAACACTATCCTAGGGCTGAGGCTAACCCTAACCCTAACACTATCTTACGGCTGATGCTAACCCTAACACTAACCCTAACGCTATCCTAAGGCTGATGCTAACCCTAACACTAACACTATCCTAGGGCTGATGCTAACCCTAACCCTAACCCTAACACTATCCTTGGGCTGATGCTAACCCTAACCCTAACACTATCCTGGGCCTGATGCTAACCCTAACCCTAACCCTAACACTATCCTAGGGCTGATGCTAACCCTAACCCTAACACTATCCTTGGGCTGATGCTAACCCTAACACTAACACTATCCTAGGGCTGATGCTAACCCAAACCCTAACCCTAACACTGTCCTAGGGCTGATGCTAAGCCTAACCCTAAAACTATCCTACGGCTGATGCTAACCCTAACCCTAACCCTAAGACTATCCTAGGGCTGATGCTAACCCTAACCCTAACACTATCCTAGGCCTGATGCTAACCCTAAGCCTAACCCTAACACTATCGTAGGGCTGATGCTAACCCTAACCCTAACACTATCCTACGGCTGATGCTAACCCTAACCCTAACCCTGACACTATCCTAAGGCTGATGCTACCCCTAACACTAACACTATCCTAGGCCTGGTGCTAACCCTAACCCTAACCCTTACACTATTCTAGGGCTGATGCTAACCCTAACCCTAATAATATCCTAGGGCTGATGCTAACCCTAACCCTAACACTATCCTAGGGCTGATGCTAACCCTAACACTAACCCTAACACTATCCTAGGGCTGATGCTAACCCTAACCCTAACAATATCCTAGGTCTGATGATATCCATAACCCTAAACCTAACACTATCCTAGGGCTGATGCTAACCCTAACCCTAACCCTAACACTATCCTATTGCTGATTCTAACCGTAACCCTAACACTATCCTAGGCCTGATGCTAACCCTAACCCTTACCCTAACACTATCCTAGGGCTGATGCTAAACCTAACCATATCCTAACACTATCCTAGGGCTGATGCTAACCCTAACCCTAACCCTAACACTATCCTAGGGCGGATGCTAACCCTAACCCTAACCCTAACACTATCCTAGGGCTGATGCTAACCCTAACACTAACACTATCCTAGGGCTGATGCTAACCCTAACCCTAACCGTAACACTATCCTACGGCTGATGCTAACCCTAACCCTAACTCTAACACTATCTTAGGGCTGAGGCTAACCCTAACCCTAAAACTATCCTACGGCTGATGCTAACCCTAACCCTAACCCTAAGACTATCCTAGGGCTGATGCTAACCCTAACCCTAACACTATCCTAGGCCTGATGCTAACCCTAAGCCTAACCCTAACACTATCGTAGGGCTGATGCTAACCCTAACCCTAACACTATCCTAGGGCTGATGCTAACCTAACCCTAACCCTAACACTATCCTAGGGCTGATGCTAACCCTAACCCTAACACTATCCTAGGCCTGATGATAACCCTAACCCTAACCCTAACACCATCCTAGGGCTGATGTTTACCCTAACCCTAACACTATCCTAGGGCTGATGCTAACCCTAACCCTAACCCTAACACTATCCTAGGGCTGATGCTAACCCTAACCCTAACACTATCCTAGGCCTGATGCTAACCCTAACCCTAACCCTAACACTATCCTAGGGCTGATGCTAACCCTAGCCCTAACCCTAACACTATCCTAGAGCTGATGCTAACCCTAACCCTAACCCTAACCCTAACCCTAATACTATCCTGGGGCTTATGCTAACCCTAACCCTAACCCTAACACTATCCTAGGGCTGATGCTAACCCTAACCCTAACTCTAACACTATCCTAGGGCTGAGGCTAACCCTAACCCTAACACTATCCTACGGCTGATGCTAACCCTAACCCTAACCCTAAAACTATCCTAAGGCTGATGCTAACCCTAACACTAACACTATCCTAGGCCTGGTGCTAACCCTATCCCTAACCCTAACACTATTCTAGGGCTGATGCTAACCCTAACCCTAATAATATCCTAGGGCTGATGCTAACCCTACCCTATCCCTAACACTATCTTAGGGCTGATGCTATCCCTAACCCTAACCCTAACAGTATCCTAGGGCTGATGCTAACCCTAACCCTAACCCTAATAATATCCTAGGGCTGATGCTAACCCTAACCCTAACCCTAACACTATCCTAGGGCTGATGCTAACCCTAACCCTAACCCTAACACTATCCTAGGGCTGATTCTAACCGTAACCCTAACACTATCCTAGGGCTGATGCTAACCCTAACCCTAACCCTAACACTATCCTTGGACTGATGCTAACCCTATCCCTAACCCTAACACTCTCCTAGGGCTGAGGCTAACCCTAACCCTAACACTATCCTAGGGCTGATGCTAACCCTAACCCTAACCCAAACACTATCCTAGGGTTGATGCTAACCCTAACCCTAACACTATCCTAGGGCTGATGCTAACCCTAACCCTAACCCTAACACTATCCTTGGACTGATGCTAACCCTAACTCTAACACTATCCTGGGCCTGATGCTAACCCTAACCGTAACCGTAACACTATCCTAGGGCTGATGCTAACCCTAACCCTAACACTATCCTTGGGCTGATGCTAACCCTAACCCTAACCCTAACAATATCCTAGCGCAGATGCTAACCCTAAACCTAACCCTAAGACTATACTTGGGCTGATGCTAACCCTAACCCTAACACTATCCTGGGCCTGATGCTAACCCTAACCCTAACCCTAACACTATCCTAGGGCTGATGCTAACCCTAACACTAACACTACCCTAGGGCTGATGCTAACCCTAACCCTAACCCTAACACTATCCTAGGGCTGATGCTAACCCTAAACCTAACTCTAACACTATCCTAGGGCTGAGGCTAACCCTAACCCTAACACTATCTTACGGCTGATGCTAACCCTAACACTAACCCTAACGCTATCCTAAGGCTGATGCTAACCCTAACACTAACACTATCCTAAGCCTGGTGTTTTCCCTAAAGTTAACGCTAACACTATCCTAGGGCTGATGCTAACCCTAACCCTAATAATATCCTAGGGCTGATGCTAACCCTAACCCGAACCCTAACACTATCCTAGGGCTGATGCTAACCCTAACCATAAATCTAACACTATCCTAGGGCTGATGCTAACCCTAACCCAAACAATATCCTAGGCCTGATGATATCCCTAACCCTAAACCTAACACTATCCTAGGGCTGATGCTAACCCTAACCCTAACCCTAACACTATCCTAGGGCTGATTCTAACCGTAACCCTAACACTAACCTAGCCCTGATGCTAACCCTAACACTTACCCTAACACTATCCTAAGGCTGATGCTAAACCTAACCATAACCCTAACACTATCCTAGGGCTGATGGTAACCCTAACCCTAACAATAACACTATCCTAGGGCTGATGCTAATCCTAACCCTAACACTATCCTAGGCCTGATGCTAACCCTAACCGTAACACTATCCTAGGGCTGATGCGAACCCTTACCCTAACCCTAACACTATCCTAGGCCTGATGCTACCCCTATCCCTAACCCTAACACTCTCCTAGGGCTGAGGCTAACCCTAACCCTAACACAATCCTAGGGCTGATGCTAACCCTAACCCTAACCCAAACACTATCCTAGGGTTGATGCTAACCCTAACCCTAACACTATCCTAGGGCTGATGCTAACCCTAACCCTAACCCTAACACTATCCTAGGGCTGATGCTAACCCTAACCCTAACACTGTCCTAGGCCTGATGCTAACCCTAACCCTAACCCTAACACTATCCTAGGGCTGATGCTAACCCTAACCCTAACCCTAACACTATCCTAGAGCGGATGCTAAAACTAACCCTAACCCTAACCCTAACCCTAATACTATCCTAGGGCTGATGCTAACCCTAACCCTAACCCTAACACTATCCTAGGGCTGATGCTAACCCTAACCCTAACACTATCCTAGGGCGGATGCTAACCCTAACCCTAACCCTAACACTATCCTAGGGCTGATGCTAACCCTAACACTAACACTCTCCTAGGGCTGATGCTAACCCTAACCCTAACCCTAACACTATCCTAGGGCTGATGCTAACCCTAACCCTAACTCTAACAGTCTCCTAGGGCTGAGGCTAACCCTTTCTAACACTATCCTAGGCCTGATGCTAACCCTAACCCTAAGACTATCCTAGGGCTCATGCTAACCCTAACCCTAACCCTAACACTATCCTAGGCCTGATGCTAACCCTATCCCTAACCCTAACACTCTCCTAGGGCTGAGGCTAACCCTAACCCTAACCCTAACACTATCCTAGAGCGGATGCTAAAACTAACCCTAACCCTAACCCTAACCCTAATACTATCCTAGGGCTGATGCTAACCCTAACCCTAACCCTAACACTATCCTAGGGGTGATGCTAACCGTAACCCTAACACTATCCTAGGGCGGATGCTAACCCTAACCCTAACCCTAACACTATCCTAGGGCTGATGCTAACCCTAACACTAACACTCTCCTAGGGCTGATGCTAACCCTAACCCTAACCCTAACACTATCCTAGGGCTGATGCTAACCCTAACCCTAACTCTAACAGTCTCCTAGGGCTGAGGCTAACCCTAACCCTAACACTATCCTAGGCCTGATGCTAACCCTAACCCTAACACTATCCTAGGGCTGATGCCAACCCTAACCGTAACCCTAACACTATCCTAGGGCGGATGCTAACCCTAACCCTAACCCTAACACTATCCTAGGGCTGATGCTAACCCTAACACTAACACTATCCTAGGGATGATGCTAACCCTAACCCTAACCGTAACACTATCCTAGGGCTGATGCTAACCCTAACCCTAACTCTAACACTATCTTAGGGCTGAGGCTAACCCTAACCCCAAAACTATCCTACGGCTGATGCTAACCCTAACCCTAACCCTAAGACTATCCTAGGGCTGATGCTAACCCTAACCCTAACACTATCCTAGGCCTGATGCTAACCCTAAGCCTAACCCTAACACTATCGTAGGGCTGATGCTAACCCTAACCCTAACACTATCCTAGGGCTGATGCTAACCTAACCCTAACCCTAACACTATCCTAGGGCTGATGCTAACCCTAACCCTAACACTATCCTAGGCCTGATGATAACCCTAACCCTAACCCTAACACCATCCTGGGCTGATGTTTACCCTAACCCTAACACTATCCTAGGGCTGATGCTAACCCTAATCCTAACCCTAACACTATCCTAGGGCTGATGCTAACCCTAAACCTAACACTATCCTAGGCCTGATGCTAACCCTAACCCTAACCCTAACACTATCCTAGGGCTGATGCTAACCCTAACCCTAACCCTAACACTATCCTAGAGCTGATGCTAACCCTAACCCTAACCCTAACCCTAACCCTAATACTATCCTGGGGCTGATGCTAACCTTTACCCTAACCCTAACACTATCCTAGGGCTGATGCTAACCCTAACCCTAACTCTAACACTATCCTAGGGCTGAGGCTAACCCTAACCCTAACACTATCCTACGGCTGATGCTAACCCTAACGCTAACCCTAAAACTATCCTAAGGCTGATGCTAACCCTAACACTAACACTATCCTAGGCCTGGTGCTAACCCTATCCCTAAACCTAACACTATCCTAGGGCTGATGCTAACCCTAACCCTAACCCTAATACTATCCTAGGGCTGATGCTAACCCTAACCCTAACCCTAACACTATCCTAGGGCTGATGCTAACCCTAACCCTAACCCTAACACTATCCTACGGCTGATTCTAACCGTAACCCTAACACTATCCTAGGGCTGATGCTAACCCTAACCCTAACCCTAACACTATCCTTGGACTGATGCTAACCCCATCCCTAACCCTAACACTCTCCTAGGGCTGAGGCTAACCCTAACCCTAACACTATCCTAGGGCTGATGCTAACCCTAACCCTAACCCAAACACTATCCTAGGGTTGATGCTAACCCTAACCCTAACACTATCCTAGGGCTGATGCTAACCCTAACACTAACCCTAACACTATCCTTGGACTGATGCTAACCCTAACCCTAACACTATCCTGGGCCTGATGCTAACCCTAACCCTAACCGTAACACTATCCTAGGGCTGATGCTAACCCTAACCCTAACACTATCCTTGGGCTGATGCTAACCCTAACCCTAACCCTAACAATATCCTAGGGCAGATGCTAACCCTAAACCTAACCCTAACACTATACTTGGGCTGATGCTAACCCTAACCCTAACACTATCCTGGGCCTGATGCTAACCCTAACCCTAACCCTAACACTATCCTAGGGCTGACGCTAACCCTAACCCTAACACTATCCTTGGGCTGATGCTAACCCTAACCCTAACCCTAACAATATCCTATGGCAGATGCTAACCCTAACGCTAACCCTAACACTATCCTTGAACTGATGCTAACCCTAACCCTAACCCTAACACTATCCTAGGCCTGATGCTAACCCTAACCCTAACCCTAACACTCTCCTAGGGTTTATGTTAACCCTAAACCTAACACTATCCTAGGGCTGATGCTAAACCTAACCCTAACCCTAACACTATCCTAGGGCGGATGCTAACCCTAACCCTAACCCTAACACTATCCTAGGGCTGATGCTAACCCTAACGCTAACACTATCCTAGGGCTGATGCTAACCCTAACCCTAACCCTAACATTATCCTAGGGCTGATGCTAACCCTAACCCTAACTCTAACACTATCTTAGGGCTGAGGCTAACCCTAACCCTAACACTATCCTACGGCTGATGCTAACCCTAACCCTAACCCTAACACTATCCTACGGTTGATGCTAACCCTAACCCTAACACTATCCTAGGGCTGATGCTAACCCTAACCCTAACCCTAACACTATCCTAGGGCTGATGCTAAGCCTAACCCTAACACTATCCTAGGGCTGATGCTAACCCTAACCCTAACCCTAACACTATCCTAGGGCTGATGCTAACCCTAACCCTAACCCTAACACTATCCTAGGGCGGATGCTAACCCTAACCCTAACCCTAACACTATCCTAGGGCTGATGCTAACCCTAACACTAACACTATCCTAGGGCTGATGCTAACCCTAAAACTAACCCTAACACTATCCTAGGGCGGATGCTAACCCTAACCCTAACCCTAACACTATCCTAGGGCTGATGCTAACCCTAACACTAACACTATCCTAGGCCTGATGCTAACCCTAACCCTAACCCTAACACTATCCTAGGGCTGATGCTAACCCTAACCCTAACACTATCCTAGGGCTGATGCTAACCCTAACACTAACACTATCCTAGGGCTGATGCTAACCCTAACCCTAACCCTAACACTCTCCAAGGGCTGATGCTAACCCTAACCCTAACCCTAACACTATCCTAGGGCTGATGCTAACCCTAACCCTAACTCTAACACTATCTTAGGGCTGAGGCTAACCCTAACCCTAACACTATCCTACGGCTGATGCTAACCCTAACACTAACCCTAACACTATCCTAGGGCTGATGCTAACCCTAACCCTAACACTATCCTAGGCCTGATGCTAACCCTAACCCTAACACTAACACTATCCTAGGGCTGATGCTAACCCTAACCCTAACACTATCCAAGTCTGATGCTAACCCTAACCCTAACCCTAACACTATCCTAGGGCTGATGCTAACCCTAACCCTAACACTATCCTAGGCCTGATGATAACCCTAACCCTAACCGTAACACTATCCTAGGGCTGATGCTAACCCTAACCCTAACACTATCCTAGCGCTGATGCTAACCCTAACCCTAACCCTAACACTATCCTAAGTCTGATGCTAACCCTAGACCTCACACTATACTAGGCCTGATGATAACCATAACCCTAACCTTAACACTATCCTAGGGCTGATGCTAACCCTAACCCTAACCCTAACACTATCCTAGAGCTGATGCTAACCCTAACCCTAACACTATCCTAGGCCTGATGATAACCCTAACACTAACCCTGACACTATCCTAGGGCTGATGCTAACCCTAAACCTAACACTATCCTAGGGCTGAAGCTAACCCTAACCCTAACCCTAACACTATCCTAGGCCTGATGCTAACCCTATCCCTAACCCTAACACTCTCCTAGGGCTGAGGCTAACCCTAACCCTAACACTATCCTAGGGCTGATGCTAACCCTAACAGTAACCCAAACACTATCCTAGGGTTGATGCTAACCCTAACCCTAACACTATCCTAGGGCTGATGCTAACCCTAACCCTAACCCTAACACTATCCTAGGGCTGATGCTAACCCTAACCCTAACACTATCCTTGGGCTGATGCTAACCCTAACCCTAACCCTAACAATATCCTAGGGCAGATGCTAACCCTAACCCTAACCCTAACACTATCCTTGGGCTGATGCTAACCCTAACCCTAACACTATCCTGGGCCTGATGCTAACCCTAACCCTATCCCTAACACTATCCTAGGGCTGATGCTAACCCTAACCCTAACACTATCCTTGGGCTGATGCTAACACTAACCCTAACCCTAACAATATCCTAGGGCAGATGCTAACCCTAACGCTAACCCTAACACTATCCTTGAACTGATGCTAACCCTAACCCTAACCCTAACACTATCCTAGGCCTGATGATAACCCTAACCCTAAGCCTAACACTATCCTAGGGTTTATGTTAACCCTAACCCTAACACTATCCTAGGGCTGATGCTAACCCTAACCCTAACACTAACACTATCCTAGGGCGGATGCTAACCCTAACCCTAACGCTAACACTATCCTAGGGCTGATGCTAACCCTAACACTAACACTATCCTAGGGCTGATGCTAACTCTAACCCTAACCCTAACATTATCCTAGGGCTGATGCTAACCCTAACCCTAACTCTAACACTATCTTAGGGCTGAGGCTAACCCTAACCCTAACACTATCCTAGGGCTGATGCTAACCCTAACCCTAACCCTAACACTATCCTAGGGCTGATGCTAACCCTAACCCTAACCCTAACACTATCTTAGGGCGGATGCTAACCCTAACCCTAACCCTAACATTATCCTAGGGCTGATGCTAACCCTAACACTAACACTATCCTAGGGCTGATGCTAACCCTAACCCTAACCCTAACACTATCCTAGGGCTGATGCTAACCCTAACCCTAACTCTAACACTATCTTAGGGCTGAGGCTAACCCTAACCCTAACACTATCCTACGGCTGATGCTAACCCTAACCCTAACCCTAAGACTATCCTAGGGCTGATGCTAACCCTAACCCTAACACTATCCTAGGCCTGATGCTAACCCTAAGCCTAACCCTAACACTATCGTAGGGCTGATGCTAACCCTAACCATAACACTATCCTAGGGCTGATGCTAACCTAACCCTAACCCTAACACTATCCTAGGGCTGATGCTAACCCTAACCCTAACACTATCCTAGGCCTGATGATATCCCTAACCCTAGCCCTAACACCATCCTAGGGCTGATGCTAACCCTAAGCCTAACACTATCGTAGGGCTGATGCTAACCCTAACCCTAACCCTAACACTATCCTCGGGCTGATGCTATCCCTAACCCTAACACTATCCTAGGCCTGATGCTAACCCTAACCCTAACAATAACACTATCCTAGGGCTGATGCTAACCCTAACCCTAACCCTAACACTATCCTAGAGCTGATGCTAACCCTAACCCTAACCCTATCCCTAACCCTAATACTATCCTAGGGCTGATGCTAACCCTAACCCTAACCCTAACACTATCCTAGGGCTGATGCTAACCCTAACCCTAACTCTAACACTATCCTAGGGCTGAGGCTAACCCTAACCCTAACTCTAACACTATCCTAGAGCTGATGCTAACCCTAACCCTAACACTATCCTAGGCCTGATGATAACCCTAACACTAACCCTGACACTATCCTAGGGCTGATGCTAACCCTAAACCTAACACTATCCTAGGGCTGATGCTAACCCTAACCCTAACTCTAACACTATCCTAGGGCTGAGGCTAACCCTAACACTAACACTATCCTAGGGCTGATGCTAACCCTAACCCTAACCCTAACACTATCCTAGGGCTGATGCTATCCCTAACCCTAAGCCTAACACTATCCTAGGGCTGATGCTAACCCTAACCCTAACCCTAATACTATCCTAGGGCTGATGCTAACCCTAACCCTAACCCTAACACTATCCTAGGGCTGATGCTAACCCTAACCCTAACAATATCCTAGGCCTGATGATAACCCTAACCCTAACCCTAACACTATCCTAGGGCTGATGCTAAACCTAACCCTAACACTATCCTAGGGCTGATGCTAACCCTAACCCTAATCCTAACACTATCCTAAGTCTGATGCTAACCCTAGCCGTCACACTATCCTAGGCCTGATGAAACCCTAACCCTAACCTTAACACTATCCTAGGGGTGATGCTAACCCTAACCATAACCCTAACACTATCCTAGAGCTGATGCTAACCCTAACCCTAACACTATCCTAGGCCTGATGATAACCCTAACCCTAACCCTGACACTATCCTAGGGCTGATGCTAACCCTAACCCTAACACTATCCTAGGGCTGATGCTAACCCTAACACTAACCCTAACACTATCCTAGGCCTGATGCTAACCCTATCCCTAACCCTAACACTCTCCTAGGGCTGAGGGTAACCCTAACCCTAACACTATCCTAGGGCTGATGCTAACCCTAACCCTAACCCAAACACTATCCTAGGGTTGATGCTAACCCTAACATTAACACTATCCTAGGGCTGATGCTAACCCTAACCCTAACCCTAACACTATCCTTGGGCTGATGCTAACCCTAACCCTAACACTATCCTGGGCCTGATGCTAACCCTAACCCTAACCCTAACACTATCCTAGGGCTGATGCTAACCCTAACCCTAACACTATCCTTGGGCTGATGCTAACCCTAACACTAACACTATCCTAGGGCTGATGCTAACCCAAACCCTAACCCTAACACTGTCCTAGGGCTGATGCTAACCCTAACCCTAACTCTAACACTATCCTAGGGCTGACGCTAACCCTAACCCTAACACTATCCTACGGCTGATGCTAACCCTAACCCTAACCCTGACACTATCCTAAGGCTGATGCTAACCCTAACACTAACACTATCCTAGGCCTGGTGCTAACCCTAACCCTAACCCTTACACTATTCTAGGGCTGATGCTAACCCTAACCCTAATAATATCCTAGGGCTGATGCTAACCCTAACCCTAACACTATCCTAGGGCTGATGCTAACCCTAACCCTTACCCTAACACTATCCTAGGGCTGATGCTAAACCTAACCATATCCCTAACACTATCCTAGGGCTGATGCTAACCCTAACCCTAACCCTAACACTATCCTGGGGCGGATGCTAACCCTAACCCTAACCCTAACACTATCCTAGTGCTGATGCTAACCCTAACACTAACACTATCCTAGGGCTGATGCTAACCCTAACCCTAACCGTAACACTATCCTAGGGCTGATGCTAACCCTAACCCTAACTCTAACACTATCTTAGGGCTGAGGCTAACCCTAACCCTAAAACTATCCTACGGCTGATGCTAACCCTAACCCTAACCCTAAGACTATCCTAGGGCTGATGCTAACCCTAACCCTAACCCTAACACTATCCTAGGGCTGATGCTAACCCTAACTCTAACCCAAACACTATCCTAGGGTTGATGCTAACCCTAACCCTAACACTATCCTAGGGCTGATGCTAACCCTAACCCTAACCCTAACACTATCCTTGGGCTGATGCTAACCCTAACCCTAACACTATCCTAGGGCTGATGCTAACCCTAACCCTAACACTAACACTATCCTAGGGCGGATGCTAACCCTAACCCTAACCCTAACACCATCCTAGGGCTGATGTTTACCCTAACCCTAACACTATCCTAGGGCTGATGCTAACCCTAACACTAACACTATCCTAGGGCTGATGCTAACCCTAACCCTAACACTAACACTATCCTAGGGCGGATGCTAACCCTAACCCTAACCCTAACACCATCCTAGGGTTGATGTTTACCCTAACCCTAACACTATCCTAGGGCTGATGCTAACCCTAACCCTAACCCTAACACTATCCTAGGGCTGATGCTAACCCTAACCCTAACACTATAATAGGCCTGATGCTAACCCTAACCCAAACCCTAACACTATCCTAGGGCTGATGCTAACCCTAACCCTAACCCTAACACTATCCTAGAGCTGATGCTAACCCTAACCCTAACCCTAACCCTAACCCTAATACTATCCTGGGGCTGATGCTAACCCTAACCCTAACCCTAACACTATCCTAGGGCTGATGCTAACCCTAAACATAACTCTAACACTATCCTAGGGCTGAGGCTAACCCTAACCCTAACACTATCCTAGGGCTGATGCTAACCCTAACCCTAACCCTAAAACTATCCTAAGGCTGATGCTAACCCTAACACTAACACTATCCTAGGCCTGGTGCTAACCCTATCCCTAACCCTAACACTATTCTAGGGCTGATGCTAACCCTAACCCTAATAGTATCCTAGGGCTGATGCTAACCCTAACCCTATCCCTAACACTATCTTAGGGCTGATACTATCCCTAACCCTAACCCTAACACTATCCTAGGGCTGATGCTAACCCTAACCCTAACCCTAATACTATCCTAGGGCTGATGCTAACCCTAACCCTAACCCTAACACTATCCTAGGGCTGATGCTAACCCTAACCCTAACCCTAACACTATCCTAGGGCTGATTCTAACCGTAACCCTAAAACTATCCTAGGGCTGATGCTAACCCTAACCCTAACCCTAACACTCTCCTAGGGCTGAGGCTAACCCTAACCCTAACACTATCCTAGGGCTGATGCTAACCCTAACCCTAACCCAAACACTATCCTAGGGTTGATGCTAACCCTAACCCTAACACTATCCTAGGGCTGATGCTAACCCTAACCCTAACCCTAACACTATCCTTGGACTGATGCTAACCCTATCCCTAACACTATCCTGGGCCTGATGCTAACCCTAACCGTAACCGTAACACTATCCTAGGGCTGATGCTAACCCTAACCCTAACACTATCCTTGGGCTGATGCTAACCCTAACCCTAACCCTAACAATATCCTAGGGCAGATGCTAACCCTAAACCTAACCCTAACACTATACTTGGGCTGATGCTAACCCTAACCCTAACACTATCCTGGGCCTGATGCTAACCCTAACCCTAACCCTAACACTATCCTAGGGCTGATGCTAACCCTAACACTAACACTATCCTAGGGCTGATGCTAACCCTAACCCTAACCCTAACATTATCCTAGGGCTGATGCTAACCCTAACCCTAACTCTAACACTATCTTAGGGCTGAGGCTAACCCTAACCCTAACACTATCCTAGGGCTGATGCTAACCCTAACCATAACCCTAACACTATCCTAGGGCTGATGCTAACCCTAACCCTAACCCTAACACTATCTTAGGGCGGATGCTAAACCTAACCCTAACCCTAACATTATCCTAGGGCTGATGCTAACCCTAACACTAACACTATCCTAGGGCTGATGCTAACCCTAACCCTAACCCTAACACTATCCTAGGGCTGATGCTAACCCTAACCCTAACTCTAACACTATCTTAGGGCTGAGGCTAACCCTAACCCTAACACTATCCTACGGCTGATGCTAACCCTAACCCTAACCCTAAGACTATCCTAGGGCTGATGCTAACCCTAACCCTAACACTATCCTAGGCCTGATGCTAACCCTAAGCCTAACCCTAACACTATCGTAGGGCTGATGCTAACCCTAACCCTAACACTATCGTAGGGCTGATGCTAACCTAACCCTAACCCAACACTATCCTAGGGCTGATGCTAACCCTAACCCTAACACTATCCTAGGCCTGATGCTAACCCTAACCCTAACCGTAACACTATCCTAGGGCTGATGCTAACCCTAACCCTAACACTATCCTTGGGCTGCTGCTAACCCTAACCCTAACCCTAACAATATCCTAGGGCAGATGCTAACCCTAAACCTAACCCTAACACTATACTTGGGCTGATGCTAACCCTAACCCTAACACTATCCTGGGCCTGATGCTAACCCTAACCCTAACCCTAACACTATCCTAGGGCTGACGCTAACCCTAACCCTAACACTATCCTTGGGCTGATGCTAACCCTAAGCCTAACCCTAACAATATCCTATGGCAGATGCTAACCCTAACGCTAACCCTAACACTATCCTTGAACTGATGCTAACCCTAACCCTAACCCTAACACTATCCTAGGCCTGATGCTAACCCTAACCCTAACCCTAACACTCTCCTAGGGTTTATGTTAACCCTAACCCTAACACTATCCTAGGGCTGATGCTAACCCTAACCCTAACCCTAACACTATCCTAGGGCGGATGCTAACCCTAACCCTAACCCTAACACTATCCTAGGGCTGATGCTAACCCTAACGCTAACACTATCCTAGGGCTGATGCTAACCCTAACCCTAACCCTAACATTATCCTAGGGCTGATGCTAACCCTAACCCTAACTCTAACACTATCTTAGGGCTGAGGCTAACCCTAACCCTAACACTATCCTACGGCTGATGCTAACCCTAACCCTAACCCTAACACTATCCTACGGTTGATGCTAACCCTAACCCTAACACTATCCTAGGGCTGATGCTAACCCTAACCCTAACCCTAACACTATCCTAGGGTTGATGCTAACCCTAACCCTAACACTATCCTAGGGCTGATGCTAACCCTAACCCTAACCCTAACACTATCCTAGGGCTGATGCTAACCCTAACCCTAACCCTAACACTATCCTAGTGCGGATGCTAACCCTAACCCTAACCCTAACACTATCCTAGGGCTGATGCTAACCCTAACACTAACACTATCCTAGGGCTGATGCTAATCCTAAAACTAACCCTAACACTATCCTAGGGCGGATGCTAACCCTAACCCTAACCCTAACACTGTCCTAGGGCTGATGCTAACCCTAACACTAACACTATCCTAGGCCTGATGCTAACCCTAACCCTAACCCTAACACTATCCTAGGGCTGATGCTAACCCTAACCCTAACACTATCCTAGGGCTGATGCTAACCCTAACACTAACACTATCCTAGGGCTGATGCTAACCCTAACCCTAACCCTAACACTCTCCAAGGGCTGATGCTAACGCTAACCCTAACCCTAACACTATCCTAGGGCTGATGCTAACCCTAACCCTAACTCTAACACTATCTTAGGGCTGAGGCTAACCCTAACCCTAACACTATCCTACGGCTGATGCTAACCCTAACCCTAACCCTAACACTATCCTAGGGCTGATGCTAACCCTAACCCTAACACTATCCTAGGCCTGATGCTAACCCTAACCCTAACACTAACACTATCCTAGGGCTGATGCTAACCCTAACCCTAACACTATCCTAGGGCTGATGCTAACCCTAACCCTAACCCTAACACTATCCTAGGGCTGATGCTAACCCTAACCCTAACACTATCCTAGGCCTGATGATAACCCTAACCCTAACCGTAACACTATCCTAGGGCTGATGCTAACCCTAACCCTAACACTATCTTAGCGCTGATGCTAACCCTAACCCTAACCCTAACACTATCCTAAGTCTGATGCTAACCCTAGACCTCACACTATACTAGGCCTGATGATAACCATAACCCTAACCTTAACACTATCCTAGGGCTGATGCTAACCCTAACCCTAACCCTAACACTATCCTAGAGCTGATGCTAACCCTAACCCTAACACTATCCTAGGCCTGATGATAACCCTAACACTAACCCTGACACTATCCTAGGGCTGATGCTAACCCTAAACCTAACACTATCCTAGGGCTGAAGCTAACCCTAACCCTAACCCTAACACTATCCTAGGCCTGATGCTAACCCTAACCCTAACCCTAACACTATCCTAGGGCTGATGCTAACCCTAACCCTAACCCTAACACTATCCTAGAGCTGATGCTAACCCTAACCCTAACCCTAACCCTAACCCTAATACTATCCTAGGGCTGATGCTAACCCTAACCCTAACCCTAACACTATCCTAGGGCTGATGCTAACCCTAACCCTAACTGTAACACTATCCTAGGGCTGAGGCTAACCCTAACACTAACATTATCCTACGGCAGATGCTAACCCTAACCCTAACCCTAACACTATCCTAAGGCTGATGCTAACCCTAACACTAACACTATCCTAGGGCTGATGCTAACCCTAACCCTAACCCTAACACTATCCTAGGGCTGATGCTATCCCTAACCCTAAGCCTAACACTATCCTAGGGCTGATGCTAACCCTAACCCTAACCCTAATACTATCCTAGGGCTGATGCTAACCCTAACCCTAACCCTAACACTATCCTAGGGCTGATGCTAACCCTAACCCTAACAATATCCTAGGCCTGGTGATAACCCTAACCCTAACCCTAACACTATCCTAGGGCTGATGCTAAACCTAACCCTAACACTATCCTAGGGCTGATGCTAACCCTAACCCTAACCCTAACACTATCCTAAGTCTGATGCTAACCCTAGCCCTCACACTATCCTAGGCCTGATGAAACCCTAACCCTAACCTTAACACTATCCTAGGGGTGATGCTAACCCTAACCATAACCCTAACACTATCCTAGAGCTGATGCTAACCCTAACCCTAACACTATCCTAGGCCTGATGATAACCCTAACCCTAACCCTGACACTATCCTAGGGCTGATGCTAACCCTAACCCTAACACTATCCTAGGGCTGATGCTAACCCTAACACTAACCCTAACACTATCCTAGGCCTGATGCTAACCCTATCTCTAACCCTAACACTCTCCTAGGGCTGAGGGTAACCCTAACCCTAACACTATCCTAGGGCTGATGCTAACCCTAACCCTAACCCAAACACTATCCTAGGGTTGATGCTAACCCTAACCCTAACACTATCCTAGGGCTGATGCTAACCCTAACCCTAACCCTAACACTATCCTTGGGCTGATGCTAACCCTAAACCTAACACTATCCTGGGCCTGATGCTAACCCTAACCCTAACCCTAACACTATACTAGGCCTGATGCTAACCCTATCCCTAACCCTAACACTCTCCTAGGGCTGAGGGTAACCCTAACCCTAACACTATCCTAGGACTGATGCTAACCCTAACCCTAACCCTAACACTATCCTAAGTCTGATGCTAACCCTAGCCCTCACACTATCCTAGGCCTGATGAAACCCTAACCCTAACCTTAACACTATCCTAGGGGTGATGCTAACCCTAACCATAACCCTAACACTATCATAGAGCTGATGCTAACCCTAACCCTAACACTATCCTTGGCCTGATGATAACCCTAACCCTAACCCTGACACTATCCTAGGGCTGATGCTAACCCTAACCCTAACACTATCCTAGGGCTGATGCTAACCCTAACCCTAACCCTAACACTATCCTAGGCCTGATGCTAACCCTATCCCTAACCCTAACACTCTCCTAGGGCTGAGGGTAACCCTAACCCTAACACTATCCTAGGGCTGATGCTAACCCTAACCCTAACCCAAACACTATCCTAGGGTTGATGCTAACCCTAACCCTAACACTATCCTAGGGCTGATGCTAACCCTAACCCTAACCCTAACACTATCCTAGGGCTGATGCTAACCCTAACCCTAACACTATCCTTGGGCTGATGCTAACCCTAACACTAACACTATCCTAGGGCTGATGCTAACCCAAACCCTAACCCTAACACTGTCCTAGGGCTGATGCTAAGCCTAACCCTAACTCTAACACTATCCTAGGGCTGACGCTAACCCTAACCCTAACACTATCCTACGGCTGATACTAACCCTAACCCTAACCCTGACACTATCCTAAGGCTGATGCTACCCCTAACACTAACACTATCCTAGGCCTGGTGCTAAACCTAACCCTAACCCTTACACTATTCTAGGGCTGATGCTAACCCTAACCCTAATAATATCCTAGGGCTGATGCTAACCCTAACCCTATCCCTAACACTATCTTAGGATTGATGCTATCCCTAACCCTAACCCTAACAGTATCCTAGGGCTGATGCTAACCCTAACCCTAACCCTAATACTATCCTAGGGCTGATGCTAACCCTAACCCTAACCCTAACACTATCCTAGGGCTGATGCTAACCCTAACCCTAACCCTAACACTATCCTAGGGCTGATTCTAACCGTAACCCTAACACTATCCTAGGGCTGATGCTAACCCTAACCCTAACCCTAACACTATCCTTGGACTGATGCTAACCCTATCCCTAACCCTAACACTCTCCTAGGGCTGAGGCTAACCCTAACCCTAACACTATCCTAGGGCTGATGCTAACCCTAACCCTAACCCAAACACTATCCTAGGGTTGATGCTAACCCTAACCCTAACACTATCCTAGGGCTGATGCTAACCCTAACCCTAACCCTAACACTATCCTTGGACTGATGCTAACCCTAACTCTAACACTATCCTGGGCCTGATGCTAACCCTAACCGTAACCGTAACACTATCCTAGGGCTGATGCTAACCCTAACCCTAACACTGTCCTTGGGCTGATGCTAACCCTAACCCTAACCCTAACAATATCCTAGCGCAGATGCTAACCCTAAACCTAACCCTAAGACTATACTTGGGCTGATGCTAACCCTAACCCTAACACTATCCTGGGCCTGATGCTAACCCTAACCCTAACCCTAACACTATCCTAGGGCTGATGCTAACCCTAACCCTAACACTATCCTTGGGCTGATGCTAACCCTAACCCTAACCCTAACAATATCCTATGGCAGATGCTAAACCTAACGCTAACCCTAACACTATCCTTGAACTGATGCTAACCCTAACCCTAACCCTAACACTATCCTAGGCCTGATGCTAACCCTAATCCTAACCCTAACACTCTCCTAGGGTTTATGTTAACCCTAACCCTAACACTATCCTAGGGCTGATGCTAACCCTAACCCTAACCCTAACACTATCCTAGGGCTGATGCTAACCCTAACACTAACACTATCCTAGGGCTGATGCTAACCCTAACCCTAACCCTAACATTATCCTAGGGCTGATGCTAACCCTAACCCTAACTCTAACACTATCTTAGGGCTGAGACTAACCCTAACCCTAACACTATCCTTGGGCTGATGCTAACCCTAACCCTAACCCTAACACTATCCTCGGGCTGATGCTAACCCTAACCCTAACACTATCCTAGGGCTGATGCTAACCCTAACCCTAACCCTAACACTATCCTAGGGCTGATGCTAACCCTAACCCTAACACTATCCTAGGGCTAATGCTAACCCTAACCCTAAAACTAACACTATCCTAGGGCTGATGCTAACCCTAACCCTAACCCTAACACTATCCTAGGGCGGATGCTAACCCTAACCCTAACCCTAACACTATCCTAGGGCTGATGCTAACCCTAACACTAACACTATCCTAGGGCTGATGCTAACCCTAAAACTAACCCTAACACTATCCTAGGGCGGATGCTAACCCTAACCCTAACCCTAACACTATCCTAGGGCTGATGCTAACCCTAACCCTAACCCTAACACTATCCTAGGGCTGATGCTAACCCTAACCCTAACACTATCCTAGGCCTGATGATATCCCTAACCCTAACCGTAACACTATCCTAGGGCTGATGCTAACCCTAACCCTAACACTATCCTAGGGCTGATGCTAACCCTAACCCTAACCCTAACACTATCCTAAGTCTGATGCTAACCCTAGACCTCACACTATACTAGGCCTCATGATAACCATAACCCTAACCTTAACACTATCCTAGGGCTGATGCTAATCCTAACCCTAACACTATCCTAGGCCTGATGATAACCCTAACACTAACCCTGACACTATCCTAGGGCTGATGCTAACCCTAAACCTAACACTATCCTAGGGCTAAAGCTAACCCTAACCCTAACCCTAACACTATCCTAGGCCTGATGCTAACCCTATCCCTAACCCTAACACTCTCCTAGGGCTGAGGCTAACCCTAACCCTAACACTATCCTTGGGCTGATGCTAACCCTCACCCTAACCCTAACACTATCCTGGGCCTGATGCTAACCCTAACCCTAACCCTAACACTATCCTAGGGCTGATGCTAACCCTAACCCTAACACTATCCTTGGGCTGATGCTAACCCTAACCCTAACCCTAACAATATCCTAGGGCAGATGCTAACCCTAACCCTAACCCTAACACTATCCTTGGGCTGATGCTAACCCTAACCCTAACACTATCCTGGGCCTGATGCTAACCCTAACCCTAACCCTAACACTATCCTAGGGCTGATGCTAACCCTAACCCTAACACTATCCTTGGGCTGATGCTAACCCTAACCCTAACCCTAACAATATCCTAGGGCAGATGCTAACCCTAACGCTAACCCTAACACTATCCTTGAACTGATGCTAACCCTAACCCTAACCCTAACACTATCCTAGGCCTGATGATAACCCTAACCCTAACCCTAACACTATCCTAGGGTTTATGTTAACCCTAACCCTAACACTATCCTAGGGCTGATGCTAACCCTAACCCTAACACTAACACTATCCTAGGGCGGATGCTAACCCCAACCCTAACCCTAACACTATCCTAGGGCTGATGCTAACCCTAACACTAACACTATCCTAGGGCTGATGCTAACCCTAACCCTAACCCTAACATTATCCTAGGGCTGATGCTAACCCTAACCCTAACTCTAACACTATCTTAGGGCTGAGGCTAACCCTAAACCTAACACTATCCTAGGGCTGATGCTAACCCTAACCCTAACCCTATCACTATCCTAGGGCTGATGCTAACCCTAACCCTAACCCTATCACTATCCTAGGGCTGATGCTAACCCTAACCCTAACCCTAACACTATCCTTGGGCTGATGCTAACCCTAACCCTAACCCTAACATTATCCTAGGCCTGATGATAACCCTAACCCTAACCCTAACACCATCCTAGGGCTGATGCTAACCCTAAGCCTAACACTATCCTAGGGCTGATGCTAACCCTAACCCTAACCCTAACACTATCCTCGGGCTGCTGCTATCCCTAACCCTAACACTATCCTAGGCCTGATGCTAACCCTAACCCTAACCCTAACACTATCCTAGGGCTGATGCTAACCCTAACCCTAACCCTAACACTATCCTAGAGCTGATGCTAACCCTAACCCTAACCCTAACCCTAACCCTAATACTATCCTAGGGCTGATGCTAACCCTAACCCTAACCCTAACACTATCCTAGGGCTGATGCTAACCCTAACCCTAACTCTAACACTATCCTAGGGCTGAAGCTAACCCTAACACTAACACTATCCTACGGCAGATGCTAACCCTAACCCTAACCCTAACACTATCCTAAGGCTGATGCTAACCCTAACACTAACACTATCCTAGGGCTGATGCTAACCCTAACCCTAACCCTAACACTATCCTAGGGCTGATGCTATCCCTAACCCTAAGCCTAACACTATCCTAGGGCTGATGCTAACCCTAACCCTAACCCTAATACTATCCTAGGACTGATGCTAACCCTAACCCTAACCCTAACACTATCCTAGGGCTGATGCTAAACCTAACCCTAACACTATCCTAGGGCTGATGCTAACCCTAACCCTAACCCTAACACTATCCTAAGTCTGATGCTAACCCTAGCCCTCACACTATCGTAGGCCTGATGAAAACCTAACCCTAACCTTAACACTATCCTAGGGGTGATGCTAACCCTAACCATAACCCTAACACTATCCTAGAGCTGATGCTAACCCTAACCCTAACACTATCCTAGGCCTGATGATAACCCTAACCCTAACCCTGACACTATCCTAGGGCTGATGCTAACCCTAACCCTAACACTATCCTAGGGCTGATGCTAACCCTAACCCTAACCCTAACACTATCCTAGGGCGGATGCTAACCCTAACCCTAACCCTAACACTATCCTAGGGCTGATGCTAACCCTAACACTAACACTATCCTAGGGCTGATGCTAACCCTAACCCTAACCGTAACACTATCCTAGGGCTGATGCTAACCCTAACCCTAACTCTACCACTATCTTAGGGCTGAGGCTAACCCTAACCCTAAAACTATCCTACGGCTGATGCTAACCCTAACCCTAACCCTAAGACTATCCTAGGGCTGATGCTAACCCTAACCCTAACACTATCCTAGGCCTGATGCTAACCCTAAGCCTAACCCTAACACTATCGTAGGGCTGATGCTAACCCTAACCCTAACACTATCCTAGGGCTGATGCTAACCTAACCCTAACCCTAACACTATCCTAGGGCTGATGCTAACCCTAACCCTAACACTATCCTAGGCCTGATGATAACCCTAACCCTAACCCTAACACCATCCTAGGGCTGATGTTTACCCTAACCCTAACACTATCCTAGGCCTGATGCTAACCCTAACCCTAACCCTAACACTATCCTAGGGCTGATGCTAACCCTAACCCTAACCCTAACACTATCCTAGAGCTGATGCTAACCCTAACCCTAACCCTAACCCTAACCTTAATACTATCCTGGGGCTGATGCTAACCCTAACCCTAACCCTAACACTATCCTAGGGCTGATGCTAACCCTAACCCTAACTCTAACACTATCCTAGGGCTTAGGCTAACCCTAACCCTAACCCAAACACTATCCTAGGGTTGATGCTAACCCTAACCCTAACACTATCCTAGGGCTGATGCTAACCCTCACCCTAACCCTAACACTATCCTTGGACTGATGCTAACCCTAACCCTAACACTATCCTGGGCCTGATGCTAACCCTAACCCTAACCCTAACACTATCCTAGGGCTGATGCTAACCCTACCCTAACACTATCCTTGGGCTGATGCTAACCCTAACCCTAACCCTAACAATATCCTAGGGCAGATGCTAACCCTAACCCTAACCCTAACACTATCCTTGAGCTGATGCTAACCCTAACCCTAACACTATCCTGGGCCTGATGCTAACCCTAACCCTAACCCTAACACTATCCTAGGGCTGATGCTAACCCTAACCCTAACACTATCCTTGGGCTGATGCTAACCCTAACCCTAACCCTAACAATATCCTAGGGCAGATGCTAACCCTAACGCTAACCCTAACACTATCCTTGAACTGATGCTAACCCTAACCCTAACCCTAACACTATCCTAGGCCTGATGATAACCCTAACCCTAAACCTAACACTATCCTAGGGTTTATGTTAACCCTAACCCTAACACTATCCTAGGGCTGATGCTAACCCTAACCCTAACACTAACACTATCCTAGGGCGGATGCTAACCCTAACCCTAACCCTAACACTATCCTAGGGCTGATGCTAACCCTAACACTAACACTATCCTAGGGCTGATGCTAACCCTAACCCTAACCCTAACATTATCCTAGGGCTGATGATAACCCTAACCCTAACTCTAACACTATCTTAGGGCTGAGGCTAACCCAAAACCTAACACTATCCTAGGGCTGATGCTAACCCTAACCCTAACCCTATCACTATCCTAGGGCTGATGCTAACCCTAACCCTAACCCTAACACTATCTTAGGGCGGATGCTAACCCTAACCCTAACCCTAACATTATCCTAGGGCTGATGCTAACCCTAACACTAACACTATCCTAGGGCTGATGCTAACCCTAACCCTAACCCTAACACTATCCTAGGTCTGATGCTAACCCTAACCCTAACTCTAACACTATCTTAGGGCTGAGGCTAACCCTAACCCTAACACTATCCTACGGCTGATGCTAACCCTAACACTAACCCTAAGACTATCCTAGGGCTGATGCTAACCCTAACGCTAACACTATCCTAGGCCTGATGCTAACCCTAAGCCTAACCCTAACACTATCGTAGGGCTGATGCTAACCCTAACCCTAACACTATCCTAGGGCTGATGCTAACCTAACCCTAACCCTAACACTATCCTAGGACTGATGCTAACCCTAACCCTAACACTATCCTAGGCCTGATGATAACCCTAACCCTAACCCTAACACCATCCTAGGGCTGATGCTAACCCTAAGCCTAACACTATCCTAGGGCTGATGCTAACCCTAACCCTAACCCTAACACTATCCTCGGGCTGATGCTATCCCTAACCCTAACACTATCCTAGGCCTGATGCTAACCCTAACCCTAACCCTAACACTATCCTAGGGCTGATGCTAACCCTAACCCTAACCCTAACACTATCCTAGAGCTGATGCTAACCCTAACCCTAACCCTAATACTATCCTAGGGCTGATGCTAACCCTAACCCTAACCCTAACACTATCCTAGGGCTGATGCTAACCCTAACCCTAACTCTAACACTATCCTAGGGCTGAGGCTAACCCTAACACTAACACTATCCTACGGCAGATGCTAACCCTAACCCTAACCCTAACACTATCCTAAGGCTGATGCTAACCCTAACACTAACACTATCCTAGGGCTGATGCTAACCCTAACCCTAACCCTAACACTATCCTAGGGCTGATGCTATCCCTAACCCTAAGCCTAACACTATCCTAGGGCTGATGCTAACCCTAACCCTAACCCTAATACTATCCTAGGGCTGATGATAACCCTAACCCTAACCCTAACACTATCCTAGGGCTGATGCTAACCCTAACCCTAACAATATCCTAGGCCTGATGATAACCCTAACCCTAACCCTAACACTATCCTAGGGCTGATGCTAAACCTAACCCTAACACTATCCTAGGGCTGATGCTAACCCTAACCCTAACCCTAACACTATCCTAAGTCTGATGCTAACCCTAGCCCTCACACTATCCTAGGCCTGATGAAACCCTAACCCTAACCTTAACACTATCCTAGGGGTGATGCTAACCCTAACCATAACCCTAACACTATCCTAGAGCTGATGCTAACCCTAACCCTAACACTATCCTAGGCCTGATGATAACCCTAACCCTAACCCTGACACTATCCTAGGGCTGATGCTAACCCTAACCCTAACACTATCCTAGGGCTGATGCTAACCCTAACCCTAACCCTAACACTATCCTAGGGCGGATGCTAACCCTAACCCTAACCCTAACACTATCCTAGGGCTGATGCTAACCCTAACACTAACACTATCCTAGGGCTGATGCTAACCCTAACCCTAACCGTAACACTATCCTAGGGCTGATGCTAACCCTAACCCTAACTCTAACACTATCTTAGGGCTGAGGCTAACCCTAACCCTAAAACTATCCTACGGCTGATGCTAACCCTAACCCTAACCCTAAGACTAACCTAGGGCTGATGCTAACCCTAACCCTAACACTATCCTAGGCCTGATGCTAACCCTAAGCCTAACCCTAACACTATCGTAGGGCTGATGCTAACCCTAACACTAACACTATCCTAGGGCTGATGCTAACCTAACCCTAACCCTAACACTATCCTAGGGCTGATGCTAACCCTAACCCTAACACTATCCTAGGCCTGATGATAACCCTAACCCTAACCCTAACACCATCCTAGGGCTGATGTTTACCCTAACCCTAACACTATCCTAGGCCTGATGCTAACCCTAACCCTAACCCTAACACTATCCTAGGGCTGATGCTAACCCTAACCCTAACCCTAACACTATCCTAGAGCTGATGCTAACCCTAACCCTAACCCTAACCCTAACCCTAATACTATCCTGGGGCTGATGCTAACCCTAACCCTAACCCTAACACTATCCTAGGGCTGATGCTAACCCTAACCCTAACTCTAACACTATCCTAGGGCTGAGGCTAACCCTAACCCTAACACTATCCTACGGCTGATGCTAACCCTAACCCTAACCCTAAAACTATCCTAAGGCTGATGCTAACCCTAACACTAACACTATCCTAGGCCTGGTGCTAACCCTATCCCTAACCCTAACACTATTCTAGGGCTGATGCTAACCCTAACCCTAATAATATCCCAGGGCTGATGCTAACCCTAACCCTATCCCTAACGCTATCTTAGGGCTGATGCTATCCCTAACCCTAACCCTAACAGTATCCTAGGGCTGATGCTAACCCTAACCCTAACCCTAATACTATCCTAGGGCTGATGCTAACCCTAACCCTAACCCTAACACTATCGTAGGGCTGATGCTAACCCTAACCCTAACCCTAACACTATCCTAGGGCTGATTCTAACCGTAACCCTAACACTATCCTAGGGCTGATGCTAACCCTAACCCTAACCCTAACACTATCCTTGGACGGATGCTAACCCTATCCCTAACCCTAACACTCTCCTAGGGCTGAGGCTAACCCTAACCCTAACACTATCCTAGGGCTGATGCTAACCCTAACCCTAACCCAAACACTATCCTAGGGTTGATGCTAACCCTAACCCTAACACTATCCGAGGGCTGATGCTAACCCTAACCCTAACCCTAACACTATCCTTGGACTGATGCTAACCCTAACCCTAACACTATCCTGGGCCTGATGCTAACCCTAACCGTAACCGTAACACTATCCTAGGGCTGATGCTAACCCTAACCCTAACACTATCCTTGGGCTGATGCTAACCCTAACCCTAACCCTAACAATATCCTATGGCAGATGCTAACCCTAACGCTAACCCTAACACTATCCTTGAACTGATGGTAACCCTAACCCTAACCCTAACACTATCCTAGGCCTGATGCTAACCCTAATCCTAACCCTAACACTCTCCTAGGGATTATGTTAACCCTAACCCTAACACTATCCTAGGGCTGATGCTAACCCTAACCCTAACCCTCACACTATCCTAGGGCTGATGCTAACCCTAACACTAACACTATCCTAGGGCTGATGCTAACCCTAACCCTAACCCTAACATTATCCTAGGGCTGATGCTAACCCTAACCCTAACTCTAACACTATCTTAGGGCTGAGGCTAACCCTAACCCTAACACTGTCCTACGGCTGATGCTAACCCTAACCCTATCCCTAACACTATCCTAGGGCTGATGCTAACCCTAACCCTAACACTATCCTAGGGCTTATGCTAACCCTAACCCTAACCCTAACACTATCCTAGGGCTGATGCTAACCCTAACCCTAACACTATCCTAGGGCTAATGCTAACCCTAACCCTAAAACTAACACTATCCTAGGGCTGATGCTAACCCTAACCCTAACCCTAACACTATCCTAGGGCGGATGCTAACCCTAACCCTAACCCTAACACTATCCTAGGGCTGATGCTAACCCTAACACTAACACTATCCTACGGCTGATGCTAACCCTAAAACTAACCCTAACACTATCCTAGGGCGGATGCTAACCCTAACCCTAACCCTAACAATATCCTAGGGCTGATGCTAACCCTAACACTAACACTATCCTAGGCCTGATGCTAACCCTAACCCTAACCCTAACACTATCCTAGGGCGGATGCTAACCCTAACCCTAACACTATCCTAGGGCTGATGCTAACCCTAACACTAACACTATCCTAGGGCTGATGCTAACCCTAACCCTAACCCTAACACTCTCCAAGGGCTGATGCTAACCCTAACCCTAACCCTAACACTATCCTAGGGCTGATGCTAACCCTAACCCTAACTCTAACACTATCTTAGGGCTGAGGCTAACCCTAACCCTAACACTATCCTACGGCTGATGCTAACCCTAACCCTAACCCTAACACTATCCTAGGGCTGATGCTAACCCTAACCGTAACACTATCCTAGGCCTGATGCTAACCCTAACCCTAACCCTAACACTATCCTAGGGCTGATGCTAACCCTAACCCTAACACTATCCTAGGCCTGATGATAACCCTAACCCTAACCGTAACACTATCCTAGGGCTGATGCTAACCCTAACCCTAACACTATCCTAGGGCTGATGCTAACCCTAACCCTAACCCTAACACTATCCTAAGTCTGATGCTAACCCTAGACCTCACACTATACTAGGCCTCATGATAACCATAACCCTAACCTTAACACTATCCTAGGGCTGATGCTAACCCTAACCCTAACCCTAACACTATCCTAGAGCTGATGCTAACCCTAACCCTAACCCTAACAATATCCTAGGGCAGATGCTAACCCTAACCCTAACCCTAACACTATCCTTGGGCTGATGCTAACCCTAACCCTAACACTATCCTGGGCCTGATGCTAACCCTAACCCTAACCCTAACACTATCCTAGGGCTGATGCTAACCCTAACCCTAACACTATCCTTGGGCTGATGCTAACCCTAACCCTAACCCTAACAATATCCTAGGGCAGATGCTAACCCTAACGCTAACCCTAACACTATCCTTGAACTGATGCTAACCCTAACCCTAACCCTAACACTATCCTAGGCCTGATGCTAACCCTGTCCCTAACCCTAACACTCTCCTAGGGCTGAGGCTAACCCTAACCCTAACACTATCCTAGGGCTGATATTAACCCTAACCCTAACCCAAACACTATCCTAGGGTTGATGCTAACCCTAACCCTAACACTATCCTAGGGCTGATGCTAACCCTAACCCTAACCCTAACACTATAATTGGGCTGATGCTAACCCTAACCCTAACACTATCCTGGGCCTGATGCTAACCCTAACCCTAACCCTAACACTATCCTAGGGCTGATGCTAACCCTAAAACACTATCCTTGGGCTGATGCTAACCCTAACCCTAACCCTAACACTATCCTAGGGCAGATGCTAACCCTAACGCTAACCCTAACACTATCCTTGAACTGATGCTAACCCTAACCCTAACCCTAACACTATCCTAGGCCTGATGATAACCCTAACCCTAACCCTAACACTATCCTAGGATTTATGTTAACCCTAACCCTAACACTATCCTATTGCTGATGCTAACCCTAACCCTAACCCTAACACTATCCTAGGGCGGATGCTAACCCTAACCCTAACCATAACACTATCCTAGGGCTGATGCTAACCCTAACACTAACACTATCCTAGGGCTGATGCTAACCCTAACCCTAACCCTAACATTATCCTAGGGCGGATGCTAACCCTAACCCTAACCCTAACACTATCCTAGGGCTGATGCTAACCCTAACACTAACACTATCCTAGGCCTGATGCTAACCCTAACCCTAACCCTAACACTATCCTAGGCCTGATGCTAACCCTAACCCTAACACTATCCTAGGGCTGATGCTAACCCTAACCCTAACACTATCCTAGGGCTGATGCTAACCCTAACCCTAACCCTAACACTCTCCAAGGGCTGATGCTAATCCTAACCGTAACCCTAACACTATCCTAGGGCTGATGCTAACCCTAACCCTAACTCTAACACTATCCTAGGGCTGAGGCTAACCCTAACCCTAACACTATCCTACGGTTGATGCTAACCCTAACCCTAACCCTAACACTATCCTAGGGCTGATGCTAACCCTAACCCTAACACTATCCTAGGGCTGATGCTAATCCTAACCCTAACCCTAACACTATCCTAGGGCTGATGCTAACCCTAACCCTAACACTATCCTAGGGCTGATGCTAACCCTAACCCTAACCCTAACACTATCCTAGGGCTGATGCTAACCCTAACGCTAACACTATCCTAGGCCTGATGATAACCCTAACCCTAACCCTAACACTCTCCTAGGGCTGATGCTAACCCTAACCCTAACACTATCCTAGGGCTGATGCTAACCCTAACCCTAACCCTAACACTATCCTAGGGCTGATGCTAACCCTAACGCTAACCCTAACACTATCCTTGAACTGATGCTAACCCTAACCCTAACCCTAACACTATCCAGGCCTGATGATAACCCTAACCCTAACCCTAACACTATCCTAGGGTTTATGTTAACCCTAACCCTAACACTATCCTAGGGCTGATGCTAACCCTAACCCTAAACCTAACACTATCCTAGGGCGGATGCTAACCCTAACCCTAACCCTAACACTATATAGGGCTGAAGCTAACCCTAACACTAACACTATCCTAGGGCTGATGCTAACCCTAACCCTAACCCTAACACTCTCCAAGGGCTGATGCTAACCCTAACCCTAACCCTAACACTATCCTAGGGCTGATGCTAACCGTAACCCTAACACTATCCTAGGGCTGATGCTAACCCTAACCCTAACCCTAACACTATCCTAGGGTGGATGCTAACCCTAACCCTAACACTATCCTAGGGCTGATGCTAACCTTAACCGTAACCCTAACACTATCCTAGGGCTGATGCTAACCCTAACGCTAACACTCTCCTAGGGCTGATGCTAACCCGAACCCTAACCCTAACACTAACCTAGGGCTGATGCTAACCCTAACCCTAACACTATCCTTGGGCTGATGCTAACCCTTACCCTAACCCTAACACTATCCTAGGGCAGATGCTAACCCTAACGCTAACCCTAACACTATTCTTGAACTGATGCTAACCCTAACCCTAACCGTAACACTATCCTAGGCCTGATGATAACCCTAACCCTAACCCTAACACTATCCTAGGGTTTCTGTTAACCCTAACACTAACACTATCCTAGGGCTGATGCTAACCCTAACCCTAACCCTAACACTATCCTAGGGCGGATGCTAACACTAACCCTAACCCTATCACTATCCTAGGGCTGATGCTAACCCTAACACTAACACTATCCTAGGGCTGATGCTAACCCTAACCCTAACCCAAACATTATCCTAGGGCAGATGCTAACCCTAACCCTAACCCTAACACTATCCTAGGGCTGATGCTAACCCTAACACTAACACTATCCTAGGCCTGATGCTAACCCTAACCCTAACCCTAACACTATCCTAGGGCTGATGCTAACCCTAACCCTAACACTATCCTAGGGCTGATGCTAACCCTAACACTAACACTATCCTAGGGCGGATGCTAACCCTAACCCTAACCCTAACACTATCCTAGGGCTGATGCTAACCCTAACACTAACACTATCCTAGGGCTGATGCTAACCCTAACCCTAACCCTAACATTATCCTAGGGCTGATGCTAACCCTAACCCTAACTCTAACACTATCCTAGGGCTGATGCTAACCCTAACCCTAACATTATCCTAGGGCTGAGGCTAACCCTAACCCTAACACTATCCTACGGCTGATGCTAACCCTAACCCTAACCCTAACACTATCCTAGGGCTGATGCTAACCCTAACCCTAACCCTAACACTATCCTAGGCCTGATGATAACCCTAACCCTAACCCTAACCCTATCCTAGGGTTTATGTTAACCCTAACCCTAACACTATCCTAGGGCTGATGCTAACCCTAACCCTAACCCTAACACTATCCTAGGGCGGATGCTAACCCTAACCCTAACCTAACACCATGCTAGGGCTGATGCTAACCCTAACACTAACACTATCCTAGGGCTGATGCTAACCCTAACCCTAACCCTAACATTATCCTAGGGCGGATGCTAACCCTAACCCTAACCTAACACTATCCTAGGGCTGATGCTAACCCTAACACTAAAACTATCCTAGGCCTGATGCTAACCCTAACCCTAACCCTAACACTATCCTAGGGCTAATGCTAACCCTAACCCTAATACTATCCTAGGGCTGATGCTCACCCTAACCCTAACACTATCCTAGGGCTGATGCTAACCCTAACCCTAACTCTAACACTATCTTAGGGCTGAGGCTAACCCTAACCCTAACCCTAACACTCTCCAAGGGCTGATGCTAACCCTAACCCTAACCCTAACACTATCCTAGGGCTGATGCTAACCCTAACCCTAACACTATCCTAGGGCTGATGCTAACCCTAACCCTAACCCTAACACTGTCCTAGGGTTGATGCTAACCCTAACCCTAACACTATCCTAGGGCTGATGCTAACCCTAACCCTAACCCTAACACTATCCTAGGGCTGATGCTAACCCTAACCCTAACATTATCCTAGGGCTGATGCTAACGCTAACCCTAACCCTAACACTATCCTAGGGCTGATGCTAACCCTAACACTAACACTATCCTAGGGCTGATGCTAACCCTAACCCTAACACTATGCTAGGGCTGATGCTAACCCTAACCCTAACCCTAACACTATCCTAGGCCTGATGCTAACCCTATCCCTAACCCTAACACTCTCCTAGGGCTGAGGGTAACCCTAACCCTAACACTATCCTAGGGTTAATGCTAACCCTAACCCTAACCCAAACACTATCCTAGGGTTGATGCTAACCCTAACCCTAACACTATCCTAGGCCTGATGATAACCCTAACCCTAACCCTAACACTATCCTTGGGCTGATGCTAACCCTAACCCTAACACTATCCTGGGCCTGATGCTAACCCTAACCCTAACCCTAACACTATCCTAGGGCTGATGCTAACCCTAACCCTAACACTATCCTTGGGCTGATGCTAACCCTAACCCTAACCCTAACACTATCGTAGCGCAGATGCTAACCCTAACGCTACCCCTAACACTATCCTTGAACTGATGCTAACCCTAACCCTAACCCTAACACTATCCTAGGCCTGATGATAACCCTAACCCTAACCCTAACACTATCCTAGGATTTATGTTAACCCTAACCCTAACACTATCCTAGGGCTGATGCTAACCCTAACACTAACACTCTCCAAGGGCTGATGCTAACCCTAACCCTAACAATATCCTAGGCCTGATGATAACCCTAACCCTAACCCTAACACTATCCTAGGGCTGATGCTAAACCTAACCCTAACACTATCCTAGGGCTGATGCTAACCCTAACCCTAACCCTAACACTATCCTAGGATTTATGTTAACCCTAACCCTAACACTATCCTAGGGCTGATGCTAACCCTAACCCTAACCCTAACACTATCCTAGGGCGGATGCTAACCCTAACCCTAACCATAACACTATCCTAGGGCTGATGCTAACCCTAACACTAACACTATCCTAGGGCTGATGCTAACCCTAACCCTAACCCTAACATTATCCTAGGGCGGATGCTAACCCTAACCCTAACCCTAACACTATCCTAGGGCTGATGCTAACCCTAACACTAACACTATCCTAGGCCTGATGCTAACCCTAACCCTAAACCTAACACTATCCTAGGCCTGATGCTAACCCTAACCCTAACACTATCCTAGGGCTGATGCTAACCCTAACCCTAACACTATCCTAGGGCTGATGCTAACCCTAACCGTAACCCTAACACTATCCTAGGGCTCATGCTAACCCTAACCCTAACTCTAACACTATCTTAGGGCTGAGGCTAACCCTAACCCTAACACTATCCTACGGTTGATGCTAACCCTAACCCTAACCCTAACACTATCCTAGGGCTGATGCTAACCCTAACCCTAACACTATCCTAGGGCTGATGCTAATCCTAACCCTAACCCTAACACTATCCTAGGGCTGATGCTAACCCTAACCCTAACACTATCCTAGGGCTGATGCTAACCCTAACCCTAACCCTAACACTATCCTAGGGCTGATGCTAACCCTAACCCTAACACTATCCTAGGCCTGATGATAACCCTAACCCTAACCATAACACTCTCCTAGGGCTGATGCTAACCCTAACCCTAACACTATCTTAGGGCTGATGCTAACCCTAACCCTAACCCTAACACTATCCTAGGGCTGATGCTAACCCTAACGCTAACCCTAACACTATCCTTGAACTAATGCTAACCCTAACCCTAACCCTAACACTATCCTAGGCCTGATGATAACCCTAACCCTAACCCTAACACTATCCTAGGGTTTATGTTAACCCTAACCCTAACACTATCCTAGGGCTGATGCTAACCCTAACCCTAAACCTAACACTATCCTAGGGCGGATGCTAACCCTAACCCTAACCCTAACACTATCCTAGGGCTGATGCTAACCCTAACACTAACACTATCCTAGGGCTGATGCTAACCCTAACCCTAACCCTAACACTCTCCAAGGGCTGATGCTAACCCTAACCCTAACCCTAACACTATCCTAGGGCTGATGCTAACCGTAACCCTAACACTATCCTAGGGCTGATGCTAACCCTAACCCTAACCCTAACACTATCCTAGGGTTGATGCTAACCCTAACCCTAACACTATCCTAGGGCTGATGCTAACCTTAACCGTAACCCTAACACTATCCTAGGGCTGATGCTAACCCTAACGCTAACACTCTCCTAGGGCTGATGCTAACCCGAACCCTAACCCTAACACTAACCTAGGGCTGATGCTAACCCTAACCCTAACACTATCCTGGGGCTGATGCTAACCCTAACCCTAACCCTAACACTATCCTAGGGCTGATGCTAACCCTAACCCTAACACTATCCTAGGGCTGATGCTAACCCTAACCCTAACCCTAACACTATCCTAGGGCAGATGCTAACCCTAACGCTAACCCTAACACTATCCTTGAACTGATGCTAACCCTAACCCTAACCCTAACACTATCCTAGGCCTGATGATAACCCTAACCCTAACCCTAACACTATCCCAGGATTTATGTTAACCCTAACCCTAACACTATCCTATTGCTGATGCTAACCCTAACCCTAACCCTAACACTATCCTAGGGCGGATGCTAACCCTAACCCTAACCATAACACTATCCTAGGGCTGATGCTAACCCTAACACTAACACTATCCTAGGGCTGATGCTAACCCTAACCCTAACCCTAACATTATCCTAGGGCGGATGCTAACCCTAACCCTAACCCTAACACTATCCTAGGGCTGATGCTAACCCTAACACTAACACTATCCTAGGCCTGATGCTAACCCTAACCCTAACCCTAACACTATCCTAGGCCTGATGCTAACCCTAACCCTAACACTATCCTAGGGCTGATGCTAACCCTAACCCTAACACTATCCTAGGGCTGATGCTAACCCTAACCCTAACCCTAACACTCTCCAAGGGCTGATGCTAATCCTAACCGTAACCCTAACACTATCCTAGGGCTGATGCTAACCCTAACCCTAACTCTAACACTATCCTAGGGCTGAGGCTAACCCTAACCCTAACACTATCCTACGGTTGATGCTAACCCTAACCCTAACCCTAACACTATCCTAGGGCTGATGCTAACCCTAACCCTAACACTATCCTAGGGCTGATGCTAATCCTAACCCTAACCCTAACACTATCCTAGGGCTGATGCTAACCCTAACCCTAACACTATCCTAGGGCTGATGCTAACCCTAACCCTAACCCTAACACTATCCTAGGGCTGATGCTAACCCTAACCCTAACACTATCCTAGGCCTGATGATAACCCTAACCCTAACCCTAACACTCTCCTAGGGCTGATGCTAACCCTAACCCTAACACTATCCTAGGGCTGATGCTAACCCTAACCCTAACCCTAACACTATCCTAGGGCTGATGCTAACCCTAACGCTAACCCTAACACTATCCTTGAACTGATGCTAACCCTAACCCTAACCCTAACACTATCCAGGCCTGATGATAACCCTAACCCTAACCCTAACACTATCCTAGGGTTTATGTTAACCCTAACCCTAACACTATCCTAGGGCTGATGCTAACCCTAACCCTAAACCTAACACTATCCTAGGGCGGATGCTAACCCTAACCCTAACCCTAACACTATCCTAGGGCTGAAGCTAACCCTAACACTAACACTATCCTAGGGCTGATGCTAACCCTAACCCTAACCCTAACACTCTCCAAGGGCTGATGCTAACCCTAACCCTAACCCTAACACTATCCTAGGGCTGATGCTAACCGTAACCCTAACACTATCCTAGGGCTGATGCTAACCCTAACCCTAACCCTAACACTATCCTAGGGTGGATGCTAACCCTAACCCTAACACTATCCTAGGGCTGATGCTAACCTTAACCGTAACCCTAACACTATCCTAGGGCTGATGCTAACCCTAACGCTAACACTCTCCTAGGGCTGATGCTAACCCGAACCCTAACCCTAACACTAACCTAGGGCTGATGCTAACCCTAACCCTAACACTATCCTTGGGCTGATGCTAACCCTTACCCTAACCCTAACACTATCCTAGGGCAGATGCTAACCCTAACGCTAACCCTAACACTATTCTTGAACTGATGCTAACCCTAACCCTAACCGTAACACTATCCTAGGCCTGATGATAACCCTAACCCTAACCCTAACACTATCCTAGGGTTTCTGTTAACCCTAACACTAACACTATCCTAGGGCTGATGCTAACCCTAACCCTAACCCTAACACTATCCTAGGGCGGATGCTAACACTAACCCTAACCCTATCACTATCCTAGGGCTGATGCTAACCCTAACACTAACACTATCCTAGGGCTGATGCTAACCCTAACCCTAACCCAAACATTATCCTAGGGCAGATGCTAACCCTAACCCTAACCCTAACACTATCCTAGGGCTGATGCTAACCCTAACACTAACACTATCCTAGGCCTGATGCTAACCCTAACCCTAACCCTAACACTATCCTAGGGCTGATGCTAACCCTAACCCTAACACTATCCTAGGGCTGATGCTAACCCTAACACTAACACTATCCTAGGGCGGATGCTAACCCTAACCCTAACCCTAACACTATCCTAGGGCTGATGCTAACCCTAACACTAACACTATCCTAGGGCTGATGCTAACCCTAACCCTAACCCTAACATTATCCTAGGGCTGATGCTAACCCTAACCCTAACTCTAACACTATCCTAGGGCTGATGCTAACCCTAACCCTAACATTATCCTAGGGCTGAGGCTAACCCTAAACCTAACACTATCCTACGGCTGATGCTAACCCTAACCCTAACCCTAACACTATCCTAGGGCTGATGCTAACCCTAACCCTAACCCTAACACTATCCTAGGCCTGATGATAACCCTAACCCTAACCCTAACCCTATCCTAGGGTTTATGTTAACCCTAACCCTAACACTATCCTAGGGCTGATGCTAACCCTAACCCTAACCCTAACACTATCCTAGGGCGGATGCTAACCCTAACCCTAACCTAACACCATGCTAGGGCTGATGCTAACCCTAACACTAACACTATCCTAGGGCTGATGCTAACCCTAACCCTAACCCTAACATTATCCTAGGGCGGATGCTAACCCTAACCCTAACCTAACACTATCCTAGGGCTGATGCTAACCCTAACACTAAAACTATCCTAGGCCTGATGCTAACCCTAACCCTAACCCTAACACTATCCTAGGGCTAATGCTAACCCTAACCCTAATACTATCCTAGGGCTGATGCTCACCCTAACCCTAACACTATCCTAGGGCTGATGCTAACCCTAACCCTAACTCTAACACTATCTTAGGGCTGAGGCTAACCCTAACCCTAACCCTAACACTCTCCAAGGGCTGATGCTAACCCTAACACTAACACTATCCTAGGGCTGATGCTAACCCTAACACTAACACTATCCTAGGGCTGATGCTAACCCTAACCCTAACACTATGCTAGGGCTGATGCTAACCCTAACCCTAACCCTAACACTATCCTAGGCCTGATGCTAACCCTATCCCTAACCCTAACACTCTCCTAGGGCTGAGGGTAACCCTAACCCTAACACTATCCTAGGGTTAATGCTAACCCTAACCCTAACCCAAACACTATCCTAGGGTTGATGCTAACCCTAACCCTAACACTATCCTAGGCCTGATGATAACCCTAACCCTAACCCTAACACTATCCTTGGGCTGATGCTAACCCTAACCCTAACACTATCCTGGGCCTGATGCTAACCCTAACCCTAACCCTAACACTATCCTAGGGCTGATGCTAACCCTAACCCTAACACTATCCTTGGGCTGATGCTAACCCTAACCCTAACCCTAACACTATCCTAGGGCAGATGCTAACCCTAACGCTACCCCTAACACTATCCTTGAACTGATGCTAACCCTAACCCTAACCCTAACACTATCCTAGGCCTGATGATAACCCTAACCCTAACCCTAACACTATCCTAGGATTTATGTTAACCCTAACCCTAACACTATCCTAGGGCTGATGCTAACCCTAACACTAACACTCTCCAAGGGCTGATGCTAACCCTAACCCTAACAATATCCTAGGCCTGATGATAACCCTAACCCTAACCCTAACACTATCCTAGGGCTGATGCTAACCCTAACCCTAACACTATCCTAGGGCTGATGCTAACCCTAACCCTAACCCTAACACTATCCTAGGATTTATGTTAACCCTAACCCTAACACTATCCTAGGGCTGATGCTAACCCTAACCCTAACACTATCCTAGGGCGGATGCTAACCCTAACCCTAACCCTAACACTATCCTAGGGCTGATGCTAACCCTAACACTAACACTATCCTAGGGCTGATCCTAACCCTAACCCTAACCCTAACATTATCCTAGGGCGGATGCTAACCCTAACCCTAACCCTAACACTATCCTAGGGCTGATGCTAACCCTAACCCTAACACTATCCTAGGGCTGATGCTAACCCTAACACTAACACTATCCTAGGGCTGATGCTAACCCTAACCCTAACCCTAACACTCTCCAAGGGCTGATGCTAACCCTAACCCTAACCCTAACACTATCCTAGGCCTGATGATAACCCTAACCCTAACCCTAACACTATCCTAGGATTTATGTTAACCCTAACCCTAACACTATCCTATTGCTGATGCTAACCCTAACCCTAACCCTAACACTATCCTAGGGCGGATGCTAACCCTAACCCTAACCATAACACTATCCTAGGGCTGATGCTAACCCTAACACTAACACTATCCTAGGGCTGATGCTAACCCTAACCCTAACCCTAACATTATCCTAGGGCGGATGCTAACCCTAACCCTAACCCTAACACTATCCTAGGGCTGATGCTAACCCTAACACTAACACTATCCTAGGCCTGATGCTAACCCTAACCCTAACCCTAACACTATCCTAGGCCTGATGCTAACCCTAACCCTAACACTATCCTAGGGCTGATGCTAACCCTAACCCTAACACTATCCTAGGGCTGATGCTAACCCTAACCCTAACCCTAACACTCTCCAAGGGCTGATGCTAACCCTAACCGTAACCCTAACACTATCCTAGGGCTGATGCTAACCATAACCCTAACTCTAACACTATCTTAGGGCTGAGGCTAACCCTAACCCTAACACTATCCTACGGTTGATGCTAACCCTAACCCTAACCCTAACACTATCCTAGGGCTGATGCTAACCCTAACCCTAACACTATCCTAGGGCTGATGCTAATCCTAACCCTAACCCTAACACTATCCTAGGGCTGATGCTAACCCTAACCCTAACACTATCCTAGGGCTGATGCTAACCCTAACCCTAACCCTAACACTATCCTAGGGCTGATGCTAACCCTAACCCTAACACTATCCTAGGCCTGATGATAACCCTAACCCTAACCCTAACACTCTCCTAGGGCTGATGCTAACCCTAACCCTAACACTATCTTAGGGCTGATGCTAACCCTAACCCTAACCCTAACACTATCCTAGGGCTGATGCTAACCCTAACGCTAACCCTAACACTATCCTTGAACTAATGCTAACCCTAACCCTAACCCTAACACTATCCTAGGCCTGATGATAACCCTAACCCTAACCCTAACACTATCCTAGGGTTTATGTTAACCCTAACCCTAACACTATCCTAGGGCTGATGCTAACCCTAACCCTAAACCTAACACTATCCTAGGGCGGATGCTAACCCTAACCCTAACCCTAACACTATCCTAGGGCTGATGCTAACCCTAACACTAACACTATCCTAGGGCTGATGCTAACCCTAACCCTAACCCTAACACTCTCCAAGGGCTGATGCTAACCCTAACCCTAACCCTAACACTATCCTAGGGCTGATGCTAACCGTAACCCTAACACTATCCTAGGGCTGATGCTAACCCTAACCCTAACCCTAACACTATCCTAGGGTTGATGCTAACCCTAACCCTAACACTATCCTAGGGCTGATGCTAACCTTAACCGTAACCCTAACACTATCCTAGGGCTGATGCTAACCCTAACGCTAACACTCTCCTAGGGCTGATGCTAACCCGAACCCTAACCCTAACACTAACCTAGGGCTGATGCTAACCCTAACCCTAACACTATCCTGGGGCTGATGCTAACCCTAACCCTAACCCTAACACTATGCTAGGGCTGATGCTAACCCTAACCCTAACACTATCCTAGGGCTGATGCTAACCCTAAACCTAACCCTAACACTATCCTAGGGCTGATGCTAACCCTAACACTAACACTATCCTAGGGCTGATGCTAACCCTAACCCTAACCCTAACACTATCCTAGGGCTGATGCTAACCCTAACCCTAACCCAAACACTATCCTAGGGTTGATGCTAACCCTAACCCTAGCACTCTCCTAGGGCTGATGCTAACCCTAACCCTAACCCTAACACTATCCTTGGGCTGATGCTAACCCTAACCCTAACACTATCCTGGGCCTGATGCTAACCCTAACCCTAACCCTAACACTATCATAGGGCTGATGCTAACCCTAACCCTAACACTATCCTTGGGCTGATGCTAACCCTAACCCTAACCCTAACACTATCCTAGGGCAGATGCTAACCCTAACGCTAACCCTAACACTATCCTTGAACTGATGCTAACCCTAACCCTAATCGTAACACTATCCTAGGCCTGATGATAACCCTAACCCTAACCCTAACACTATCCTAGGGTTTCTGTTAACCCTAACACTAACACTATCCTAGGGCTGATGCTAACCCTAACCCTAACCCTAACACTATCCTTGGGCGGATGCTAACACTAACCCTAACCCTATCACTATCCTAGGGCTGATGCTAACCCTAACACTAACACTATCGTAGGGCTGATGCTAACCCTAACCCTAACCCAAACATTATCCTAGGGCAGATGCTAACCCTAACCCTAACCCTCACACTATCCTAGGGCTGATGCTAACCCTAACACTAACACTATCCTAGGCCTGATGCTAACCCTAACCCTAACCCTAACACTATCCTAGGGCTGATGCTAACCCTAACCCTAACACTATCCTAGGGCTGATGCTAACCCTAACACTAACACTATCCTAGGGCGGATGCTAACCCTAACCCTAACCCTAACACTATCCTAGGGCTGATGCTAACCCTAACACTAACACTATCTTAGGGCTGATGCTAACCCTAACCCTAACCCTAACATTTTCCTAGGGCTGATGCTAACCCTAACCCTAACTCTAACACTATCCTAGGGCTGATGCTAACCCTAACCCTAACATTATCCTAGGGCTGAGGCTAACCCTAACCCTAACACTATCCTACGGCTGATGCTAAACCTAACCCTAACCCTAACACTATCCTAGGGCTGATGCTAACCCTAACCCTAACCCTAACACTATCGTAGGCCTGATGATAACCCTAACCCTAACCCTAACCCTATCCTAGGGTTTATGTTAACCCTAACCCTAACACTATCCTAGGGCTGATGCTAACCCTAACCCTAACCCTAACACTATCCTAGGGCGGATGCTAACCCTAACCCTAACCCTAACACTATGCTAGGGCTGATGCTAACCCTAACACTAACACTATCCTAGGGCTGATGCTAACCCTAACCCTAACCCTAACATTATCCTAGGGCGGATGCTAACCCTAACCCTAACCTAACACTATCCTAGGGCTGATGCTAACCCTAACACTAAAACTATCCTAGGCCTGATGCTAACCCTAACCCTAACCCTAACACTATCCTAGGGCTAATGCTAACCCTAACCCTAACACTATCCTAGGGCTGATGCTCACCCTAACCCTAACACTATCCTAGGGCTGATGCTAACCCTAACCCTAACTCTAACACTATCTTAGGGCTGAAGCTAACCCTAACCCTAACCCTAACACTCTCCAAGGGCTGATGCTAACCCTAACCCTAACCCTAACACTATCCTAGGGCAGATGCTAACCCTAACGCTAACCCTAACACTATCCTTGAACTGATGCTAACCCTAACCCTAACCCTAACACTATCCTAGGCCTGATGATAACCCTAACCCTAACCCTAACACTATCCTAGGATTTATGTTAACCCTAACCCTAACACTATCCTAGGGCTGATGCTAACCCTAACACTAACACTATCCTAGGGCTGATGCTAACCCTAACCCTAACAATATCCTAGGCCTGATGATAACCCTAACCCTAACCCTAACACTATCCTAGGGCTGATGCTAAACCTAACCCTAACACTATCCTAGGGCTGATGCTAACCCTAACCCTAACCCTAACACTATCCTAGGATTTATGTTAACCCTAACCCTAACACTATCCTAGGGCTGATGCTAACCCTAACCCTAACACTATCCTAGGGCGGATGCTAACCCTAACCCTAACACTAACACTATCCTAGGGCTGATGCTAACCCTAACACTAACACTATCCTAGGGCTGATCCTAACCCTAACCCTAACCCTAACATTATCCTAGGGCGGATGCTAACCCTAACCCTAACCCTAACACTATCCTAGGGCTGATGCTAACCCTAACCCTAACACTATCCTAGGGCTGATGCTAACCCCAACACTAACACTATCCTAGGGCTGATGCTAACCCTAACCCTAACCCTAACACTCTCCAAGGGCTGATGCTAACCCTAACCCTAACCCTAACACTATCCTAGGGCTGATGGTAACCCTAACCCTAACTCTACACTATCTTAGGGCTGATGCTAACCCTAACCCTAACACTATCGTAGGCCTGATGATAACCCTAACCCTAACCCTAACACTATCCTAGGGCTGATACTAACCCTAACCCTAACACTATCCTAGGGCTGATGCTAACCCTAACCCTAACCCTAACACTATCCTAAGTCTGATGCTAACCCTAGACCTCACACTATACTAGGCCTGATGATAACCATAGCCCTAACCTTAACACTATCCTAGGGCTGATGCTAACCCTACCCCTAACCCTAACACTATCCTAGAGCTGATGCTAACCCTAACCGTAACACTATCCTAGGCCTGATGATAACCCTAACAGTAACCCTGACACTATCCTAGGGCTGATGCTAACCCTAACACTAACGCTATCCTAGGGCTGATGCTAAGCCTAACCCTAACCCTAACACTATCCTAGGCCTGATGCTAACCCTATCCCTAACCCTAACACTCTCCTAGGGCTGAGGCTAACCCTAACCCTAACACTATCCTAGGGCTGGTGCTAACCCTAACCCTAACCCAAACACTATCCTAGGGTTGATGCTAACCCGAACCCTAACACTATCCTAGGGCTGATGCTAACCCTAACCCTAACCCTAACACTATCCTTGGACTGATGCTAACCCTAACCCTAACACTATCCTGGGAATGATGCTAACCCTAACCCTAACACTATCCTAGGGCTGATGCTAACCCTAACCCTAACACTATCCTTGGGCTGATGCTAACCCTAACCCTAACCCTAACAATATCCTAGGGCAGATGCTAACCCTAACCCTAACCCTAACACTATACTTGGGCTGATGCTAACCCTAAAACTAACACTATCCTGGGCCTGATGGTAACCCTAACCCTAACCCTAACACTATCCTAGGGCTGATGCTAACCCTAACCCTAACACTATCCTTGGGCTGATGCTAACCCTAACCCTAACCCTAACAATATCCTATGGCAGATGCTAACCCTAACGCTAACCCTAACACTATCCTTGAACTGATGCTAACTCTAACCCTAACCCTAACACTATCCTAGGCCTGATGCTAACCCTATCCCTAACCCTAACACTCTCCTAGGGCTGAGGCTAACCCTAACCCTAACACTATCCTAGGGCTGATACTAACCCTAACCCTAACCCAAACACTATCCTAGGGTTGATGCTAACCCTAACCATAACACTATCCTAGGGCTGATGCTAACCCTAACCCTAACCCTAACACTATCATTGGGCTGATGCTAACCCTAACCCTAACACTATCCTGGGCCTGATGCTAACCCTAACCCTAAACCCTAACACTATCCTAGGGCTGATGCTAACCCTAACCCTAACACTATCCTTGGGCTGATGCTAACCCTAACCCTAACCCTAACACTATCCTAGGGCAGATGCTAACCCTAACGCTAACCCTAACACTATCCTTGAACTGATGCTAACCCTAACCCTAACCCTAACACTATCCTAGGCCTGATGATAACCCTAACCCTAACCCTAACACTATCCTAGGATTTATGTTAACCCTAACCCTAACACTATCCTAGGGCTGATGCTAACCCTAACCCTAACCCTAACACTATCCTAGGGCGGATGCTAACCCTAACCCTAACCATAACACTATCCTAGGGCTGATGCTAACCCTAACACTAACACTATCCTAGGGCTGATGCTAACCCTAACCCTAACCCTAACATTATCCTAGGGCGGATGCTAACCCTAACGCTAACCCTAACACTATCCTAGGGCTGATGCTAACCCTAACACTAACACTATTCTAGGCCTGATGCTAACCCTAACCCTAACCCTAACACTATCCTAGGCCTGATGCTAACCCTAACCCTAACACTATCCTAGGGCTGATGCTAACCCTAACCCTAACACTATCCTAGGGCTGATGCTAACCCTAACCCTAACCCTAACACTCTCCAAGGGCTGATGCTAACCCTAACCGTAACCCTAACACTATCCTAGGGCTGATGCTAACCCTAACCCTAACTCTAACACTATCTTAGGGCTGAGGCTAACCCTAACACTAACACTATCCTACGGTTGATGCTAACCCTAACCCTAACCCTAACACTATCCTAGGGCTGATGCTAACCCTAACTCTAACACTATCCTAGGGCTGATGCTAATCCTAACCCTAACCCTAACACTATCCTAGGGCTGACGCTAACCCTAACCCTAACACTATCCTAGGGCTGATGCTAACCCTAACCCTAACCCTAACACTCTCCTAGGGCTGATGCTAACCCTAACCCTAACACTATCCTAGGGCTGATGCTAACCCTAACCCTAACCCTAACACTATACTAGGGCTGATGCTAACCCTAACGCTAACCCTAACACTATCCTTGAACTGATGCTAACCCTAACCCTAACCCTAACACTATCCTAGGCCTGATGATAACCCTAACCCTAACCCTAACACTATCCTAGGGTTTATGTTAACCCTAACCCTAACACTATCCTAGGGCTGATGCTAACCCTAACCCTAAACCTAACACTATCCTAGGGCGGATGCTAACCCTAACCCTAACCCTAACACTATCCTAGGGCTGATGCTAACCCTAACACTAACACTATCCTAGGGCTGATGCTAACCCTAACCCTAACCCTAACACTCTCCAAGGGCTGATGCTAACCCTAACCCTAACCCTAACACTATCCTAGGGCTGATGCTAACCGTAACCCTAACACTATCCTAGGGCTGATGCTAACCCTAACCCTAACCCTAACACTATCCTAGGGTTGATGCTAACCCTAACCCTAATACTATCCTAGGGCTGATGCTAACCTTAACCGTAACCCTAACACTATCCTAGGGCTGATGCTAACCCTAACGCTAACACTCTCCTAGGGCTGATGCTAACCCGAACCCTAACCCTAACAGTAACCTAGGGCTGATGCTAACCCTAACCCTAACACTATCCTGGGGCTGATGCTAACCCTAAACCTAACCCTAACACTATCCTAGGGCTGATGCTAACCCTAACCCTAACACTATCCTAGGGCTGATGCTAACCCTAACCCTAACCCTAACACTATCCTAGGGCTGATGCTAACCCTAACACTAACACTATCCTAGGGCTGATGCTAACCCTAACCCTAACCCTAACACTATCCTAGGGCTGATGCTAACCCTAACCCTAAACCAAACACTATCCTAGGGTTGATGCTAACCCTAACCCTAACACTATCATAGGGCTGATGCTAACCCTAACCGTAACCCTAACACTATCCTTGGGCTGATGCTAACCCTAACCCTAACACTATCCTGGGCCTGATGCTAACCCTAACCCTAACCCTAACACTATCATAGGGCTGATGCTAACCCTAACCCTAACACTATCCTTGGGCTGATGCTAACCCTAACCCTAACCATAACACTATCCTAAGGCAGATGCTAACCCTAACGCTAACCCTAACACTATCCTTGAACTGATGCTAACCCTAACCCTAACCGTAACACTATCCTAGGCCTGATGATAACCCTAACCCTAACCCTAACACTATCCTAGGGTTTCTGTTAACCCTAACACTAACACTATCCTAGGGCTGATGCTAACCCTAACCCTAACCCTAACACTATCCTAGGGCGGATGCTAACACTAACCCTAACCCTATGACTATCCTAGGGCTGATGCTAACCCTAACACTAACACTATCCTAGGGCTGATGCTAACCCTAACCCTAACCCAAACATTATCCTAGGGCAGATGCTAACCCTAACCCTAACCCTAACACTATCCTAGGGCTGATGCTAACCCTAACACTAACACTATCCTAGGCCTGATGCTAACCCTAACACTAACCCTAACACTATCCTAGGGCAGATGCTAACCCTAACCCTAACCCTAACACTATCCTAGGGCTGATGCTAACCCTAACACTAACACTATCCTAGGCCTGATGCTAACCCTAACACTAACCCTAACACTATCCTAGGGCTGATGCTAACCCTAACCCTAACACTATCCTAGGGCTGATGCTAACCCTAACACTAACACTATCTTAGGGCTGATGCTAACCCTAACCCTAACCCTAACATTTTCCTAGGGCTGATGCTAACCCTAACCCTAACTCTAACACTATCCTAGGGCTGATGCTAACCCTAACCCTAACATTATCCTAGGGCTGAGGCTAACCCTAACCCTAACACTATCCTACGGCTGATGCTAAACCTAACCCTAACCCTAACACTATCCTAGGGCTGATGCTAACCCTAACCCTAACCCTAACACTATCGTAGGCCTGATGATAACCCTAACCCTAACCCTAACCCTATCCTAGGGTTTATGTTAACCCTAACCCTAACACTATCCTAGGGCTGATGCTAACCCTAACCCTAACCCTAACACTATCCTAGGGCGGATGCTAACCCTAACCCTAACCCTAACACTATGCTAGGGCTGATGCTAACCCTAACACTAACACTATCCTAGGGCTGATGCTAACCCTAACCCTAACCCTAACATTATCCTAGGGCGGATGCTAACCCTAACCCTAACCTAACACTATCCTAGGGCTGATGCTAACCCTAACACTAAAACTATCCTAGGCCTGATGCTAACCCTAACCCTAACCCTAACACTATCCTAGGGCTAATGCTAACCCTAACCCTAACACTATCCTAGGGCTGATGCTCACCCTAACCCTAACACTATCCTAGGGCTGATGCTAACCCTAACCCTAACTCTAACACTATCTTAGGGCTGAAGCTAACCCTAACCCTAACCCTAACACTCTCCAAGGGCTGATGCTAACCCTAACCCTAACCCTAACACTATCCTAGGGCAGATGCTAACCCTAACGCTAACCCTAACACTATCCTTGAACTGATGCTAACCCTAACCCTAACCCTAACACTATCCTAGGCCTGATGATAACCCTAACCCTAACCCTAACACTATCCTAGGATTTATGTTAACCCTAACCCTAACACTATCCTAGGGCTGATGCTAACCCTAACACTAACACTATCCTAGGGCTGATGCTAACCCTAACCCTAACAATATCCTAGGCCTGATGATAACCCTAACCCTAACCCTAACACTATCCTAGGGCTGATGCTAAACCTAACCCTAACACTATCCTAGGGCTGATGCTAACCCTAACCCTAACCCTAACACTATCCTAGGATTTATGTTAACCCTAACCCTAACACTATCCTAGGGCTGATGCTAACCCTAACCCTAACACTATCCTAGGGCGGATGCTAACCCTAACCCTAACACTAACACTATCCTAGGGCTGATGCTAACCCTAACACTAACACTATCCTAGGGCTGATCCTAACCCTAACCCTAACCCTAACATTATCCTAGGGCGGATGCTAACCCTAACCCTAACCCTAACACTATCCTAGGGCTGATGCTAACCCTAACCCTAACACTATCCTAGGGCTGATGCTAACCCCAACACTAACACTATCCTAGGGCTGATGCTAACCCTAACCCTAACCCTAACACTCTCCAAGGGCTGATGCTAACCCTAACCCTAACCCTAACACTATCCTAGGGCTGATGGTAACCCTAACCCTAACTCTACACTATCTTAGGGCTGATGCTAACCCTAACCCTAACACTATCGTAGGCCTGATGATAACCCTAACCCTAACCCTAACACTATCCTAGGGCTGATACTAACCCTAACCCTAACACTATCCTAGGGCTGATGCTAACCCTAACCCTAACCCTAACACTATCCTAAGTCTGATGCTAACCCTAGACCTCACACTATACTAGGCCTGATGATAACCATAGCCCTAACCTTAACACTATCCTAGGGCTGATGCTAACCCTACCCCTAACCCTAACACTATCCTAGAGCTGATGCTAACCCTAACCGTAACACTATCCTAGGCCTGATGATAACCCTAACAGTAACCCTGACACTATCCTAGGGCTGATGCTAACCCTAACACTAACGCTATCCTAGGGCTGATGCTAAGCCTAACCCTAACCCTAACACTATCCTAGGCCTGATGCTAACCCTATCCCTAACCCTAACACTCTCCTAGGGCTGAGGCTAACCCTAACCCTAACACTATCCTAGGGCTGGTGCTAACCCTAACCCTAACCCAAACACTATCCTAGGGTTGATGCTAACCCGAACCCTAACACTATCCTAGGGCTGATGCTAACCCTAACCCTAACCCTAACACTATCCTTGGACTGATGCTAACCCTAACCCTAACACTATCCTGGGAATGATGCTAACCCTAACCCTAACACTATCCTAGGGCTGATGCTAACCCTAACCCTAACACTATCCTTGGGCTGATGCTAACCCTAACCCTAACCCTAACAATATCCTAGGGCAGATGCTAACCCTAACCCTAACCCTAACACTATACTTGGGCTGATGCTAACCCTAAAACTAACACTATCCTGGGCCTGATGGTAACCCTAACCCTAACCCTAACACTATCCTAGGGCTGATGCTAACCCTAACCCTAACACTATCCTTGGGCTGATGCTAACCCTAACCCTAACCCTAACAATATCCTATGGCAGATGCTAACCCTAACGCTAACCCTAACACTATCCTTGAACTGATGCTAACTCTAACCCTAACCCTAACACTATCCTAGGCCTGATGCTAACCCTATCCCTAACCCTAACACTCTCCTAGGGCTGAGGCTAACCCTAACCCTAACACTATCCTAGGGCTGATACTAACCCTAACCCTAACCCAAACACTATCCTAGGGTTGATGCTAACCCTAACCATAACACTATCCTAGGGCTGATGCTAACCCTAACCCTAACCCTAACACTATCATTGGGCTGATGCTAACCCTAACCCTAACACTATCCTGGGCCTGATGCTAACCCTAACCCTAAACCCTAACACTATCCTAGGGCTGATGCTAACCCTAACCCTAACACTATCCTTGGGCTGATGCTAACCCTAACCCTAACCCTAACACTATCCTAGGGCAGATGCTAACCCTAACGCTAACCCTAACACTATCCTTGAACTGATGCTAACCCTAACCCTAACCCTAACACTATCCTAGGCCTGATGATAACCCTAACCCTAACCCTAACACTATCCTAGGATTTATGTTAACCCTAACCCTAACACTATCCTAGGGCTGATGCTAACCCTAACCCTAACCCTAACACTATCCTAGGGCGGATGCTAACCCTAACCATAACCATAACACTATCCTAGGGCTGATGCTAACCCTAACACTAACACTATCCTAGGGCTGATGCTAACCCTAACCCTAACCCTAACATTATCCTAGGGCGGATGCTAACCCTAACGCTAACCCTAACACTATCCTAGGGCTGATGCTAACCCTAACACTAACACTATTCTAGGCCTGATGCTAACCCTAACCCTAACCCTAACACTATCCTAGGCCTGATGCTAACCCTAACCCTAACACTATCCTAGGGCTGATGCTAACCCTAACCCTAACACTATCCTAGGGCTGATGCTAACCCTAACCCTAACCCTAACACTCTCCAAGGGCTGATGCTAACCCTAACCGTAACCCTAACACTATCCTAGGGCTGATGCTAACCCTAACCCTAACTCTAACACTATCTTAGGGCTGAGGCTAACCCTAACACTAACACTATCCTACGGTTGATGCTAACCCTAACCCTAACCCTAACACTATCCTAGGGCTGATGCTAACCCTAACTCTAACACTATCCTAGGGCTGATGCTAATCCTAACCCTAACCCTAACACTATCCTAGGGCTGACGCTAACCCTAACCCTAACACTATCCTAGGGCTGATGCTAACCCTAACCCTAACCCTAACACTCTCCTAGGGCTGATGCTAACCCTAACCCTAACACTATCCTAGGGCTGATGCTAACCCTAACCCTAACCCTAACACTATACTAGGGCTGATGCTAACCCTAACGCTAACCCTAACACTATCCTTGAACTGATGCTAACCCTAACCCTAACCCTAACACTATCCTAGGCCTGATGATAACCCTAACCCTAACCCTAACACTATCCTAGGGTTTATGTTAACCCTAACCCTAACACTATCCTAGGGCTGATGCTAACCCTAACCCTAAACCTAACACTATCCTAGGGCGGATGCTAACCCTAACCCTAACCCTAACACTATCCTAGGGCTGATGCTAACCCTAACACTAACACTATCCTAGGGCTGATGCTAACCCTAACCCTAACCCTAACACTCTCCAAGGGCTGATGCTAACCCTAACCCTAACCCTAACACTATCCTAGGGCTGATGCTAACCGTAACCCTAACACTATCCTAGGGCTGATGCTAACCCTAACCCTAACCCTAACACTATCCTAGGGTTGATGCTAACCCTAACCCTAATACTATCCTAGGGCTGATGCTAACCTTAACCGTAACCCTAACACTATCCTAGGGCTGATGCTAACCCTAACGCTAACACTCTCCTAGGGCTGATGCTAACCCGAACCCTAACCCTAACAGTAACCTAGGGCTGATGCTAACCCTAACCCTAACACTATCCTGGGGCTGATGCTAACCCTAAACCTAACCCTAACACTATCCTAGGGCTGATGCTAACCCTAACCCTAACACTATCCTAGGGCTGATGCTAACCCTAACCCTAACCCTAACACTATCCTAGGGCTGATGCTAACCCTAACACTAACACTATCCTAGGGCTGATGCTAACCCTAACCCTAACCCTAACACTATCCTAGGGCTGATGCTAACCCTAACCCTAAACCAAACACTATCCTAGGGTTGATGCTAACCCTAACCCTAACACTATCATAGGGCTGATGCTAACCCTAACCGTAACCCTAACACTATCCTTGGGCTGATGCTAACCCTAACCCTAACACTATCCTGGGCCTGATGCTAACCCTAACCCTAACCCTAACACTATCATAGGGCTGATGCTAACCCTAACCCTAACACTATCCTTGGGCTGATGCTAACCCTAACCCTAACCATAACACTATCCTAAGGCAGATGCTAACCCTAACGCTAACCCTAACACTATCCTTGAACTGATGCTAACCCTAACCCTAACCGTAACACTATCCTAGGCCTGATGATAACCCTAACCCTAACCCTAACACTATCCTAGGGTTTCTGTTAACCCTAACACTAACACTATCCTAGGGCTGATGCTAACCCTAACCCTAACCCTAACACTATCCTAGGGCGGATGCTAACACTAACCCTAACCCTATGACTATCCTAGGGCTGATGCTAACCCTAACACTAACACTATCCTAGGGCTGATGCTAACCCTAACCCTAACCCAAACATTATCCTAGGGCAGATGCTAACCCTAACCCTAACCCTAACACTATCCTAGGGCTGATGCTAACCCTAACACTAACACTATCCTAGGCCTGATGCTAACCCTAACACTAACCCTAACACTATCCTAGGGCTGATGCTAACCCTAACCCTAACACTATCCTAGGGCTGATGCTAACCCTAACACTAACACTATCCTAGGGCGGATGCTAACCCTAACCCTAACCCTAACACTATCCTAGGGCTGATGCTAACCCTCACACTAACACTATCCTAGGGCTGATGCTAACCCTAACCCTAACCCTAACATTATCCTAGGGCTGATGCTAACCCTAACCCTAACTCTAACACTATCCTAGGGCTGATGCTAACCCGAACCCTAACATTATCCTAGGGCTGGGGCTAACCCTAACCCTAACACTATCCTACGGCTGATGCTAACCCTAACCCTAACCCTAACACTATCCTAGGGCTGATGCTAACCCTAACCCTAACCCTAACACTATCCTAGGCCTGATGATAACCCTAACCCTAACCCTAACCCTATCCTACGGTTTATGTTAACCCTAACCCTAACACTATCCTAGGGCTGATGCTAACCCTAACCCTAACCCTAACACTATCCTAGGGCGGATGCTAACCCTAACCCTAACCCTAACACTATGCTAGGGCTGATGCTAACCCTAACACTAACACTATCCTAGGGCTGATGCTAACCCTAACCCTAACCCTAACATTATCCTAGGGCGGATGCTAACACTAACCCTAACCTAACACTATCCTAGGGCTGATGCTAACCCTAACACTAAAACTCTCCTAGGCCTGATGCTAACCCTAACCCTAACCCTAACACTATCCTAGGGCTAATGCTAACCCTAACCCTAACACTATCCTAGGGCTGATGCTCACCCTAACCCTAACACTATCCTAGGGCTGATGCTAACCCTAACCCTAACTCTAACACTATCTTAGGGCTGAGGCTAACCCTAACCCTAACCCTAACACTCTCCAAGGGCTGATGCTAACCCTAACCCTAACCCTAACACTATCCTAGGGCTGATGCTAACCCTAACCCTAACACTATCCTAGGGCTGATGCTAACCCTAACCCTAACCCTAACACTATCCTAGGGTTGATGCTAACCCTAACCCTAACACTATCCTAGGGCTGATGCTAACCCTAACCCTAACCCTAACACTATCTTAGGGCTGATGCTAACCCTAACCCTACACTATCCTAGGGCTGATGCTAACCCTAACCCTAACCCTAACACTAACCTAGGGCTGATGCTAACCCTAACCCTAACACTATCCTAGGGCTGATGCTAACCCTAACCCTAACCCTAACACTATCCTAGGGCTGATGCTAACCCTAACCCTAACATTATCCTAGGGCTGATGCTAACGCTAACCCTAACCCTAACACTATCCTAGGGCTGATGCTAACCCTAACACTAACACTATCCTAGGGCAGATGCTAACCCTAACCCTAACCCTAACACTATCCTAGGGCTGATGCTAACCCTAACCCTAACCCAAACACTATCCTAGGGTTGATGCTAACCCTAACCCTAACACTATCCTAGGGCTGATGCTGACCCTAACCCTAACCCTAACACTATCCTTGGACTGATGCTAACCCTAACCCTAACACTATCCTGGGCCTGATGCTAACCCTAACCCTAACCCTAACACTATCCTAGGGCTGATGCTAACCCTAACCCTCACCCTAACATTATCCTAGGGCGGATGCTAACCCTAACCCTAACCCTAACACTATCCTAGGGCTGATGCTAACCCTAACCCTAACACTATCCTAGGCCTGATGCTAACCCTAACCCTAACCATAACACTATCCTAGGGCTGATGCTAACCCTAACCCTAACACTATCCTAGGGCTGATGCTAACCCTATCCCTAACCCTAACACTATCCTAGGGCTGACGCTAACCCTAACCCTAACCCTAACACTATCCTAGGGCTGATGCTAACCCTAACCCTAACACTATCGTAGGCCTGATGATAACCCTAACCCTAACCCTAACACTATCCTAGGGCTGATGCTAACCCTAACCCTAACACTATCCTAGGGCTGATGCTAACCCTAACCCTAACCCTAACACTATCCTAAGTCTGATGCTAACCCTCGACCTCACACTATACTAGGCCTGATGATAACCATAGCCCTAAACTTAACACTATCCTAGGGCTGATGCTAACCCTAACCCTAACCCTAACACTATCCTAGAGCTGATGCTAACCCTAACCGTAACACTATCCTAGGCCTGATGATAACCCTAACAGTAACCCTGACACTATCCTAGGGCTGATGCTAACCCTAACACTAACGCTATCCTAGGGCTGATGCTAACCCTAACCCTAACCCTAACACTATCCTAGGCCTGATGCTAACCCTATCCCTAACCCTAACACTCTCCTAGGGCTGAGGCTAACACTAACCCTAACACTATCGTAGGGCTGGTGCTAACCCTAACCCTAACCCAAACACTATCCTAGGGTTGATGCTAACCCGAACCCTAACACTATCCTAGGGCTGATGCTAACCCTAACCCTAACCCTAACACTATCCTAGGGCTGATGCTAACCCTAACCCTAACACTATCCTTGGGCTGATGCTAACCCTAACCCTAACACTAACAATATCCTAGGGCAGATGCTAACCGTAACCCTAACCCTAACACTATACTTGGGCTGATGCTAACCCTAAAACTAACACTATCCTGGGCCTGATGCTAACCCTAACCCTAACTCTAACACTATCCTAGGGCTGATGCTAACCCTAACCCTAACACTATCCTTGGGCTGATGCTAACCCTAACCCTAACCCTAACAATATCCTATGGCAGATGCTAACCCTAACGCTAACCCTAACACTATCCTTGAACTGATGCTAACCCTAACCCTAACCCTAACACTATCCTAGGCCTGATGCTAACCCTATCCCTAACCCTAACACTCTCCTAGGGCTGAGGCTAACCCTAACCCTAACACTATCCTAAGGCTCATGCTAACCCTAACCCTAACCCTAACACTATCCTAGGCCTGATGATAACCCTAACCCTAACCCTAACCCTATCCTAGGGTTTATGTTAACCCTAACCCTAACACTATCCTAGGGCTGATGCTAACCCTAACCCTAACATTAACACTATCCTAGGGCGGATGCTAACCCTAACCCTAACCCTAACACTATGCTAGGGCTGATGCTAACCCTAACACTAACACTATCCTAGGGCTGATGCTAAACCTAACCCTAACCCTAACATTATCCTAGGGCGGATGCTAACACTAACCCTAACCTAACACTATCCTAGGGCTGATGCTAACCCTAACACTAAAACTCTCCTAGGCCTGATGCTAACCCTAACCCTAACCCTAACACTATCCTAGGGCTAATGCTAACCCTAACCCTAACACTATCCTAGGGCTGATGCTCACCCTAACCCTAACACTATCCTAGGGCTGATGCTAACCCTAACCCTAACTCTAACACTATCTTAGGGCTGAGGCTAACCCTAACCCTAACCCTAACACTCTCCAAGGGCTGATGCTAACCCTAACCCTAACCCTAACACTATCCTAGGGCTGATGCTAACCCTAACCCTAACACTATCCTAGGGCTGATGCTAACCCTAACCCTAACCCTAACACTATCCTAGGGTTGATGCTAACCCTAACCCTAACACTATCCTAGGGCTGATGCTAACCCTAACCCTAACCCTAACACTATCTTAGGGCTGATGCTAACCCTAACCCTACCACTATCCTAGGGCTGATGCTAACCCTAACCCTAACCCTAACACTAACCTAGGGCTGATGCTAACCCTAACCCTAACACTATCCTAGGGCTGATGCTAACCCTAACCCTAACCCTAACACTATCCTAGGGCTGATGCTAACCCTAACCCTAACATTATCCTAGGGCTGATGCTAACGCTAACCCTAACCCTAACACTATCCTAGGGCTGATGCTAACCCTAACACTAACACTATCCTAGGGCAGATGCTAACCCTAACCCTAACCCTAACACTATCCTAGGGCTGATGCTAACCCTAACCCTAACCCAAACACTATCCTAGGGTTGATGCTAACCCTAACCCTAACACTATCCTAGGGCTGATGCTGACCCTTACCCTAACCCTAACACTATCCTTGGACTGATGCTAACCCTAACCCTAACACTATCCTGGGCCTGATGCTAACCCTAACCCTAACCCTAACACTATCCTAGGGCTGATGCTAACCCTAACCCTAACCCTAACATTATCCTAGGGCGGATGCTAACCCTAACCCTAACCCTAACACTATCCTAGGGCTGATGCTAACCCTAACCCTAACACTATCCTAGGGCTGATGCTAACCCTAACACTAACACTATCCTAGGGCTGATGCTAACCCTAACCCTAACCCTAACACTCTCCAAGGGATGATGCTAACCCTAACCCTAACCCTAACACTATCCTAGGGCTGATGCTAACCCTAACCCTAACTCTACACTGTCTTAGGGCTGAGGCTAACCCTAACCCTAACACTATCCTACGGCTGATGCTAACCCTAACCCTAACCCTAACACTATCCTAGGGCTGATGCTAACCCTAACCCTAACACTATCCTAGGCCTGATGCTAACCCTAACCCTAACCCTAACACTATCCTAGGGCTGATGCTAACCCTAACCCTAACACTATCCTAGGGCTGATGCTAACCCTAACCCTAACCCTAACACTATCCTAGGGCTGATGCTAACCCTAACCCTAACCCTAACACTATCCTAGGGCTGATGCTAACCCTAACCCTAACACTATCGTAGGCCTGATGATAACCCTAACCCTAACCCTAACACTATCCTAGGGCTGATGCTAACCCTAACCCTAACACTATCCTAGGGCTGATGCTAACCCTAACCCTAACCCTAACACTATCCTAAGTCTGATGCTAACCCTCGACCTCACACTATACTAGGCCTGATGATAACCATAGCCCTAAACTTAACACTATCCTTGGGCTGATGCTAACCCTAACCCTAACAATAACAATATCCTAGGGCAGATGCTAACCCTAACCCTAACCCTAACACTATACTTGGGCTGATGCTAACCCTAAAACTAACACTATCCTGGGCCTGATGCTAACCCTAACCCTAACTCTAACACTATCCTAGGGCTGATGCTAACCCTAACCCTAACACTATCCTTGGGCTGATGCTAACCCTAACCCTAACCCTAACAATATCCTATGGCAGATGCTAACCCTAACGCTAACCCTAACACTATCCTTGAACTGATGCTAACCCTAACCCTAACCCTAACACTATCCTAGGCCTGATGCTAACCCTATCCCTAACCCTAACACTCTCCTAGGGCTGAGGCTAACCCTAACCCTAACACTATCCTAGGGCTCATGCTAACCCTAACCCTAACCCTAACACTATAATAGGCCTGATGGTAACCCTAACCCTAACCCTAACCCTATCCTAGGGTTTATGTTAACCCTAACCCTAACACTATCCTAGGGCTGATGCTAACCCTAACCCTAACACTAACACTATCCTAGGACGGATGCTAACCCTAACCCTAACCCTAACACTATGCTAGGGCTGATGCTAACCCTAACACTAACACTATCCTAGGGCTGATGCTAACCCTAACCCTAACCCTAACATTATCCTAGGGCGGATGCTAACACTAACCCTAACCTAACACTATCCTAGGGCTGATGCTAACCCTAACACTAAAACTCTCCTAGGCCTGATGCTAACCCTAACCCTAACCCTAACACTATCCTAGGGCTAATGCTAACCCTAACCCTAACACTATCCTAGGGCTGATGCTCACCCTAACCCTAACACTATCCTAGGGCTGATGCTAACCCTAACCCTAACTCTAACACTATCTTAGGGCTGAGGCTAACCCTAACCCTAACCCTAACACTCTCCAAGGGCTGATGCTAACCATAACCCTAACCCTAACACTATCCTAGGGCTGATGCTAACCCTAACCCTAACACTATCCTAGGGCTGATGCTAACCCTAACCCTAACCCTAACACTATCTTAGGGCTGATGCTAACCCTAACCCTAACACTATCCTAGGGCTGATGCTAACCCTAACCCTAACCCTAACACTAACCTAGGGCTGATGCTAACCCTAACCCTAACACTATCCTAGGGCTGATGCTAACCCTAACCCTAACCCTAACACTATCCTAGGGCTGATGCTAACCCTAACCCTAACATTATCCTAGGGCTGATGCTAACGCTAACCCTAACCCTAACACTATCCTAGGGCTGATGCTAACCCTAACACTAACACTATCCTAGGGCAGATGCTAACCCTAACCCTAACCCTAACACTATCCTAGGGCTGATGCTAACCCTAACCCTAACCCAAACACTATCCTAGGGTTGATGCTAACCCTAACCCTAACACTATCCTAGGGCTGATGCTGACCCTAACCCTAACCCTAACACTATCCTTGGACTGATGCTAACCCTAACCCTAACACTATCCTGGGCCTGATGCTAACCCTAACCCTAACCCTAACACTATCCTAGGGCTGATGCTAACCCTAACCCTAACCCTAACATTATCCTAGGGCGGATGCTAACCCTAACCCTAACACTAACACTATCCTAGGGCTGATGCTAACCCTAACCCTAACACTATCCTAGGGCTGATGCTAACCCTAACACTAACACTATCCTAGGGCTGATGCTAACCCTAACCCTAACCCTAACACTCTCCAAGGGATGATGCTAACCCTAACCCTAACCCTTACACTATCCTAGGGCTGATGCTAACCCTAACCCTAACTCTACACTATCTTAGGGCTGAGGCTAACCCTAACCCTAACACTATCCTACGGCTGATGCTAACCCTAACCCTAACCCTAACACTATCCTAAGGCTGATGCTAACCCTAACCCTAACACTATCCTAGGCCTGATGCTAACCCTAACCCTAACCCTAACACTATCCTAGGGCTGATGCTAACCCTAACCCTAACACTATCCTAGGGCTGATGCTAACCCTAACCCTAACCCTAACACTATCCTAGGGCTGATGCTAACCCTAACCCTAACCCTAACACTATCCTAGGGCTGATGCTAACCCTAACCCTAACACTATCGTAGGCCTGATGATAACCCTAACCCTAACCCTAACACTATCCTAGGGCTGATGCTAACCCTAACCCTAACACTATCCTAGGGCTGATGCTAACCCTAACCCTAACCCTAACACTATCCTAAGTCTGATGCTAACCCTCGACCTCACACTATACTAGGCCTGATGATAACCATAGCCCTAAACTTAACACTATCCTAGGGCTGATGCTAACCATAACCCTAACCCTAACACTATCCTAGAGCTGATGCTAACCCTAACCGTAACACTATCCTAGGCCTGATGATAACCCTAACAGTAACCCTGACACTATCCTAGGGCTGATGCTAACCCTAACACTAACGCTATCCTAGGGCTGATGCTAACCCTAACCCTAACCCTAACACTATCCTAGGCCTGATGCTAACCCTATCCCTAACCCTAACACTCTCCTAGGGCTGAGGCTAACCCTAACCCTAACACTATCGTAGGGCTGGTGCTAACCCTAACCCTAACCCAAACACTATCCTAGGGTTGATGCTAACCCGAACCCTAACACTATCCTAGGGCTGATGCTAACCCTAACCCTAACCCTAACACTATCCTTGGACTGATGCTAACCCTAACCCTAACACTATTCTGGGCCTGATGCTAACCCTAACCCTAACACTATCCTAGGGCTGATGCTAACCCTAACCCTAACACTATCCTTGGGCTGATGCTAACCCTAACCCTAACACTAACAATATCCTAGGGCAGATGCTAACCCTAACCCTAACCCTAACACTATACTTGGGCTGATGCTAACCCTAAAACTAACACTATCCTGGGCCTGATGCTAACCCTAACCCTAACTCTAACACTATCCTAGGGCTGATGCTAACCCTAACCCTAACACTATCCTTGGGCTGATGCTAACCCTAACCGTAACCCTAACAATATCCTATGGCAGATGCTAACCCTAACGCTAACCCTAACACTATCCTTGAACTGATGCTAACCCTAACCCTAACCCTAACACTATCCTAGGCCTGATGCTAACCCTATCCCTAACCCTAACACTCTCCTAGGGCTGAGGCTAACCCTAACCCTAACACTATCCTAGGGCTCATGCTAACCCTAACCCTAACCCTAACACTATCCTAGGCCTGATGATAACCCTAACCCTAACCCTAACCCTATCCTAGGGTTTATGTTAACCCTAACCCTAACACTATCCTAGGGCTGATGCTAACCCTAACCCTAACACTAACACTATCCTAGGGCGGATGCTAACCCTAACCCTAACACTAACACTATGCTAGGGCTGATGCTAACCCTAACACTAACACTATCCTAGGGCTGATGCTAACCCTAACCCTAACCCTAACATTATCCTAGGGCGGATGCTAACACTAACCCTAACCTAACACTATCCTAGGGCTGATGCTAACCCTAACACTAAAACTCTCCTAGGCCTGATGCTAACCCTAACCCTAACCCTAACACTATCCTAGGGCTGATGCTCACCCTAACCCTAACACTATCCTAGGGCTGATGCTAACCCTAACCCTAACTCTAACACTATCTTAGGGCTGAGGCTAACCCTAACCCTAACCCTAACACTCTCCAAGGGCTGATGCTAACCCTAACCCTAACCCTAACACTATCCTAGGGCTGATGCTAACCCTAACCCTAACACTATCCTAGGGCTGATGCTAACCCTAACCCTAACCCTAACACTATCCTAGGGTTGATGCTAACCCTAACCCTAACACTATCCTAGGGCTGATGCTAACCCTAACCCTAACCCTAACACTATCTTAGGGCTGATGCTAACCCTAACCCTAACACTATCCTAGGGCTGATGCTAACCCTAACCCTAACCCTAACACTAACCTAGGGCTGATGCTAACCCTAACCCTAACACTATCCTAGGGCTGATGCTAACCCTAACCCTAACCCTAACACTATCCTAGGGCTGATGCTAACCCTAACCCTAACACTATCCTAGGGCTGATGCTAACGCTAACCCTAACCCTAACACTATCCTAGGGCTGATGCTAACCCTAACACTAACACTATCCTAGGGCAGATGCTAACCCTAACCCTAACCCTAACACTATCCTAGGGCTGATGCTAACCCTAACCCTAACCCAAACACTATCCTAGGGTTGATGCTAACCCTAACCCTAACACTATCCTAGGGCTGATGCTGACCCTAACCCTAACCCTAACACTATCCTTGGACTGATGCTAACCCTAACCCTAACACTATCCTGGGCCTGATGCTAACCCTAACCCTAACCCTAACACTATCCTAGGGCTGATGCTAACCCTAACCCTAACCCTAACATTATCCTAGGGCGGATGCTAACCCTAACCCTAACCCTAACACTATCCTAGGGCTGATGCTAACCCTAACCCTAACACTATCCTAGGGCTGATGCTAACCCTAACACTAACACTATCCTAGGGCTGATGCTAACCCTAACCCTAACCCTAACACTCTCCAAGGGATGATGCTAACCCTAACCCTAACCCTAACACTATCCTAGGGCTGATGCTAACCCTAACCCTAACTCTACACTATCTTAGGGCTGAGGCTAACCCTAACCCTAACACTATCCTAGGGCTGATGCTAACCCTAACCCTAACCCTAACACTATCCTAGGGCTGATGCTAACCCTAACCCTAACACTATCGTAGGCCTGATGATAACCCTAACCCTAACCCTAACACTATCCTAGGGCTGATGCTAACCCTAACCCTAACACTATCCTAGGGCTGATGCTAACCCTAACCCTAACCCTAACACTATCCTAAGTCTGATGCTAACCCTCGACCTCACACTATACTAGGCCTGATGATAACCATAGCCCTAAACTTAACACTATCCTAGGGCTGATGCTAACCATAACCCTAACCCTAACACTATCCTAGAGCTGATGCTAACCCTAACCGTAACACTATCCTAGGCCTGATGATAACCCTAACAGTAACCCTGACACTATCCTAGGGCTGATGCTAACCCTAACACTAACGCTATCCTAGGGCTGATGCTAACCCTAACCCTAACCCTAACACTATCCTAGGCCTGATGCTAACCCTATCCCTAACCCTAACACTCTCCTAGGGCTGAGGCTAACCCTAACCCTAACACTATCGTAGGGCTGGTGCTAACCCTAACCCTAACCCAAACACTATCCTAGGGTTGATGCTAACCCGAACCCTAACACTATCCTAGGGCTGATGCTAACCCTAACCCTAACCCTAACACTATCCTTGGACTGATGCTAACCCTAACCCTAACACTATCCTGGGCCTGATGCTAACCCTAACCCTAACACTATCCTAGGGCTGATGCTAACCCTAACCCTAACACTATCCTTGGGCTGATGCTAACCCTAACCCTAACACTAACAATATCCTAGGGCAGATGCTAACCCTAACCCTAACCCTAACACTATACTTGGGCTGATGCTAACCCTAAAACTAACACTATCCTGGGCCTGATGCTAACCCTAACCCTAACTCTAACACTATCCTAGGGCTGATGCTAACCCTAACCCTAACACTATCCTTGGGCTGATGCTAACCCTAACCCTAACCCTAACAATATCCTATGGCAGATGCTAACCCTAACGCTAACCCTAACACTATCCTTGAACTGATGCTAACCCTAACCCTAACCATAACACTATCCTAGGCCTGATGCTAACCCTATCCCTAACCCTAACACTCTCCTAGGGCTGAGGCTAACCCTAACCCTAACACTATCCTAGGGCTCATGCTAACCCTAACCTTAACCCTAACACTATCCTAGGCCTGATGATAACCCTAACCCTAACCCTAACCCTATCCTAGGGTTTATGTTAACCCTAACCCTAACACTATCCTAGGGCTGATGCTAACCCTAACCCTAACACTAACACTATCCTAGGGCGGATGCTAACCCTAACCCTAACACTAACACTATGCTAGGGCTGATGCTAACCCTAACACTAACACTATCCTAGGGCTGATGCTAACCCTAACCCTAACCCTAACATTATCCTAGGGCGGATGCTAACACTAACCCTAACCTAACACTATCCTAGGGCTGATGCTAACCCTAACACTAAAACTCTCCTAGGCCTGATGCTAACCCTAACCCTAACCCTAACACTATCCTAGGGCTAATGCTAACCCTAACCCTAACACTATCCTAGGGCTGATGCTCACCCTAACCCTAACACTATCCTAGGGCTGATGCTAACCCTAACCCTAACTCTAACACTATCTTAGGGCTGAGGCTAACCCTAACCCTAACCCTAACACTCTCCAAGGGCTGATGCTAACCCTAACCCTAACCCTAACACTATCCTAGGGCTGATGCTAACCCTAAACCTAACACTATCCTAGGGCTGATGCTAACCCTAACCCTAACCCTAACACTATCCTAGGGTGGATGCTAACCCTAACCCTAACACTATCCTAGGGCTGATGCTAACCCTAACCCTAACCCTAACACTATCTTAGGGCTGATGCTAACCCTAACCCTAACACTATCCTAGGGCTGATGCTAACCCTAACCCTAACCCTAACACTAACCTAGGGCTGATGCTAACCCTAACCCTAACACTATCCTAGGGCTGATGCTAACCCTAACCCTAACCCTAACACTATCCTAGGGCTGATGCTAACCCTAACCCTAACATTATCCTAGGGCTGATGCTAACGCTAACCCTAACCCTAACACTATCCTAGGGCTGATGCTAACCCTAACACTAACACTATCCTAGGGCAGATGCTAACCCTAACCCTAACCCTAACACTATCCTAGGGCTGATGCTAACCCTAACCCTAACCCAAACACTATCCTAGGGTTGATGCTAACCCTAACCCTAACACTATCCTAGGGCTGATGCTGACCCTAACCCTAACCCTAACACTATCCTTGGACTGATGCTAACCCTAACCCTAACACTATCCTGGGCCTGATGCTAACCCTAACCCTAACCCTAACACTATCCTAGGGCTGATGCTAACCCTAACCCTAACCCTAACATTATCCTAGGGCGGATGCTAACCCTAACCCTAACCCTAACACTATCCTAGGGCTGATGCTAACCCTAACCCTAACACTATCCTAGGGCTGATGCTAACCCTAACACTAACACTATCCTAGGGCTGATGCTAACCCTAACCCTAACCCTAACACTCTCCAAGGGATGATGCTAACCCTAACCCTAACCCTAACACTATCCTAGGGCTGATGCTAACCCTAACCCTAACTCTACACTATCTTAGGGCTGAGGCTAACCCTAACCCTAACACTATCCTACGGCTGATGCTAACCCTAACCCTAACCCTAACACTATCCTAAGGCTGATGCTAACCCTAACCCTAACACTATCCTAGGCCTGATGCTAACCCTAACCCTAACCCTAACACTATCCTAGGGCTGATGCTAACCCTAACCCTAACACTATCCTAGGGCTGATGCTAACCCTAACCCTAACCCTAACACTATCCTAGGGCTGATGCTAACCCTAACCCTAACCCTAACACTATCCTAGGGTTGATGCTAACCCTAACCCTAACACTATCGTAGGCCTGATGATAACCCTAACCCTAACCCTAACACTATCCTAGGGCTGATGCTAACCCTAACCCTAACACTATCCTAGGGCTGATGCTAACCCTAACCCTAACCCTAACACTATCCTAAGTCTGATGCTAACCCTCGACCTCACACTATACTAGGCCTGATGATAACCATAGCCCTAAACTTAACACTATCCTAGGGCTGATGCTAACCATAACCCTAACCCTAACACTATCCTAGAGCTGATGCTAACCCTAACCGTAACACTATCCTAGGCCTGATGATAACCCTAACAGTAACCCTGACACTATCCTAGGGCTGATGCTAACCCTAACACTAACGCTATCCTAGGGCTGATGCTAACCCTAACCCTAACCCTAACACTATCCTAGGCCTGATGCTAACCCTATCCCTAACCCTAACACTCTCCTAGGGCTGAGGCTAACCCTAACCCTAACACTATCGTAGGGCTGGTGCTAACCCTAACCCTAACCCAAACACTATCCTAGGGTTGATGCTAACCCGAACCCTAACACTATCCTAGGGCTGATGCTAACCCTAACCCTAACCCTAACACTATCCTTGGACTGATGCTAACCCTAACCCTAACACTATCCTGGGCCTGATGCTAACCCTAACCCTAACACTATCCTAGGGCTGATGCTAACCCTAACCCTAACACTATCCTTGGGCTGATGCTAACCCTAACCCTAACACTAACAATATCCTAGGGCAGATGCTAACCCTAACCCTAACCCTAACACTATACTTGGGCTGATGCTAACCCTAAAACTAACACTATCCTGGGCCTGATGCTAACCCTAACCCTAACTCTAACACTATCCTAGGGCTGATGCTAACCCTAACCCTAACACTATCCTTGGGCTGATGCTAACCCTAACCCTAACCCTAACAATATCCTATGGCAGATGCTAACCCTAACGCTAACCCTAACACTATCCTTGAACTGATGCTAACCCTAACCCTAACCCTAACACTATCCTAGGCCTGATGCTAACCCTATCCCTAACCCTAACACTCTCCTAGGGCTGAGGCTAACCCTAACCCTAACACTATCCTAGGGCTCATGCTAACCCTAACCCTAACCCTAACACTATCCTAGGCCTGATGATAACCCTAACCCTAACCCTAACCCTATCCTAGGGTTTATGTTAACCCTAACCCTAACACTATCCTAGGGCTGATGCTAACCCTAACCCTAACACTAACACTATCCTAGGGCGGATGCTAACCCTAACCCTAACCCTAACACTATGCTAGGGCTGATGCTAACCCTAACACTAACACTATCCTAGGGCTGATGCTAACCCTAACCCTAACCCTAACATTATCCTAGGGCGGATGCTAACACTAACCCTAACCTAATACTATCCTAGGGCTGATGCTAACCCTAACACTAAAACTCTCCTAGGCCTGATGCTAACCCTAACCCTAACCCTAACACTATCCTAGGGCTAATGCTAACCCTAACCCTAACACTATCCTAGGGCTGATGCTCACCCTAACCCTAACACTATCCTAGGGCTGATGCTAACCCTAACCCTAACTCTAACACTATCTTAGGGCTGAGGCTAACCCTAACCCTAACCCTAACACTCTCCAAGGGCTGATGCTAACCCTAACCCTAACCCTAACACTATCCTAGGGCTGATGCTAACCCTAACCCTAACACTATCCTAGGGCTGATGCTAACCCTAACCCTAACCCTAACACTATCCTAGGGTTGATGCTAACCCTAACCCTAACACTATCCTAGGGCTGATGCTAACCCTAACCCTAACCCTAACACTATCTTAGGGCTGATGCTAACCCTAACCCTAACACTATCCTAGGGCTGATGCTAACCCTAACCCTAACCCTAACACTAACCTAGGGCTGATGCTAACCCTAACCCTAACACTATCCTAGGGCTGATGCTAACCCTAACCCTAACGCTAACACTATCCTAGGGCTGATGCTAACCCTAACCCTAACATTATCCTAGGGCTGATGCTAACGCTAACCCTAACCCTAACACTATCCTAGGGCTGATGCTAACCCTAACACTAACACTATCCTAGGGAAGATGCTAACCCTAACCCTAACCCTAACACTATCCTAGGGCTGATGCTAACCCTAACCCTAACCCAAACACTATCCTAGGGTTGATGCTAACCCTAACCCTAACACTATCCTAGGGCTGATGCTGACCCTAACCCTAACCCTAACACTATCCTTGGACTGATGCTAACCCTAACCCTAACACTATCCTGGGCCTGATGCTAACCCTAACCCTAACCCTAACACTATCCTAGGGCTGATGCTAACCCTAACCCTAACCCTAACATTATCCTAGGGCGGATGCTAACCCTAACCCTAACCCTAACACTATCCTAGGGCTGATGCTAACCCTAACCCTAACACTATCCTAGGGCTGATGCTAACCCTAACACTAACACTATCCTAGGGCTGATGCTAACCCTAACCCTAACCCTAACACTCTACAAGGGATGATGCTAACCCTAACCCTAACCCTAACACTATCCTAGGGCTGATGCTAACCCTAACCCTAACTCTACACTATCTTAGGGCTGAGGCTAACCCTAACTCTAACACTATCCTACGGCTGATGCTAACCCTAACCCTAACCCTAACACTATCCTAGGGCTGATGCTAACCCTAACCCTAACACTATCCTAGGCCTGATGCTAACCCTAACCCTAACCCTAACACTATCCTAGGGCTGATGCTAACCCTAACCCTAACACTATCCTAGGGCTGATGCTAACCCTAACCCTAACCCTAACACTATCCTAGGGCTGATGCTAACCCTAACCCTAACACTATCGTAGGCCTGATGATAACCCTAACCCTAACCCTAACACTATCCTTGGGCTGATGCTAACCCTAACCCTAACACTATCCTAGGGCTGATGCTAACCCTAACCCTAACCCTAACACTATCCTAAGTCTGATGCTAACCCTAGACCTGACACTATACTAGGCCTGATGATAACCATAGCCCTAACTTAACACTATCCTAGGGCTGATGCTAACCCTAACCCTAACCCTAACACTCTCCAAGGGCTGATGCTAACCCTAACCCTAACCCTAACACTATCCTAGGGCTGATGCTAACCCTAACCCTAACACTATCCTAGGGCTGATGCTAACCCTAACCCTAACCCTAACACTATCCTAGGGTTGATGCTAACCCTAACCCTAACACTATCCTAGGGCTGATGCTAAACCTAACCCTAACCCAAACACTATCCTAGGGTTGATGCTAACCCGAACCCTAACACTATCCTAGGGCTGATGCTAACCCTAACCCTAACCCTAACACTATCCTTGGACTGATGCTAACCCTAACCCTAACACTATCCTGGGCCTGATGCTAACCCTGACCCTAACACTATCCTAGGGCTGATGCTAACCCTAACCCTAACACTATCCTTGGGCTGATGCTAACCCTAACCCTAACCCTAACAATATCCTAGGGCAGATGCTAACCCTAACCCTAACACTAACACTATACTTGGGCTGATGCTAACCCTAAAACTAACACTATCCTGGGCCTGATGCTAACCCTATCCCTAACTCTAACACTATCCTAGGGCTGATGCTAACCCTAACCCTAACACTATCCTTGGGCTGATGCTAACCCTAACCCTAACCCTAACAATATCCTATGGCAGATGCTAACCCTAACGCTAACCCTAACACTATCCTTGAACTGATGCTAACCCTAACCCTAACCCTAACACTATCCTAGGCCTGATGCTAACCCTATCCCTAACCCTAAAACTCTCCTAGGGCTGAGGCTAACCCTAACCCTAACACTATCCTAGGGCTGATACTAACCTTAACCCTAACCCAAACACTATCCTAGGGTTGATGCTAACCCTAACCCTAACACTATCCTAGGCCTGATGCTAACCCTAACCCTAACACTAACACTATCATTGGGCTGATGCTAACCCTAACCCTAACCCTAACACTATCCCAGGGCTGATGCTAACCCTAACCCTAACACTATCCTGGGCCTGATGCTAACCCTAACCCTAACCCTAACACTATCCTAGGGCTGATGCTAACCCTAACCCTAACCCTAACATTATCCTAGGGCGGATGCTAACCCTAACCCTAACCCTAACACTATCCTAGGGCTGATGCTAACCCTAACCCTAACACTATCCTAGGGCTGATGCTAACCCTAACACTAACACTATCCTAGGGCTGATGCTAACCCTAACCCTAACCCTAACACTCTCCAAGGGATGATGCTAACCCTAACCCTAACCCTAACACTATCCTAGGGCTGATGCTAACCCTAACCCTAACTCTACCCTATCTTAGGGCTGAGGCTAACCCTAACCCTAACACTATCCTACGGCTGATGCTAACCCTAACCCTAACCCTAACACTATCCTAAGGCTGATGCTAACCCTAACCCTAACACTATCCTAGGCCTGATGCTAACCCTAACCCTAACCCTAACACTATCCTAGGGCTGATGCTAACCCTAACCCTAACACTATCCTAGGGCTGATGCTAACCCTAACCCTAACCCTAACACTATCCTAGGGCTGATGCTAACCCTAACCCTAACCCTAACACTATCCTAGGGCTGATGCTAACCCTAACCCTAACACTATCGTAGGCCTGATGATAACCCTAACCCTAACCCTAACACTATCCTAGGGCTGATGCTAACCCTAACCCTAACACTATCCTAGGGCTGATGCTAACCCTAACCCTAACCCTAACACTATCCTAAGTCTGATGCTAACCCTCGACCTCACACTATACTAGGCCTGATGATAACCATAGCCCTAAACTTAACACTATCCTAGGGCTGATGCTAACCATAACCCTAACCCTAACACTATCCTAGAGCTGATGCTAACCCTAACCGTAACACTATCCTAGGCCTGATGATAACCCTAACAGTAACCCTGACACTATCCTAGGGCTGATGCTAACCCTAACACTAACGCTATCCTAGGGCTGATGCTAACCCTAACCCTAACCCTAACACTATCCTAGGCCTGATGCTAACCCTATCCGTAACCCTAACACTCTCCTAGGGCTGAGGCTAACCCTAACCCTAACACTATCGTAGGGCTGGTGCTAACCCTAACCCTAACCCAAACACTATCCTAGGGTTGATGCTAACCCGAACCCTACCACTATCCTAGGGCTGATGCTAACCCTAACCCTAACCCTAACACTATCCTTGGACTGATGCTAACCCTAACCCTAACACTATCCTGGGCCTGATGCTAACCCTAACCCTAACACTATCCTAGGGCTGATGCTAACCCTAACCCTAACACTATCCTTGGGCTGATGCTAACCCTAACCCTAACACTAACAATATCCTAGGGCAGATGCTAACCCTAACCCTAACCCTAACACTATACTTGGGCTGATGCTAACCCTAAAACTAACACTATCCTGGGCCTGATGCTAACCCTAACCCTAACTCTAACACTATCCTAGGGCTGATGCTAACCCTAACCCTAACACTATCCTTGGGCTGATGCTAACCCTAACCCTAACCCTAACAATATCCTATGGCAGATGCTAACCCTAACGCTAACCCTAACACTATCCTTGAACTGATGCTAACCCTAACCCTAACCCTAACACTATCCTAGGCCTGATGCTAACCCTATCCCTAACCCTAACACTCTCCTAGGGCGGAGGCTAACCCTAACCCTAACACTATCCTAGGGCTCATGCTAACCCTAACCCTAACCCTAACACTATCCTAGGCCTGATGATAACCCTAACCCTAACCCTAACCCTATCCTAGGGTTTATGTTAACCCTAACCCTAACACTATCCTAGGGCTGATGCTAACCCTAACCCTAACACTAACACTATCCTAGGGCGGATGCTAACCCTAACCCTAACCCTAACACTATGCTAGGGCTGATGCTAACCCTAACACTAACACTATCCTAGGGCTGATGCTAACCCTAACCCTAACCCTAACATTATCCTAGGGCGGATGCTAACACTAACCCTAACCTAACACTATCCTAGGGCTGATGCTAACCCTAACACTAAAACTCTCCTAGCCCTGATGCTAACCCTAACCCTAACCCTAACACTATCCTAGGGCTAATGCTAACCCTAACCCTAACACTATCCTAGGGCTGATGCTCACCCTACCCCTAACACTATCCTAGGGCTGATGCTAACCCTAACCCTAACTCTAACACTATCTTAGGGCTGAGGCTAACCCTAACCCTAACCCTAACACTCTCCAAGGGCTGATGCTAACCCTAACCCTAACCCTAACACTATCCTAGGGCTGATGCTAACCCTAACCCTAACACTATCCTAGGGCTGATGCTAACCCTAACCCTAACCCTAACACTATCCTAGGGTTGATGCTAACCCTAACCCTAACACTATCCTAGGGCTGATGCTAACCCTAACCCTAACCCTAACACTATCTTAGGGCTGATGCTAACCCTAACCCTAACACTATCCTAGGGCTGATGCTAACCCTAACCCTAACCCTAACACTAACCTAGGGCTGATGCTAACCCTAACCCTAACACTATCCTAGGGCTGATGCTAACCCTAACCCTAACCCTAACACTATCCTAGGGCTGATGCTAACCCTAACCCTAACATTATCCTAGGGCTGATGCTAACGCTAACCCTAACCCTAACACTATCCTAGGGCTGATGCTAACCCTAACACTAACACTATCCTAGGGCAGATGCTAACCCTAACCCTAACCCTAACACTATCCTAGGGCTGATGCTAACCCTAACCCTAACCCAAACACTATCCTAGGGTTGATGCTAACCCTAACCCTAACACTATCCTAGGGCTGATGCTGACCCTAACCCTAACCCTAACACTATCCTTGGACTGATGCTAACCCTAACCCTAACACTATCCTGGGCCTGATGCTAACCCTAACCCTAACCCTAACACTATCCTAGGGCTGATGCTAACCCTAACCCTAACCCTAACATTATCCTAGGGCGGATGCTAACCCTAACCCTAACCCTAACACTATCCTAGGGCTGATGCTAACCCTAACCCTAACACTATCCTAGGGCTGATGCTAACCCTAACACTAACACTATCCTAGGGCTGATGCTAACCCTAACCCTAACCCTAACACTCTCCAAGGGATGATGCTAACCCTAACCCTAACCCTAACACTATCCTAGGGCTGATGCTAACCCTAACCCTAACTCTACACTATCTTAGGGCTGAGGCTAACCCTAACTCTAACACTATCCTACTGCTGATGCTAACCCTAACCCTAACCCTAACACTATCCTAGGGCTGATGCTAACCCTAACCCTAACACTATCCTAGGCCTGATGCTAACCCTAACCCTAACCCTAACACTATCCTAGGGCTGATGCTAACCCTAACCCTAACACTATCCTAGGGCTGATGCTAACCCTAACCCTAACCCTAACACTATCCTAGGGCTGATGCTAACCCTAACCCTAACACTATCGTAGGCCTGATGATAACCCTAACCCTAACCCTAACACTATCCTTGGGCTGATGCTAACCCTAACCCTAACACTATCCTAGGGCTGATGCTAACCCTAACCCTAACCCTAACACTATCTTAAGTCTGATGCTAACCCTAGACCTGACACTATACTAGGCCTGATGATAACCATAGCCCTAAACTTAACACTATCCTAGGGCTGATGCTAACCCTAACCCTAACCCTAACACTCTCCAAGGGCTGATGCTAACCCTAACCCTAACCCTAACACTATCCTAGGGCTGATGCTAACCCTAACCCTAACACTATCCTAGGGCTGATGCTAACCCTAACGCTAACCCTAACACTATCCTTGAACTGATGCTAACCCTAACCCTAACCCTAACACTATCCTAGGCCTGATGCTAACCCTATCCCTAACCCTAACACTCTCCTAGGGCTGAGGCTAACCCTAACCCTAACACTATCCTAGGGCTGATACTAACCTTAACCCTAACCCAAACACTATCCTAGGGTTGATGCTAACCCTAACCCTAACACTATCCTAGGCCTGATGCTAACCCTAACCCTAACACTGTCCTGGGCCTGATGCTAACCCTAACCCTAACACTATCCTAGGGCTGATGCTAACCCTAACCCTAACACTATCCTTGGGCTGATGCTAACCCCAACCCTAACCCTAACAATATCCTAGGGCAGATGCTAACCCTAACCCTAACCCTAACACTATACTTGGGCTGATGCTAACCCTAAAACTAACACTATCCTGGGCCTGATGCTAACCCTAACCCTAACCCTAACACTATCCTAGGGCTGATGCTAACCCTAACCCTAACACTATCCTTGGGCTGATGCTAACCCTAACCCTAACCCTAACAATATCCTATGGCAGATGCTAACCCTAACGCTAACCCTAACACTATCCTTGAACTGATGCTAACCCTAACCCTAACCCTAACACTATCCTAGGCCTGATGCTAACCCTATCCCTAACCCTAACACTCTCCTAGGGCTGAGGCTAACCCTAACCCTAAACCTAACACTATCCTAGAGCTGATGCTAACCCTAACCCTAACCCTAACCCTAACCCTAATACTATCCTACGGCTGATGCTAACCCTAACCCTAACCCTAACACTATCCTAGGTCTGATGCTAACCCTAACCCTAACACTATCCTAGGGCTGATGCTAAAACTAACAGTAACCCTAACACTATCCTAGGGCTGATGCTAACCCTAACCCTAACACTATCCTAGGGCTGATGCTAACCCTAACCCTAACCCTAACACTATCCCAGGGCTGATGCTAACCCTAACCCTAACACTATCCTAGGGCTGATGCTAACCCTAACCCTAACACTATCCTAGGGCTGATGGTAACCCTAACCCTAACCGTAACATTATCCCAGGGCTGATGGTAACCCTAACCCTAACACTATCCTAGGGCTGATGCTAACCCTAACCCTAACCCTAACACTATCCTAGGGCTGATGCTAACCCTAACCCTAAACCTAACACTATCCTAGAGCTGATGCTAACCCTAACCCTAACCCTAACCCTAACCCTAATACTATCCTACGGCTGATGCTAACCCTAACCCTAACCCTAACACTATCCTAGGGCTGATGCTAACCCTAACACTAACACTATCCTAGGGCTGATGCTAATCCTAACCCTACCCCTAACACTATCCTAGGGCTGATGCTAACCCTAACCCTAACGCTAACACTATCCTAGGCCTGAGGGTAACCCTAACCCTAACACTATCCTACGGCTGATGCTAACCCTAACCCTAACCCTAACACTATGCTAAGGCTGATGGTAACCCTAACACTAACACTATCCCAAGCCTGGTGCTAACCCTAACTCTAACCCTAACACTATCCTAGGGCTGATGCTAACCCTAACCCTAACCCTAACACTATCCTAGGGCGGATGCTAACCCTAACCCTAACCCTAACACTATCCTAGGGCGGATGCTAACCCTAACCCTAACCCTAACACTATCCTAGGGCTGATGCTAACCATAACACTAACACTATCCTAGGGCAGATGCTAACCCTAACCCTAACCCTATCACTATCCTAGGGCGGATGCTAACCCTAACCCTAACCCTAACACTATCCTAGGGCTGATGCTAACCATAACACTAACACTATCCTAGGGCTGATGCTAACACTAACCCTAACCCTAACACTATCCTAGGGCTGATGCTAACCCTAACCCTAACCCTAACACTATCCTAGGGCGGATGCTCACCCTAACCCTAACCCTAACACTATCCTAGGGCTGATGCTAACCATAACACTAACACTATCCTAGGGCTGATGCTAACCCTAACCTTAATCCTAACACTATCCTAGGGCTGATGCTAACCCTAACCCTAACCCTAACACTATCCTAGGGCTGATGCTAACCCTAACCCTAACAATATCCTAGGCCTGATGATAACCATAACCCTAACCCTAACACTATCCTAGGGCTGATGCTAACCATAACCCTAACACTATCCTAGGGCTGATGCTAACCCTAACCCTAACCCTAACACTATCCTAGGGCTGATGCTAAACTTAACCCTAACACTAACGCTATCCTAGGGCTGATTCTAACCGTAACCCTAACACTATCTTAGGCCTGATGCTAACCCTAACCCTTACCCTAACACTATCCTAGGGCTGATGCTAAACCTAACCATAACCCTAACACTATCCTAGTGCTGATGCTAACCCTAACACTAACCCTAACACTATCCTAGGGCTGATGCTAACCCTAACCCTAACACTATCCTAGGCCTGATGCTAACCCTAACCCTAACACTATCCTAGGGCTCATGCTAACCCTAACCCTAACCCTAACACTATCGAAGGCCTGATGCTAACCCTATCCCTAACCCTAACACTCTCCTAGGGCTGAGGCTAACCCTAACCCTAACACTATCCTAGGGCTGATGCTAACCCTAACCCTAACCCTAACACTATCCTAGGGCTGATGCTAAAACTAACCCTAAACCTAACACTATCCTAGGGCTGATGCTAACCCTAACCCTAACACTATCCTAGGGCTGATGCTAACCCTAATCCTAACCCTAACACTAACCTAGGGCTGATGCTAACCCTAACCCTAACACTATCCTAGGGCTGATGCTAACCCTAACCCTAACCCTAACACTATCCTAGGGCTGATGCTAACCCTAACCCTAACATTATCCTAGGGCTGATGCTAACGCTAACCCTAACCCTAACACTATCCTAGGGCTGATGCTAACCCTAACACTAACACTATCCTAGGGCAGATGCTAACCCTAACCCTAACCCTAACACTATCCTAGGGCTGATGCTAACCCTAACCCTAACCCAAACACTATCCTAGGGTTGATGCTAACCCTAACCCTAACACTATCCTAGGGCTGATGCTGACCCTAACCCTAACCCTAACACTATCCTTGGACTGATGCTAACCCTAACCCTAACACTATCCTGGGCCTGATGCTAACCCTAACCCTAACCCTAACACTATCCTAGGGCTGATGCTAACCCTAACCCTAACCCTAACATTATCCTAGGGCGGATGCTAACCCTAACCCTAACCCTAACACTATCCTAGGGCTGATGCTAACCCTAACCCTAACACTATCCTAGGGCTGATGCTAACCCTAACACTAACACTATCCTAGGGCTGATGCTAACCCTAACCCTAACCCTAACACTCTCCAAGGGATGATGCTAACCCTAACCCTAACCCTAACACTATCCTAGGGCTGATGCTAACCCTAACCCTAACTCTACACTATCTTAGGGCTGAGGCTAACCCTAACTCTAACACTATCCTACTGCTGATGCTAACCCTAACCCTAACCCTAACACTATCCTAGGGCTGATGCTAACCCTAACCCTAACACTATCCTAGGCCTGATGCTAACCCTAACCCTAACCCTAACACTATCCTAGGGCTGATGCTAACCCTAACCCTAACACTATCCTAGGGCTGATGCTAACCCTAACCCTAACCCTAACACTATCCTAGGGCTGATGCTAACCCTAACCCTAACACTATCGTAGGCCTGATGATAACCCTAACCCTAACCCTAACACTATCCTTGGGCTGATGCTAACCCTAACCCTAACACTATCCTAGGGCTGATGCTAACCCTAACCCTAACCCTAACACTATCCTAAGTCTGATGCTAACCCTAGACCTGACACTATACTAGGCCTGATGATAACCATAGCCCTAAACTTAACACTATCCTAGGACTGATGCTAACCCTAACCCTAACCCTAACACTCTCCAAGGGCTGATGCTAACCCTAACCCTAACCCTAACACTATCCTAGGGCTGATGCTAACCCTAACCCTAACACTATCCTAGGGCTGATGCTAACCCTAACCCTAACCCTAACACTATCCTAGGGTTGATGCTAACCCTAACCCTAACACTATCCTAGGGCTGATGCTAACCCTAACCCTAACCCAAACACTATCCTAGGGTTGATGCTAACCCGAACCCTAACACTATCCTAGGGCTGATGCTAACCCTAACCCTAACCCTAACACTATCCTTGGACTGATGCTAACCCTAACCCTAACACTATCCTGGGCCTGATGCTAACCCTGACCCTAACACTATCCTAGGGCTGATGCTAACCCTAACCCTAACACTATCCTTGGGCTGATGCTAACCCTAACCCTAACCCTAACAATATCCTAGGGCAGATGCTAACCCTAACCCTAACCCTAACACTATACTTGGGCTGATGCTAACCCTAAAACTAACACTATCCTGGGCCTGATGCTAACCCTATCCCTAACTCTAACACTATCCTAGGGCTGATGCTAACCCTAACCCTAACACTATCCTTGGGCTGATGCTAACCCTAACCCTAACCCTAACAATATCCTATGGCAGATGCTAACCCTAACGCTAACCCTAACACTATCCTTGAACTGATGCTAACCCTAACCCTAACCCTAACACTATCCTAGGCCTGATGCTAACCCTATCCCTAACCCTAACACTCTCCTAGGGCTGAGGCTAACCCTAACCCTAACACTATCCTAGGGCTGATACTAACCTTAACCCTAACCCAAACACTATCCTAGGGTTGATGCTAACCCTAACCCTAACACTATCCTAGGCCTGATGCTAACCCTAACCCTAACACTAACACTATCATTGGGCTGATGCTAACCCTAACCCTAACACTGTCCTGGGCCTGATGCTAACCCTAACCCTAACACTATCCTAGGGCTGATGCTAACCCTAAACCTAACACTATCCTTGGGCTGATGCTAACCCCAACCCTAACCCTAACAATATCCTAGGGCAGATGCTAACCCTAACCCTAACCCTAACACTATACTTGGGCTGATGCTAACCCTAAAACTAACACTATCCTGGGCCTGATGCTAACCCTAACCCTAACCCTAACACTATCCTAGGGCTGATGCTAACCCTAACCCTAACACTATCCTTGGGCTGATGCTAACCCTAACCCTAACCCTAACAATATCCTATGGCAGATGCTAACCCTAACGCTAACCCTAACACTATCCTTGAACTGATGCTAACCCTAACCCTAACCCTAACACTATCCTAGGCCTGATGCTAACCCTATCCCTAACCCTAACACTCTCCTAGGGCTGAGGCTAACCCTAACCCTAAACCTAACACTATCCTAGAGCTGATGCTAACCCTAACCCTAACCCTAACCCTAACCCTAATACTATCCTACGGCTGATGCTAACCCTAACCCTAACCCTAACACTATCCTAGGTCTGATGCTAACCCTAACCCTAACACTATCCTAGGGCTGATGCTAAAACTAACAGTAACCCTAACACTATCCTAGGGCTGATGCTAACCCTAACCCTAACACTATCCTAGGGCTGATGCTAACCCTAACCCTAACCCTAACACTATCCCAGGGCTGATGCTAACCCTAACCCTAACACTATCCTAGGGCTGATGCTAACCCTAACCCTAACACTATCCTAGGGCTGATGGTAACCCTAACCCTAACCGTAACATTATCCCAGGGCTGATGGTAACCCTAACCCTAACACTATCCTAGGGCTGATGCTAACCCTAACCCTAACCCTAACACTATCCTAGGGCTGATGCTAACCCTAACCCTAAACCTAACACTATCCTAGAGCTGATGCTAACCCTAACCCTAACCCTAACCCTAACCCTAACCCTAATACTATCCTACGGCTGATGCTAACCCTAACCCTAACCCTAACACTATCCTAGGGCTGATGCTAACCCTAACACTAACACTATCCTAGGGCTGATGCTAATCCTAACCCTACCCCTAACACTATCCTAGGGCTGATGCTAACCCTAACCCTAACGCTAACACTATCCTAGGCCTGAGGGTAACCCTAACCCTAACACTATCCTACGGCTGATGCTAACCCTAACCCTAACCCTAACACTATGCTAAGGCTGATGGTAACCCTAACACTAACACTATCCCAAGCCTGGTGCTAACCCTAACTCTAACCCTAACACTATCCTAGGGCTGATGCTAACCCTAACCCTAACCCTAACACTATCCTAGGGCGGATGCTAACCCTAACCCTAACCCTAACACTATCCTAGGGCGGATGCTAACCCTAACCCTAACCCTAACACTATCCTAGGGCTGATGCTAACCATAACACTAACACTATCCTAGGGCAGATGCTAACCCTAACCCTAACCCTATCACTATCCTAGGGCGGATGCTAACCCTAACCCTAACCCTAACACTATCCTAGGGCTGATGCTAACCATAACACTAACACTATCCTAGGGCTGATGCTAACACTAACCCTAACCCTAACACTATCCTAGGGCTGATGCTAACCCTAACCCTAACTCTAACACTATCTTAGGGCTGATGCTAACCCTAACCCTAACCCTAACACTATCCTAGGGCGGATGCTCACCCTAACCCTAACCCTAACACTATCCTAGGGCTGATGCTAACCATAACACTAACACTATCCTAGGGCTGATGCTAACCCTAACCTTAATCCTAACACTATCCTAGGGCTGATGCTAACCCTAACCCTAACCCTAACACTATCCTAGGGCTGATGCTAACCCTAACCCTAACAATATCCTAGGCCTGATGATAACCATAACCCTAACCCTAACACTATCCTAGGGCTGATGCTAACCATAACCCTAACACTATCCTAGGGCTGATGCTAACCCTAACCCTAACCCTAACACTATCCTAGGGCTGATGCTAAACTTAACCCTAACCCTAACGCTATCCTAGGGCTGATTCTAACCGTAACCCTAACACTATCTTAGGCCTGATGCTAACCCTAACCCTTACCCTAACACTATCCTAGGGCTGATGCTAAACCTAACCATAACCCTAACACTATCCTAGTGCTGATGCTAACCCTAACACTAACCCTAACACTATCCTAGGGCTGATGCTAACCCTAACCCTAACACTATCCTAGGCCTGATGCTAACCCTAACCCTAACACTATCCTAGGGCTCATGCTAACCCTAACCCTAACCCTAACACTATCGAAGGCCTGATGCTAACCCTATCCCTAACCCTAACACTCTCCTAGGGCTGAGGCTAACCCTAACCCTAACACTATCCTAGGGCTGATGCTAACCCTAACCCTAACCCTAACACTATCCTAGGGCTGATGCTAAAACTAACCCTAACCCTAACACTATCCTAGGGCTGATGCTAACCCTAACCCTAACACTATCCTAGGGCTGATGCTAACCCTAATCCTAACCCTAACACTATCCCAGGGCTGATGCTAACCCTAACCCTAACACTATCCTAGGGCTGATGCTAACCCTAACCCTAACCCTAACACTATCCTAGGGCTGATGCTAACCCTAACCCTAACACTATCCTAGGGCTGATGCTAACCCTAACCCTAACACTATCCTATGCCTGATGCTAACCCTAACCCTAACCCTAACACTATCCTAGGGCTGATGCTAACCCTAACCGTAACACTATCCTAGGGCTGATGCTAACCCTAACCCTAACCCTAACACTATCCTAGGGCTGATGCTAACACTAACGCTAACCCTAAAACTATCCTTGAACTGATGCTAACCCTAACCCTAACCCTAACACTATCCTAGGCCTGAGGATAACCCTAACCCTAACCCTAAGACTATCCTAGGGTTTATGTTAACCCTAACAGTAACACTATCCTAGGGCTGATGCTAACCCTAACCCTACCACTATCTTGGGCCTGATGCTAACCCTAACCCTAACACTAACACTATCCTAGGGCTGATGCTAACCCTAACCCTAACACTATCCCAGGGCTGATGCTAACCCTAACCCTAACCCTAACACTATCCTAGGGCTGATGCTAACCCTAACGCTAACCCTAACACTATCCTTGAACTAATGCTAACCGTAACCCTAACCCTAACACTATCCTAGGCTTGATGATAACCCTAACCATAACCCTAACACTATCCTAGGTTTTATGTTAACCCTAATCCTAACACTATCCTAGGGCTGATCCTAACCCTAACCCTAACCCTAACACTATCCTAGGGCGGACGCTAAACCTAACCCTAACCCTAACACTATCCTAGGGCTGATTCTAACCATAACACTAACACTATCCTAGGGCTGATGCTAACCCTAATCCTAACCCTAACACTATCCTAGGGCTGATGCTAACCCTAACCCTAACTCTAACACTATCTTAGGGCTGAGGCTAACCCTAACCCTAACACTATCCTACGGCTGATGCTAACCCTAACCTTAACCCTAACACTATCCTGGGCTCATGCTAACCCTAACCCTAACACTATCCTAGGCCTGATGCTAACCCTAACCCTAACCCTAACACTATCCTATTGCTGATGCTCACCCTAACCCTAACACTATCCTAGGGCTGATGCTAACCTTAACCCTAACCCTAACACTATCCTAGGGCTGATGCTAACCCTAACCCTAACACTATCCTAGGCCTGATGATAACCCTAACCCTAACCCTAACACTATCCTAGGGCTGATGCTAACCCTAACCCTAACACTATCCTAGGCCTGATGATAACCCTAACCCTAACCCTAACACTATCCTAGGGCTGATGCTAAACCTAACCCTAACCCTAACACTATCCTAGGGCTGATGCTAACTTAACACTAACCCTAACGCTATCCTACGGTTGATTCTAACCGTAACCCTAACACTATCCTAGGCCTGATGCTAACCCTAAGCCTAACCCTAACACTATCCTAGGGCTGATGCTAACCCTAACCCTAACACTATCCTAGGGCTGATGCTAACCCTAACCCTAACACTATCCTAGGGCTGATGCTAACCCTAACCCTAACCCTAACACTATCCTAGGGCTGATGCTATCCCTAACCCTAACTCTAACACTATCGTAGGGCTGAGGCTAACCCTAACCCTAACACTATCCTACGGCTGACGATAACCCTAACCTTAACCCTAACACTATCCTAGGGCTGATGCTAACCCTAACCCTAACACTATCCTAGGCCTGATGCGAACCCTAACCCTAACCCTAACACTATCCTAGAGCTGATGCTAACCCTAAACCTAACACTATCCTAGGGCTGATGCTAACCCTAACCCTAACCCTAACACTATCCTAGGGCTGATGCTAACCCTAACTCTAACACTATCCTAGGCCTGATGATAACCCTAACCCTAACCATAACACTATCCTAGGGCTGATGCTAACCCTAACCCTAACACTATCCTAGGGCTGATGCTAACCCTAACCCTAACCCTAACAGTATCCTAGGACTGATGCTAAACTTAACCCTAACACTAACGCTATCCTAGGGCTGATTCTAACCGTAACCCTAACACTATCTTAGGCCTGATGCTAACCCTAACCCTTACCCTAACACTATCCTAGGGCTGATGCTAAACCTAACCATAACCCTAACACTATCCTAGGGCTGATGCTAACCCTAACCCTAACCCTAACACTATCCTATGGCTGATGCTAACCCTAACCCTAACCCTAACACTATCCTAGGGCTGATGCTAACCCTAACCCTAACATTATCCTAGGGCTGATGCTAACGCTAACCCTAACCCTAACACTATCCTAGGGCTGATGCTAACCCTAACACTAACACTATCCTAGGGCAGATGCTAACCCTAACCCTAACCCTAACACTATCCTAGGGCTGATGCTAACCCTAACCCTAACCCAAACACTATCCTAGGGTTGATGCTAACCCTAACCCTAACACTATCCTAGGGCTGATGCTGACCCTAACCCTAACCCTAACACTATCCTTGGACTGATGCTAACCCTAACCCTAACACTATCCTGGGCCTGATGCTAACCCTAACCCTAACCCTAACACTATCCTAGGGCTGATGCTAACCCTAACCCTAACCCTAACATTATCCTAGGGCGGATGCTAACCCTAACCCTAACCCTAACACTATCCTAGGGCTGATGCTAACCCTAACCCTAACACTATCCTAGGGCTGATGCTAACCCTAACACTAACACTATCCTAGGGCTGATGCTAACCCTAACCCTAACCCTAACACTCTCCAAGGGATGATGCTAACCCTAACCCTAACCCTAACACTATCCTAGGGCTGATGCTAACCCTAACCCTAACTCTACACTATCTTAGGGCTGAGGCTAACCCTAACTCTAACACTATCCTACTGCTGATGCTAACCCTAACCCTAACCCTAACACTATCCTAGGGCTGATGCTAACCCTAACCCTAACACTATCCTAGGCCTGATGCTAACCCTAACCCTAACCCTAACACTATCCTAGGGCTGATGCTAACCCTAACCCTAACACTATCCTAGGGCTGATGCTAACCCTAACCCTAACCCTAACACTATCCTAGGGCTGATGCTAACCCTAACCCTAACACTATCGTAGGCCTGATGATAACCCTAACCCTAACCCTAACACTATCCTTGGGCTGATGCTAACCCTAACCCTAACACTATCCTAGGGCTGATGCTAACCCTAACCCTAAGCCTAACACTATCTTAAGTCTGATGCTAACCCTAGACCTGACACTATACTAGGCCTGATGATAACCATAGCCCTAAACTTAACACTATCCTAGGGCTGATGCTAACCCTAACCCTAACCCTAACACTCTCCAAGGGCTGATGCTAACCCTAACCCTAACCCTAACACTATCCTAGGGCTGATGCTAACCCTAACCCTAACACTATCCTAGGGCTGATGCTAACCCTAACGCTAACCCTAACACTATCCTTGAACTGATGCTAACCCTAACCCTAACCCTAACACTATCCTAGGCCTGATGCTAACCCTATCCCTAACCCTAACACTCTCCTAGGGCTGAGGCTAACCCTAACCCTAACACTATCCTAGGGCTGATACTAACCTTAACCCTAACCCAAACACTATCCTAGGGTTGATGCTAACCCTAACCCTAACACTATCCTAGGCCTGATGCTAACCCTAACCCTAACACTAACACTATCATTGGGCTGATGCTAACCCTAACCCTAACACTGTCCTGGGCCTGATGCTAACCCTAACCCTAACACTATCCTAGGGCTGATGCTAACCCTAACCCTAACACTATCCTTGGGCTGATGCTAACCCCAACCCTAACCCTAACAATATCCTAGGGCAGATGCTAACCCTAACCCTAACCCTAACACTATACTTGGGCTGATGCTAACCCTAAAACTAACACTATCCTGGGCCTGATGCTAACCCTAACCCTAACCCTAACACTATCCTAGGGCTGATGCTAACCCTAACCCTAACACTATCCTTGGGCTGATGCTAACCCTAACCCTAACCCTAACAATATCCTATGGCAGATGCTAACCCTAACGCTAACCCTAACACTATCCTTGAACTGATGCTAACCCTAACCCTAACCCTAACACTATCCTAGGCCTGATGCTAACCCTATCCCTAACCCTAACACTCTCCTAGGGCTGAGGCTAACCCTAACCCTAAACCTAACACTATCCTAGAGCTGATGCTAACCCTAACCCTAACCCTAACCCTAACCATAATACTATCCTACGGCTGATGCTAACCCTAACCCTAACCCTAACACTATCCTAGGTCTGATGCTAACCCTAACCCTAACACTATCCTAGGGCTGATGCTAAAACTAACAGTAACCCTAACACTATCCTAGGGCTGATGCTAACCCTAACCCTAACCCTAACACTATCCTAGGGCTGATGCTAACCCTAACCCTAACAATATCCTAGGCCTGATGATAACCATAACCCTAACCCTAACACTATCCTAGGGCTGATGCTAACCATAACCCTAACACTATCCTAGGGCTGATGCTAACCCTAACCCTAACCCTAACACTATCCTAGGGCTGATGCTAAACTTAACCCTAACCCTAACGCTATCCTAGGGCTGATTCTAACCGTAACCCTAACACTATCTTAGGCCTGATGCTAACCCTAACCCTTACCCTAACACTATCCTAGGGCTGATGCTAAACCTAACCATAACCCTAACACTATCCTAGTGCTGATGCTAACCCTAACACTAACCCTAACACTATCCTAGGGCTGATGCTAACCCTAACCCTAACACTATCCTAGGCCTGATGCTAACCCTAACCCTAACACTATCCTAGGGCTCATGCTAACCCTAACCCTAACCCTAACACTATCGAAGGCCTGATGCTAACCCTATCCCTAACCCTAACACTCTCCTAGGGCTGAGGCTAACCCTAACCCTAACACTATCCTAGGGCTGATGCTAACCCTAACCCTAACCCTAACACTATCCTAGGGCTGATGCTAAAACTAACCCTAACCCTAACACTATCCTAGGGCTGATGCTAACCCTAACCCTAACACTATCCTAGGGCTGATGCTAACCCTAATCCTAACCCTAACACTATCCCAGGGCTGATGCTAACCCTAACCCTAACACTATCCTAGGGCTGATGCTAACCCTAACCCTAACCCTAACACTATCCTAGGGCTGATGCTAACCCTAACCCTAACACTATCCTAGGGCTGATGCTAACCCTAACCCTAACACTATCCTATGCCTGATGCTAACCCTAACCCTAACCCTAACACTATCCTAGGGCTGATGCTAACCCTAACCGTAACACTATCCTAGGGCTGATGCTAACCCTAACCCTAACCCTAACACTATCCTAGGGCTGATGCTAACACTAACGCTAACCCTAAAACTATCCTTGAACTGATGCTAACCCTAACCCTAACCCTAACACTATCCTAGGCCTGAGGATAACCCTAACCCTAACCCTAAGACTATCCTAGGGTTTATGTTAACCCTAACAGTAACACTATCCTAGGGCTGATGCTAACCCTAACCCTACCACTATCTTGGGCCTGATGCTAACCCTAACCCTAACACTAACACTATCCTAGGGCTGATGCTAACCCTAACCCTAACACTATCCCAGGGCTGATGCTAACCCTAACCCTAACCCTAACACTATCCTAGGGCTGATGCTAACCCTAACGCTAACCCTAACACTATCCTTGAACTAATGCTAACCGTAACCCTAACCCTAACACTATCCTAGGCTTGATGATAACCCTAACCATAACCCTAACACTATCCTAGGTTTTATGTTAACCCTAATCCTAACACTATCCTAGGGCTGATCCTAACCCTAACCCTAACCCTAACACTATCCTAGGGCGGATGCTAAACCTAACCCTAACCCTAACACTATCCTAGGGCTGATTCTAACCATAACACTAACACTATCCTAGGGCTGATGCTAACCCTAATCCTAACCCTAACACTATCCTAGGGCTGATGCTAACCCTAACCCTAACTCTAACACTATCTTAGGGCTGAGGCTAACCCTAACCCTAACACTATCCTACGGCTGATGCTAACCCTAACCTTAACCCTAACACTATCCTGGGCTCATGCTAACCCTAACCCTAACACTATCCTAGGCCTGATGCTAACCCTAACCCTAACCCTAACACTATCCTATTGCTGATGCTCACCCTAACCCTAACACTATCCTAGGGCTGATGCTAACCTTAACCCTAACCCTAACACTATCCTAGGGCTGATGCTAACCCTAACCCTAACACTATCCTAGGCCTGATGATAACCCTAACCCTAACCCTAACACTATCCTAGGGCTGATGCTAACCCTAACCCTAACACTATCCTAGGCATGATGATAACCCTAACCCTAACCCTAACACTATCCTAGGGCTGATGCTAAACCTAACCCTAACCCTAACACTATCCTAGGGCTGATGCTAACTTAACACTAACCCTAACGCTATCCTACGGTTGATTCTAACCGTAACCCTAACACTATCCTAGGCCTGATGCTAACCCTAAGCCTAACCCTAACACTATCCTAGGGCTGATGCTAACCCTAACCCTAACACTATCCTAGGGCTGATGCTAACCCTAACCCTAACACTATCCTAGGGCTGATGCTAACCCTAACCCTAACCCTAACACTATCCTAGGGCTGATGCTATCCCTAACCCTAACTCTAACACTATCGTAGGGCTGAGGCTAACCCTAACCCTAACACTATCCTACGGCTGACGATAACCCTAACCTTAACCCTAACACTATCCTAGGGCTGATGCTAACCCTAACCCTAACACTATCCTAGGCCTGATGCGAACCCTAACCCTAACCCTAACACTATCCTAGAGCTGATGCTAACCCTAAACCTAACACTATCCTAGGGCTGATGCTAACCCTAACCCTAACCCTAACACTATCCTAGGGCTGATGCTAACCCTAACTCTAACACTATCCTAGGCCTGATGATAACCCTAACCCTAACCATAACACTATCCTAGGGCTGATGCTAACCCTAACCCTAACACTATCCTAGGGCTGATGCTAACCCTAACCCTAACCCTAACAGTATCCTAGGACTGATGCTAAACTTAACCCTAACACTAACGCTATCCTAGGGCTGATTCTAACCGTAACCCTAACACTATCTTAGGCCTGATGCTAACCCTAACCCTTACCCTAACACTATCCTAGGGCTGATGCTAAACCTAACCATAACCCTAACACTATCCTAGGGCTGATGCTAACCCTAACCCTAACCCTAACACTATCCTAGGGCTGATGCTAACCCTAACCCTAACCCTAACACTATCCTAGGGCTGATGCTAACCCTAACCCTAACATTATCCTAGGGCTGATGCTAACGCTAACCCTAACCCTAACACTATCCTAGGGCTGATGCTAACCCTAACACTAACACTATCCTAGGGCAGATGCTAACCCTAACCCTAACCCTAACACTATCCTAGGGCTGATGCTAACCCTAACCCTAACCCAAACACTATCCTAGGGTTGATGCTAACCCTAACCCTAACACTATCCTAGGGCTGATGCTGACCCTAACCCTAACCCTAACACTATCCTTGGACTGATGCTAACCCTAACCCTAACACTATCCTGGGCCTGATGCTAACCCTAACCCTAACCCTAACACTATCCTAGGGCTGATGCTAACCCTAACCCTAACCCTAACATTATCCTAGGGCGGATGCTAACCCTAACCCTAACCCTAACACTATCCTAGGGCTGATGCTAACCCTAACCCTAACACTATCCTAGGGCTGATGCTAACCCTAACACTAACACTATCCTAGGGCTGATGCTAACCCTAACCCTAACCCTAACACTCTCCAAGGGATGATGCTAACCCTAACCCTAACCCTAACACTATCCTAGGGCTGATGCTAACCCTAACCCTAACTCTACACTATCTTAGGGCTGAGGCTAACCCTAACTCTAACACTATCCTACTGCTGATGCTAACCCTAACCCTAACCCTAACACTATCCTAGGGCTGATGCTAACCCTAACCCTAACACTATCCTAGGCCTGATGCTAACCCTAACCCTAACCCTAACACTATCCTAGGGCTGATGCTAACCCTAACCCTAACACTATCCTAGGGCTGATGCTAACCCTAACCCTAACCCTAACACTATCCTAGGGCTGATGATAACCCTAACCCTAACACTATCGTAGGCCTGATGATAACCCTAACCCTAACCCTAACACTATCCTTGTGCTGATGCTAACCCTAACCCTAACACTATCCTAGGGCTGATGCTAACCCTAACCCTAACCCTAACACTATCTTAAGTCTGATGCTAACCCTAGACCTGACACTATACTAGGCCTGATGATAACCATAGCCCTAAACTTAACACTATCCTAGGGCTGATGCTAACCCTAACCCTAACCCTAACACTCTCCAAGGGCTGATGCTAACCCTAACCCTAACCCTAACACTATCCTAGGGCTGATGCTAACCCTAACCCTAACACTATCCTAGGGCTGATGCTAACCCTAACGCTAACCCTAACACTATCCTTGAACTGATGCTAACCCTAACCCTAACCCTAACACTATCCTAGGCCTGATGCTAACCCTATCCCTAACCCTAACACTCTCCTAGGGCTGAGGCTAACCCTAACCCTAACACTATCCTAGGGCTGATACTAACCTTAACCCTAACCCAAACACTATCCTAGGGTTGATGCTAACCCTAACCCTAACACTATCCTAGGCCTGATGCTAACCCTAACCCTAACACTAACACTATCATTGGGCTGATGCTAACCCTAACCCTAACACTGTCCTGGGCCTGATGCTAACCCTAACCCTAACACTATCCTAGGGCTGATGCTAACCCTAACCCTAACACTATCCTTGGGCTGATGCTAACCCCAACCCTAACCCTAACAATATCCTAGGGCAGATGCTAACCCTAACCCTAACCCTAACACTATACTTGGGCTGATGCTAACCCTAAAACTAACACTATCCTGGGCCTGATGCTAACCCTAACCCTAACCCTAACACTATCCTAGGGCTGATGCTAACCCTAACCCTAACACTATCCTTGGGCTGATGCTAACCCTAACCCTAACCCTAACAATATCCTATGGCAGATGCTAACCCTAACGCTAACCCTAACACTATCCTTGAACTGATGCTAACCCTAACCCTAACCCTAACACTATCCTAGGCCTGATGCTAACCCTATCCCTAACCCTAACACTCTCCTAGGGCTGAGGCTAACCCTAACCCTAAACCTAACACTATCCTAGAGCTGATGCTAACCCTATCCCTAACCCTAACCCTAACCATAATACTATCCTACGGCTGATGCTAACCCTAACCCTAACCCTAACACTATCCTAGGTCTGATGCTAACCCTAACCCTAACACTATCCTAGGGCTGATGCTAAAACTAACAGTAACCCTAACACTATCCTAGGGCTGATGCTAACCCTAACCCTAACCCTAACACTATCCTAGGGCTGATGCTAACCCTAACCCTAACAATATCCTAGGCCTGATGATAACCATAACCCTAACCCTAACACTATCCTAGGGCTGATGCTAACCATAACCCTAACACTATCCTAGGGCTGATGCTAACCCTAACCCTAACCCTAACACTATCCTAGGGCTGATGCTAAACTTAACCCTAACCCTAACGCTATCCTAGGGCTGATTCTAACCGTAACCCTAACACTATCTTAGGCCTGATGCTAACCCTAACCCTTACCCTAACACTATCCTAGGGCTGATGCTAAACCTAACCATAACCCTAACACTATCCTAGTGCTGATGCTAACCCTAACACTAACCCTAACACTATCCTAGGGCTGATGCTAACCCTAACCCTAACACTATCCTAGGCCTGATGCTAACCCTAACCCTAACACTATCCTAGGGCTCATGCTAACCCTAACCCTAACCCTAACACTATCGAAGGCCTGATGCTAACCCTATCCCTAACCCTAACACTCTCCTAGGGCTGAGGCTAACCCTAACCCTAACACTATCCTAGGGCTGATGCTAACCCTAACCCTAACCCTAACACTATCCTAGGGCTGATGCTAAAACTAACCCTAACCCTAACACTATCCTAGGGCTGATGCTAACCCTAACCCTAACACTATCCTAGGGCTGATGCTAACCCTAATCCTAACCCTAACACTATCCCAGGGCTGATGCTAACCCTAACCCTAACACTATCCTAGGGCTGATGCTAACCCTAACCCTAACCCTAACACTATCCTAGGGCTGATGCTAACCCTAACCCTAACACTATCCTAGGGCTGATGCTAACCCTAACCCTAACACTATCCTAGGGCTGATGCTAACCCTAACCCTAACCCTAACACTATCTTAAGTCTGATGCTAACCCTAGACCTGACACTATACTAGGCCTGATGATAACCATAGCCCTAAACTTAACACTATCCTAGGGCTGATGCTAACCCTAACCCTAACCCTAACACTCTCCAAGGGCTGATGCTAACCCTAACCCTAACCCTAACACTATCCTAGGGCTGATGCTAACCCTAACCCTAACACTATCCTAGGGCTGATGCTAACCCTAACGCTAACCCTAACACTATCCTTGAACTGATGCTAACCCTAACCCTAACCCTAACACTATCCTAGGCCTGATGCTAACCCTATCCCTAACCCTAACACTCTCCTAGGGCTGAGGCTAACCCTAACCCTAACACTATCCTAGGGCTGATACTAACCTTAACCCTAACCCAAACACTATCCTAGGGTTGATGCTAACCCTAACCCTAACACTATCCTAGGCCTGATGCTAACCCTAACCCTAACACTAACACTATCATTGGGCTGATGCTAACCCTAACCCTAACACTGTCCTGGGCCTGATGCTAACCCTAACCCTAACACTATCCTAGGGCTGATGCTAACCCTAACCCTAACACTATCCTTGGGCTGATGCTAACCCCAACCCTAACCCTAACAATATCCTAGGGCAGATGCTAACCCTAACCCTAACCCTAACACTATACTTGGGCTGATGCTAACCCTAAAACTAACACTATCCTGGGCCTGATGCTAACCCTAACCCTAACCCTAACACTATCCTAGGGCTGATGCTAACCCTAACCCTAACACTATCCTTGGGCTGATGCTAACCCTAACCCTAACCCTAACAATATCCTATGGCAGATGCTAACCCTAACGCTAACCCTAACACTATCCTTGAACTGATGCTAACCCTAACCCTAACCCTAACACTATCCTAGGCCTGATGCTAACCCTATCCCTAACCCTAACACTCTCCTAGGGCTGAGGCTAACCCTAACCCTAAACCTAACACTATCCTAGAGCTGATGCTAACCCTAACCCTAACCCTAACCCTAACCATAATACTATCCTACGGCTGATGCTAACCCTAACCCTAACCCTAACACTATCCTAGGTCTGATGCTAACCCTAACCCTAACACTATCCTAGGGCTGATGCTAAAACTAACAGTAACCCTAACACTATCCTAGGGCTGATGCTAACCCTAACCCTAACCCTAACACTATCCTAGGGCTGATGCTAACCCTAACCCTAACAATATCCTAGGCCTGATGATAACCATAACCCTAACCCTAACACTATCCTAGGGCTGATGCTAACCATAACCCTAACACTATCCTAGGGCTGATGCTAACCCTAACCCTAACCCTAACACTATCCTAGGGCTGATGCTAAACTTAACCCTAACCCTAACGCTATCCTAGGGCTGATTCTAACCGTAACCCTAACACTATCTTAGGCCTGATGCTAACCCTAACCCTTACCCTAACACTATCCTAGGGCTGATGCTAAACCTAACCATAACCCTAACACTATCCTAGTGCTGATGCTAACCCTAACACTAACCCTAACACTATCCTAGGGCTGATGCTAACCCTAACCCTAACACTATCCTAGGCCTGATGCTAACCCTAACCCTAACACTATCCTAGGGCTCATGCTAACCCTAACCCTAACCCTAACACTATCGAAGGCCTGATGCTAACCCTATCCCTAACCCTAACACTCTCCTAGGGCTGAGGCTAACCCTAACCCTAACACTATCCTAGGGCTGATGCTAACCCTAACCCTAACCCTAACACTATCCTAGGGCTGATGCTAAAACTAACCCTAACCCTAACACTATCCTAGGGCTGATGCTAACCCTAACCCTAACACTATCCTAGGGCTGATGCTAACCCTAATCCTAACCCTAACACTATCCCAGGGCTGATGCTAACCCTAACCCTAACACTATCCTAGGGCTGATGCTAACCCTAACCCTAACCCTAACACTATCCTAGGGCTGATGCTAACCCTAACCCTAACACTATCCTAGGGCTGATGCTAACCCTAACCCTAACACTATCCTATGCCTGATGCTAACCCTAACCCTAACCCTAACACTATCCTAGGGCTGATGCTAACCCTAACCGTAACACTATCCTAGGGCTGATGCTAACCCTAACCCTAACCCTAACACTATCCTAGGGCTGATGCTAACACTAACGCTAACCCTAAAACTATCCTTGAACTGATGCTAACCCTAACCCTAACCCTAACACTATCCTAGGCCTGAGGATAACCCTAACCCTAACCCTAAGACTATCCTAGGGTTTATGTTAACCCTAACAGTAACACTATCCTAGGGCTGATGCTAACCCTAACCCTACCACTATCTTGGGCCTGATGCTAACCCTAACCCTAACACTAACACTATCCTAGGGCTGATGCTAACCCTAACCCTAACACTATCCCAGGGCTGATGCTAACCCTAACCCTAACCCTAACACTATCCTAGGGCTGATGCTAACCCTAACGCTAACCCTAACACTATCCTTGAACTAATGCTAACCGTAACCCTAACCCTAACACTATCCTAGGCTTGATGATAACCCTAACCATAACCCTAACACTATCCTAGGTTTTATGTTAACCCTAATCCTAACACTATCCTAGGGCTGATCCTAACCCTAACCCTAACCCTAACACTATCCTAGGGCGGATGCTAAACCTAACCCTAACCCTAACACTATCCTAGGGCTGATTCTAACCATAACACTAACACTATCCTAGGGCTGATGCTAACCCTAATCCTAACCCTAACACTATCCTAGGGCTGATGCTAACCCTAACCCTAACTCTAACACTATCTTAGGGCTGAGGCTAACCCTAACCCTAACACTATCCTACGGCTGATGCTAACCCTAACCTTAACCCTAACACTATCCTGGGCTCATGCTAACCCTAACCCTAACACTATCCTAGGCCTGATGCTAACCCTAACCCTAACCCTAACACTATCCTATTGCTGATGCTCACCCTAACCCTAACACTATCCTAGGGCTGATGCTAACCTTAACCCTAACCCTAACACTATCCTAGGGCTGATGCTAACCCTAACCCTAACACTATCCTAGGCCTGATGATAACCCTAACCCTAACCCTAACACTATCCTAGGGCTGATGCTAACCCTAACCCTAACACTATCCTAGGCATGATGATAACCCTAACCCTAACCCTAACACTATCCTAGGGCTGATGCTAAACCTAACCCTAACCCTAACACTATCCTAGGGCTGATGCTAACTTAACACTAACCCTAACGCTATCCTACGGTTGATTCTAACCGTAACCCTAACACTATCCTAGGCCTGATGCTAACCCTAAGCCTAACCCTAACACTATCCTAGGGCTGATGCTAACCCTAACCCTAACACTATCCTAGGGCTGATGCTAACCCTAACCCTAACACTATCCTAGGGCTGATGCTAACCCTAACCCTAACCCTAACACTATCCTAGGGCTGATGCTATCCCTAACCCTAACTCTAACACTATCGTAGGGCTGAGGCTAACCCTAACCCTAACACTATCCTACGGCTGACGATAACCCTAACCTTAACCCTAACACTATCCTAGGGCTGATGCTAACCCTAACCCTAACACTATCCTAGGCCTGATGCGAACCCTAACCCTAACCCTAACACTATCCTAGAGCTGATGCTAACCCTAAACCTAACACTATCCTAGGGCTGATGCTAACCCTAACCCTAACCCTAACACTATCCTAGGGCTGATGCTAACCCTAACTCTAACACTATCCTAGGCCTGATGATAACCCTAACCCTAACCATAACACTATCCTAGGGCTGATGCTAACCCTAACCCTAACACTATCCTAGGGCTGATGCTAACCCTAACCCTAACCCTAACAGTATCCTAGGACTGATGCTAAACTTAACCCTAACACTAACGCTATCCTAGGGCTGATTCTAACCGTAACCCTAACACTATCTTAGGCCTGATGCTAACCCTAACCCTTACCCTAACACTATCCTAGGGCTGATGCTAAACCTAACCATAACCCTAACACTATCCTAGGGCTGATGCTAACCCTAACCCTAACCCTAACACTATCCTAGGGCTGATGCTAACCCTAACCCTAACCCTAACACTATCCTAGGGCTGATGCTAACCCTAACCCTAACATTATCCTAGGGCTGATGCTAACGCTAACCCTAACCCTAACACTATCCTAGGGCTGATGCTAACCCTAACACTAACACTATCCTAGGGCAGATGCTAACCCTAACCCTAACCCTAACACTATCCTAGGGCTGATGCTAACCCTAACCCTAACCCAAACACTATCCTAGGGTTGATGCTAACCCTAACCCTAACACTATCCTAGGGCTGATGCTGACCCTAACCCTAACCCTAACACTATCCTTGGACTGATGCTAACCCTAACCCTAACACTATCCTGGGCCTGATGCTAACCCTAACCCTAACCCTAACACTATCCTAGGGCTGATGCTAACCCTAACCCTAACCCTAACATTATCCTAGGGCGGATGCTAACCCTAACCCTAACCCTAACACTATCCTAGGGCTGATGCTAACCCTAACCCTAACACTATCCTAGGGCTGATGCTAACCCTAACACTAACACTATCCTAGGGCTGATGCTAACCCTAACCCTAACCCTAACACTCTCCAAGGGATGATGCTAACCCTAACCCTAACCCTAACACTATCCTAGGGCTGATGCTAACCCTAACCCTAACTCTACACTATCTTAGGGCTGAGGCTAACCCTAACTCTAACACTATCCTACTGCTGATGCTAACCCTAACCCTAACCCTAACACTATCCTAGGGCTGATGCTAACCCTAACCCTAACACTATCCTAGGCCTGATGCTAACCCTAACCCTAACCCTAACACTATCCTAGGGCTGATGCTAACCCTAACCCTAACACTATCCTAGGGCTGATGCTAACCCTAACCCTAACCCTAACACTATCCTAGGGCTGATGATAACCCTAACCCTAACACTATCGTAGGCCTGATGATAACCCTAACCCTAACCCTAACACTATCCTTGTGCTGATGCTAACCCTAACCCTAACACTATCCTAGGGCTGATGCTAACCCTAACCCTAACCCTAACACTATCTTAAGTCTGATGCTAACCCTAGACCTGACACTATACTAGGCCTGATGATAACCATAGCCCTAAACTTAACACTATCCTAGGGCTGATGCTAACCCTAACCCTAACCCTAACACTCTCCAAGGGCTGATGCTAACCCTAACCCTAACCCTAACACTATCCTAGGGCTGATGCTAACCATAACCCTAACACTATCCTAGGGCTGATGCTAACCCTAACGCTAACCCTAACACTATCCTTGAACTGATGCTAACCCTAACCCTAACCCTAACACTATCCTAGGCCTGATGCTAACCCTATCCCTAACCCTAACACTCTCCTAGGGCTGAGGCTAACCCTAACCCTAACACTATCCTAGGGCTGATACTAACCTTAACCCTAACCCAAACACTATCCTAGGGTTGATGCTAACCCTAACCCTAACACTATCCTAGGCCTGATGCTAACCCTAACCCTAACACTAACACTATCATTGGGCTGATGCTAACCCTAACCCTAACACTGTCCTGGGCCTGATGCTAACCCTAACCCTAACACTATCCTAGGGCTGATGCTAACCCTAACCCTAACACTATCCTTGGGCTGATGCTAACCCCAACCCTAACCCTAACAATATCCTAGGGCAGATGCTAACCCTAACCCTAACCCTAACACTATACTTGGGCTGATGCTAACCCTAAAACTAACACTATCCTGGGCCTGATGCTAACCCTAACCCTAACCCTAACACTATCCTAGGGCTGATGCTAACCCTAACCCTAACACTATCCTTGGGCTGATGCTAACCCTAACCCTAACCCTAACAATATCCTATGGCAGATGCTAACCCTAACGCTAACCCTAACACTATCCTTGAACTGATGCTAACCCTAACCCTAACCCTAACACTATCCTAGGCCTGATGCTAACCCTATCCCTAACCCTAACACTCTCCTAGGGCTGAGGCTAACCCTAACCCTAAACCTAACACTATCCTAGAGCTGATGCTAACCCTAACCCTAACCCTAACCCTAACCCTAATACTATCCTACGGCTGATGCTAACCCTAACCCTAACCCTAACACTATCCTAGGTCTGATGCTAACCCTAACCCTAACACTATCCTAGGGCTGATGCTAAAACTAACAGTAACCCTAACACTATCCTAGGGCTGATGCTAACCCTAACCCTAACACTATCCTAGGGCTGATGCTAACCCTAACCCTAACCCTAACACTATCCCAGGGCTGATGCTAACCCTAACCCTAACACTATCCTAGGGCTGATGCTAACCCTAACCCTAACACTATCCTAGGGCTGATGGTAACCCTAACCCTAACCGTAACATTATCCCAGGGCTGATGGTAACCCTAACCCTAACACTATCCTAGGGCTGATGCTAACCCTAACCCTAACCCTAACACTATCCCAGGGCTGATGCTAACCCTAACCCTAAACCTAACACTATCCTAGAGCTGATGCTAACCCTAACCCTAACCCTAACCCTACCCTAATACTATCCTACGGCTGATGCTAACCCTAACCCTAACCGTAACACTATCCTAGGGCTGATGCTAACCCTAACACTAACACTATCCTAGGGCTGATGCTAATCCTAACCCTACCCCTAACACTATCCTAGGGCTGATGCTAACCCTAACCCTAACGCTAACACTATCCTAGGCCTGAGGGTAACCCTAACCCTAACACTATCCTACGGCTGATGCTAACCCTAACCCTAACCCTAACACTATGCTAAGGCTGATGGTAACCCTAACACTAACACTATCCCAAGCCTGGTGCTAACCCTAACTCTAACCCTAACACTATCCTAGGGCTGATGCTAACACTAACCCTAACCCTAACACTATCCTAGGGCGGATGCTAACCCTAACCCTAACCCTAACACTATCCTAGGGCGGATGCTAACCCTAACCCTAACCCTAACACTATCCTAGGGCTGATGCTAACCATAACACTAACACTATCCTAGGGCAGATGCTAACCCTAACCCTAACCCTATCACTATCCTAGGGCGGATGCTAACCCTAACCCTAACCCTAACACTATCCTAGGGCTGATGCTAACCATAACACTAACACTATCCTAGGGCTGATGCTAACACTAACCCTAACCCTAACACTATCCTAGGGCTGATGCTAACCCTAACCCTAACTCTAACACTATCTTAGGGCTGATGCTAACCCTAACCCTAACCCTAACACTATCCTAGGGCGGATGCTCACCCTAACCCTAACCCTAACACTATCCTAGGGCTGATGCTAACCATAACACTAACACTATCCTAGGGCTGATGCTAACCCTAACCTTAATCCTAACACTATCCTAGGGCTGATGCTAACCCTAACCCTAACCCTAACACTATCCTAGGGCTGATGCTAACCCTAACCCTAACAATATCCTAGGCCTGATGATAACCATAACCCTAACCCTAACACTATCCTAGGGCTGATGCTAACCATAACCCTAACACTATCCTAGGGCTGATGCTAACCCTAACCCTAACCCTAACACTATCCTAGGGCTGATGCTAAACTTAACCCTAACCCTAACGCTATCCTAGGGCTGATTCTAACCGTAACCCTAACACTATCTTAGGCCTGATGCTAACCCTAACCCTTACCCTAACACTATCCTAGGGCTGATGCTAAACCTAACCATAACCCTAACACTATCCTAGTGCTGATGCTAACCCTAACACTAACCCTAACACTATCCTAGGGCTGATGCTAACCCTAACCCTAACACTATCCTAGGCCTGATGCTAACCCTAACCCTAACACTATCCTAGGGCTCATGCTAACCCTAACCCTAACCCTAACACTATCGAAGGCCTGATGCTAACCCTATCCCTAACCCTAACACTCTCCTAGGGCTGAGGCTAACCCTAACCCTAACACTATCCTAGGGCTGATGCTAACCCTAACCCTAACCCTAACACTATCCTAGGGCTGATGCTAAAACTAACCCTAAACCTAACACTATCCTAGGGCTGATGCTAACCCTAACCCTAACACTATCCTAGGGCTGATGCTAACCCTAATCCTAACCCTAACACTAACCTAGGGCTGATGCTAACCCTAACCCTAACACTATCCTAGGGCTGATGCTAACCCTAACCCTAACCCTAACACTATCCTAGGGCTGATGCTAACCCTAACCCTAACATTATCCTAGGGCTGATGCTAACGCTAACCCTAACCCTAACACTATCCTAGGGCTGATGCTAACCCTAACACTAACACTATCCTAGGGCAGATGCTAACCCTAACCCTAACCCTAACACTATCCTAGGGCTGATGCTAACCCTAACCCTAACCCAAACACTATCCTAGGGTTGATGCTAACCCTAACCCTAACACTATCCTAGGGCTGATGCTGACCCTAACCCTAACCCTAACACTATCCTTGGACTGATGCTAACCCTAACCCTAACACTATCCTGGGCCTGATGCTAACCCTAACCCTAACCCTAACACTATCCTAGGGCTGATGCTAACCCTAACCCTAACCCTAACATTATCCTAGGGCGGATGCTAACCCTAACCCTAACCCTAACACTATCCTAGGGCTGATGCTAACCCTAACCCTAACACTATCCTAGGGCTGATGCTAACCCTAACACTAACACTATCCTAGGGCTGATGCTAACCCTAACCCTAACCCTAACACTCTCCAAGGGATGATGCTAACCCTAACCCTAACCCTAACACTATCCTAGGGCTGATGCTAACCCTAACCCTAACTCTACACTATCTTAGGGCTGAGGCTAACCCTAACTCTAACACTATCCTACTGCTGATGCTAACCCTAACCCTAACCCTAACACTATCCTAGGGCTGATGCTAACCCTAACCCTAACACTATCCTAGGCCTGATGCTAACCCTAACCCTAACCCTAACACTATCCTAGGGCTGATGCTAACCCTAACCCTAACACTATCCTAGGGCTGATGCTAACCCTAACCCTAACCCTAACACTATCCTAGGGCTGATGCTAACCCTAACCCTAACACTATCGTAGGCCTGATGATAACCCTAACCCTAACCCTAACACTATCCTTGGGCTGATGCTAACCCTAACCCTAACACTATCCTAGGGCTGATGCTAACCCTAACCCTAACCCTAACACTATCCTAAGTCTGATGCTAACCCTAGACCTGACACTATACTAGGCCTGATGATAACCATAGCCCTAAACTTAACACTATCCTAGGGCTGATGCTAACCCTAACCCTAACCCTAACACTCTCCAAGGGCTGATGCTAACCCTAACCCTAACCCTAACACTATCCTAGGGCTGATGCTAACCCTAACCCTAACACTATCCTAGGGCTGATGCTAACCCTAACCCTAACCCTAACACTATCCTAGGGTTGATGCTAACCCTAACCCTAACACTATCCTAGGGCTGATGCTAACCCTAACCCTAACCCAAACACTATCCTAGGGTTGATGCTAACCCGAACCCTAACACTATCCTAGGGCTGATGCTAACCCTAACCCTAACCCTAACACTATCCTTGGACTGATGCTAACCCTAACCCTAACACTATCCTGGGCCTGATGCTAACCCTGACCCTAACACTATCCTAGGGCTGATGCTAACCCTAACCCTAACACTATCCTTGGGCTGATGCTAACCCTAACCCTAACCCTAACAATATCCTAGGGCAGATGCTAACCCTAACCCTAACCCTAACACTATACTTGGGCTGATGCTAACCCTAAAACTAACACTATCCTGGGCCTGATGCTAACCCTATCCCTAACTCTAACACTATCCTAGGGCTGATGCTAACCCTAACCCTAACACTATCCTTGGGCTGATGCTAACCCTAACCCTAACCCTAACAATATCCTATGGCAGATGCTAACCCTAACGCTAACCCTAACACTATCCTTGAACTGATGCTAACCCTAACCCTAACCCTAACACTATCCTAGGCCTGATGCTAACCCTATCCCTAACCCTAACACTCTCCTAGGGCTGAGGCTAACCCTAACCCTAACACTATCCTAGGGCTGATACTAACCTTAACCCTAACCCAAACACTATCCTAGGGTTGATGCTAACCCTAACCCTAACACTATCCTAGGCCTGATGCTAACCCTAACCCTAACACTAACACTATCATTGGGCTGATGCTAACCCTAACCCTAACACTGTCCTGGGCCTGATGCTAACCCTAACCCTAACACTATCCTAGGGCTGATGCTAACCCTAACCCTAACACTATCCTTGGGCTGATGCTAACCCCAACCCTAACCCTAACAATATCCTAGGGCAGATGCTAACCCTAACCCTAACCCTAACACTATACTTGGGCTGATGCTAACCCTAAAACTAACACTATCCTGGGCCTGATGCTAACCCTAACCCTAACCCTAACACTATCCTAGGGCTGATGCTAACCCTAACCCTAACACTATCCTTGGGCTGATGCTAACCCTAACCCTAACCCTAACAATATCCTATGGCAGATGCTAACCCTAACGCTAACCCTAACACTATCCTTGAACTGATGCTAACCCTAACCCTAACCCTAACACTATCCTAGGCCTGATGCTAACCCTATCCCTAACCCTAACACTCTCCTAGGGCTGAGGCTAACCCTAACCCTAAACCTAACACTATCCTAGAGCTGATGCTAACCCTAACCCTAACCCTAACCCTAACCCTAATACTATCCTACGGCTGATGCTAACCCTAACCCTAACCCTAACACTATCCTAGGTCTGATGCTAACCCTAACCCTAACACTATCCTAGGGCTGATGCTAAAACTAACAGTAACCCTAACACTATCCTAGGGCTGATGCTAACCCTAACCCTAACACTATCCTAGGGCTGATGCTAACCCTAACCCTAACCCTAACACTATCCCAGGGCTGATGCTAACCCTAACCCTAACACTATCCTAGGGCTGATGCTAACCCTAACCCTAACACTATCCTAGGGCTGATGGTAACCCTAACCCTAACCGTAACATTATCCCAGGGCTGATGGTAACCCTAACCCTAACACTATCCTAGGGCTGATGCTAACCCTAACCCTAACCCTAACACTATCCTAGGGCTGATGCTAACCCTAACCCTAAACCTAACACTATCCTAGAGCTGATGCTAACCCTAACCCTAACCCTAACCCTAACCCTAATACTATCCTACGGCTGATGCTAACCCTAACCCTAACCCTAACACTATCCTAGGGCTGATGCTAACCCTAACACTAACACTATCCTAGGGCTGATGCTAATCCTAACCCTACCCCTAACACTATCCTAGGGCTGATGCTAACCCTAACCCTAACGCTAACACTATCCTAGGCCTGAGGGTAACCCTAACCCTAACACTATCCTACGGCTGATGCTAACCCTAACCCTAACCCTAACACTATGCTAAGGCTGATGGTAACCCTAACACTAACACTATCCCAAGCCTGGTGCTAACCCTAACTCTAACCCTAACACTATCCTAGGGCTGATGCTAACCCTAACCCTAACCCTAACACTATCCTAGGGCGGATGCTAACCCTAACCCTAACCCTAACACTATCCTAGGGCGGATGCTAACCCTAACCCTAACCCTAACACTATCCTAGGGCTGATGCTAACCATAACACTAACACTATCCTAGGGCAGATGCTAACCCTAACCCTAACCCTATCACTATCCTAGGGCGGATGCTAACCCTAACCCTAACCCTAACACTATCCTAGGGCTGATGCTAACCATAACACTAACACTATCCTAGGGCTGATGCTAACACTAACCCTAACCCTAACACTATCCTAGGGCTGATGCTAACCCTAACCCTAACTCTAACACTATCTTAGGGCTGATGCTAACCCTAACCCTAACCCTAACACTATCCTAGGGCGGATGCTCACCCTAACCCTAACCCTAACACTATCCTAGGGCTGATGCTAACCATAACACTAACACTATCCTAGGGCTGATGCTAACCCTAACCTTAATCCTAACACTATCCTAGGGCTGATGCTAACCCTAACCCTAACCCTAACACTATCCTAGGGCTGATGCTAACCCTAACCCTAACAATATCCTAGGCCTGATGATAACCATAACCCTAACCCTAACACTATCCTAGGGCTGATGCTAACCATAACCCTAACACTATCCTAGGGCTGATGCTAACCCTAACCCTAACCCTAACACTATCCTAGGGCTGATGCTAAACTTAACCCTAACCCTAACGCTATCCTAAGGCTGATTCTAACCGTAACCCTAACACTATCTTAGGCCTGATGCTAACCCTAACCCTTACCCTAACACTATCCTAGGGCTGATGCTAAACCTAACCATAACCCTAACACTATCCTAGTGCTGATGCTAACCCTAACACTAACCCTAACACTATCCTAGGGCTGATGCTAACCCTAACCCTAACACTATCCTAGGCCTGATGCTAACCCTAACCCTAACACTATCCTAGGGCTCATGCTAACCCTAACCCTAACCCTAACACTATCGAAGGCCTGATGCTAACCCTATCCCTAACCCTAACACTCTCCTAGGGCTGAGGCTAACCCTAACCCTAACACTATCCTAGGGCTGATGCTAACCCTAACCCTAACCCTAACACTATCCTAGGGCTGATGCTAAAACTAACCCTAACCCTAACACTATCCTAGGGCTGATGCTAACCCTAACCCTAACACTATCCTAGGGCTGATGCTAACCCTAATCCTAACCCTAACACTATCCCAGGGCTGATGCTAACCCTAACCCTAACACTATCCTAGGGCTGATGCTAACCCTAACCCTAACCCTAACACTATCCTAGGGCTGATGCTAACCCTAACCCTAACACTATCCTAGGGCTGATGCTAACCCTAACCCTAACACTATCCTATGCCTGATGCTAACCCTAACCCTAACCCTAACACTATCCTAGGGCTGATGCTAACCCTAACCGTAACACTACCCTAGGGCTGATGCTAACCCTAACCCTAACCCTAACACTATCCTAGGGCTGATGCTAACACTAACGCTAACCCTAAAACTATCCTTGAACTGATGCTAACCCTAACCCTAACCCTAACACTATCCTAGGCCTGAGGATAACCCTAACCCTAACCCTAAGACTATCCTAGGGTTTATGTTAACCCTAACAGTAACACTATCCTAGGGCTGATGCTAACCCTAACCCTACCACTATCTTGGGCCTGATGCTAACCCTATCCCTAACACTAACACTATCCTAGGGCTGATGCTAACCCTAACCCTAACACTATCCCAGGGCTGATGCTAACCCTAACCCTAACCCTAACACTATCCTAGGGCTGATGCTAACCCTAACGCTAACCCTAACACTATCCTTGAACTAATGCTAACCGTAACCCTAACCCTAACACTATCCTAGGCTTGATGATAACCCTAACCATAACCCTAACACTATCCTAGGTTTTATGTTAACCCTAATCCTAACACTATCCTAGGGCTGATCCTAACCCTAACCCTAACCCTAACACTATCCTAGGGCGGATGCTAAACCTAACCCTAACCCTAACACTATCCTAGGGCTGATTCTAACCATAACACTAACACTATCCTAGGGCTGATGCTAACCCTAATCCTAACCCTAACACTATCCTAGGGCTGATGCTAACCCTAACCCTAACTCTAACACTATCTTAGGGCTGAGGCTAACCCTAACCCTAACACTATCCTACGGCTGATGCTAACCCTAACCTTAACCCTAACACTATCCTGGGCTCATGCTAACCCTAACCCTAACACTATCCTAGGCCTGATGCTAACCCTAACCCTAACCCTAACACTATCCTATTGCTGATGCTCACCCTAACCCTAACACTATCCTAGGGCTGATGCTAACCCTAACCCTAACCCTAACACTATCCTAGGGCTGATGCTAACCCTAACCCTAACACTATCCTAGGGCTGATGATAACCCTAACCCTAACCCTAACACTATCCTAGGGCTGATGCTAAACCTAACCCTAACCCTAACACTATCCTAGGGCTGATGCTAACTTAACACTAACCCTAACGCTATCCTACGGTTGATTCTAACCGTAACCCTAACACTATCCTAGGCCTGATGCTAACCCTAAGCCTAACCCTAACACTATCCTAGGGCTGATGCTAACCCTAACCCTAACACTATCCTAGGGCTGATGCTAACCCTAACCCTAACACTATCCTAGGGCTGATGCTAACCCTAACCCTAACCCTAACACTATCCTAGGGCTGATGCTAACCCTAACCCTAATACTATCCTACGGCTGATGCTAACCCTAACCCTAACCCTAACACTATCCTAGGGCTGATGCTAACCCTAACACTAACACTATCCTAGGGCTGATGCTAACCCTAACCCTAACCCTAACACTATCCTAGGGTTGATGCTAACCCTAACCCTAACACTATCCTAGGGCTGATGCTAACACCAACCCTAACCCTAACACTATCCTTGAACTAATGCTAACCGTAACCCTAACCCTAACACTATTCTAGGCCTGATGATAACCCTAACCATAACCCTAACACTATCCTAGGTTTTATGTTAACCCTAATCCTAACACTAGCCTAGGGCTGATGCTAACCCTAACCCTAACCCTAACACTATCCTAGGGCGGATGCTAAACCTAACCCTAACCCTAACACTATCCTAGGGGTGATTCTAACCATAACACTAACACTATCCTAGGGCTGATGCTAACCCTAATCCTAACCCTAACACTATCCTAGGGCTGTTGCTAACCCTAACCCTAACTCTAACACTATCTTAGGGCTGAGGCTAACCCTAACCCTAACACTATCCTACGGCTGATGCTAACCCTAACCTTAACCCTAACACTATCCTAGGGCTGATGCTAACCCTAACCCTAACACTATCCTAGGCCTGATGCTAACCCTAACCCTAACCCTAACACTATCCTAGGGCTGATGCTAACCCTAACCCTAACCCTAACACTATCCTAGGGCTGATGCTAACCCTAACCCTAAACCTAACACTATCCTAGAGCTGATGCTAACCCTAACCCTAACCCTAACCCTAACACTATCCTAGGGCTGATGCTAACCCTAACACTAACACTATCCTAGGGCTGATGCTAACCCTAACCCTACCCCTAACACTATCCTAGGGCTGATGCTAACCCTAACCCTAACGCTAACACTATCCTAGGCCTGAGGGTAACCCTAACCCTAACACTATCCTACGGCTGATGGTAACCCTAACCCTAACCCTAACACTATGCTAAGGCTGATGGTAACCCTAACACTAACACTATCCTAAGCCTGGTGCTAACCCTAACTCTAACCCTAACACTATCCTAGGGATGATGCTAACCCTAACCCTAATAATATCCCAGGGCTGATGCTAACACCAACCCTAACCCTAACACTATCCTAGGGCTGATGCTAACCCTAACCCTAACCCTAACACTATCCTAGGGCTGATGCTAACCCTAACCCTAACACTATCCTAGGCCTGATGATAACCCTAACCCTAACCCTAACACTATCCTAGGGCTGATGCTAACCCTAACCCTAACACTATCCTAGGCCTGATGCTAACCCTAACCCTAACCCTAACACTATCCTAGGGCTGATGCTAACCCTAACCGTAACACTATCCTAGGGCTGATGCTAACCCTAACCCTAACCCTAACACTATCCTAGGGCTGATGCTAACCCTAACGCTAACCCTAAAACTATCCTTGAACTGATGCTAACCCTAACCCTAACCCTAACACTATCCTAGGCCTGAGGATAACCCTAACCCTAACCCTAACACTATCCTAGGGTTTATGTTAATCCTAACAGTAACACTATCCTAGGGCTGATGCTAACCCTAACCCTACCACTATCTTGGGCCTGATGCTAACCCTAACCCTAACACTAACACTATCCTAGGGCTGATGCTAACCCTAACCCTAACACTATCCTAGGGCTGATGCTAACCCTAACCCTAACCCTAACACTATCCTAGGGCTGATGCTAACCGTAACCCTAACCCTAACACTATCCTAGGCTTGATGATAACCCTAACCATAACCCTAACACTATCCTAGGTTTTATGTTAACCCTAATCCTAACACTATCCTAGGGCTGATCCTAACCCTAACCCTAACCCTAACACTATCCTAGGGCGGATGCTAAACCTAACCCTAACCCTAACACTATCCTAGGGCTGATTCTAACCATAACACTAACACTATCCTAGGGCTGATGCTAACCCTAATCCTAACCCTAACACTATCCTAGGGCTGATGCTAACCCTAACCCTAACTCTAACACTATCTTAGGGCTGAGGCTAACCCTAACCCTAACACTATCCTACGGCTGATGCTAACCCTAACCTTAACCCTAACACTATCCTAGGGCTCATGCTAACCCTAACCCTAACACTATCCTAAGCCTGATGCTAACCCTAACCCTAACCCTAACACTATCCTATTGCTGATGCTCACCCTAACCCTAACACTATCCTAGGGCTGATGCTAACCCTAAGCCTAACCCTAACACTATCCTAGGGCTGATGCTAACCCTAACCCTAACACTATCCTAGGGCTTATGCTAACCCTAACCCTAACACTATCCTAGGGCTGATGCTAACACTAACCCTAACCCTAACACTATAATAGGGCTGATGCTATCCCTAACCCTAACTCTAACACTATCGTAGGGCTGAGGCTAACCCTAACCCTAACACTATCCTACGGCTGACGATAACCCTAACCTTAACCCTAACACTATCCTAGGGCTGATGCTAACCCTAACCCTAACACTATCCTAGGCCTGATGCGAACCCTAACCCTAACCCTAACACTATCCTAGAGCTGATGCTAACCCTAAACCTAACACTATCCTAGGGCTGATGCTAACCCTAATCCTAACCCTAACACTATCCTAGGGCTGATGCTAACCCTAACTCTAACACTATCCTAGGCCTGATGATAACCCTAACCCTAACCCTAACACTATCCTAGGGCTGATGCTAACCCTAACCCTAACACTATCCTAGGGCTGATGCTAACCCTAACCCTAACCCTAACACTATCCTAGGACTGATGCTAAACTTAACCCTAACCCTAACGCTATCCTAGGGCTGATTCTAACCGTAACCCTAACACTATCTTAGGCCTGATGCTAACCCTAACCCTTACCCTAACACTATCCTAGGGCTGATGCTAAACCTAACCATAACCCTATCACTATCCTAGGGCTGATGCTAACCCTAACCCTAACCCTAACACTATCCTAGGGCTGATGCTAACCCTAACCCTAACACTATCCTAGGCCTGATGCTAACCCTAACCCTAACACTATCCTAGGGCTGATGCTAACCCTAACCCTAACCCTAACACTATCCAAGGCCTGATGCTAACCCTATCCCTAACCCTAACACTCTCCTAGGGCTGAGGCTAACCCTAACCCTAACCCTAACCCTAACCCTAATACTATCCTACGGCTGATGCTAACCCTAACCCTAAACCTAACACTATCCTAGAGCTGATGCTAACCCTAACCCTAACCCTAACCCTAACCCTAATACTATCCTACGGCTGATGCTAACCCTAACCCTAACCCTAACACTATCCTAGGGCTGATGCTAACCCTAACACTAACACTATCCTAGGGCTGATGCTAACCCTAACCCTACCCCTAACACTATCCTAGGGCTGATGCTAACCCTAACCCTAACGCTAACACTATCCTGGGCCTGAGGGTAACCCTAACCCTAACACTATCCTACGGCTGATGCTAACCCTAACCCTAACCCTAACACTATGCTAAGGCTGATGGTAACCCTAACACTAACACTATCCTAAGCCTGGTGCTAACCCTAACTCTAACCCTAACACTATCCTAGGGCTGATGCTAACCCTAACCCTAATAATATCCCAGGGCTGATGCTAACCCTAACCCTAACCCTAACACTATCCTAGGGCTGATGCTAACCCTAACCCTAACACTATCCTAGGCCTGATGATAACCCTAACCCTAACCCTAACACTATCCTAGGGCTGATGCTAACCCTAACCGTAACACTATCCTAGGGCTGATGCTAACCCTAACGCTAACCCTAACACTATCCTAGGGCTGATGCTAACCCTAACACTAACCCTAAAACTATCCTTGAACTGATGCTAACCCTAACCCTAACCCTAACACTATCCTAGGCCTGAGGATAACCCTAACCCTAACCCTAACACTATCCTAGGGTTTATGTTAACCCTAACAGTAACACTATCCTAAGGCTGATGCTAACCCTAACCCTACCACTATCTTGGTCCTGATGCTAACCCTAACCCTAACACTAACACTATCCTAGGGCTGATGCTAACCCTAACCCTAACACTATCCTAGGGCTGATGCTAACCCTAACCCTAACCCTAACACTATCCTAGGGCTGATGCTAACCCTAACGCTAACCCTAACACTATCCTTGAACTAATGCTAACCGTAACCCTAACCCTAACACTATTCTAGGCCTGATGGTAACCCTAACCATAACCCTAACACTATCCTAGGTTTTATGTTAACGCTAATCCTAACACTATCCTAGGGCTGATGCTAACCCTAACCCTAACCCTAACACTATCCTAGGGCGGATGCTAAACCTAACCCTAACCCTAACACTATCCTAGGGCTGATTCTAACCATAACACTAACACTATCCTAGGGCTGATGCTAACCCTAATCCTAACCCTAACACTATCCTAGGGCTGATGCTAACCCTAACCCTAACTCTAACACTATCTTAGGGCTGAGGCTAACCCTAACCCTAACACTATCCTACGGCTGATGCTAACCCTAACCTTAACCCTAACACTATCCTAGGGCTGATGCTAACCCTAACCCTAACACTATCCTAGGCCTGATGCTAACCCTAACCCTAACCCTAACACTATCCTATTGCTGATGCTCACCCTAACCCTAACACTATCCTAGGGCTGATGCTAACCCTAACCCTAACCCTAACACTATCCTAGGGCTGATGCTAACCCTAACCCTAACACTATCCTAGGCCTGATGATAACCCTAACACTAACCCTAACACTATCTTAGGGCTGATGCTAACCCTAACCCTAACACTATCCTAGGCCTGATGATAACCCTAACCCTAACCCTAACACTATCGTAGGGCTGATGCTAAACCTAACCCTAACCCTAACACTATCCTAGGGCTGATGCTAAACTTAACCCTAACCCTAACGCTATCCTACGGCTGATTCTAACCGTAACCCTAACACTATCCTAGGCCTGATGCTAACCCTAAGCCTAACCCTAACACTATCCTAGGGCTGATGCTAACCCTAACCCTAACACTATCCTAGGGCTGATGCTAACCCTAACCCTAACCCTAACACTATCCTAGGGCTGATGCTAACCCTAACCCTAACTCTAACACTATCGTAGGGCTGAGGCTAACCCTAACCCTATCACTATCCTACGGCTGATGATAACCCTAACCTTAACCCTAACACTATCCTAGGGTTTATGTTAACCCTAACAGTAACACTATCCTAAGGCTGATGCTAACCCTAACCCTACCACTATCTTGGGCCTGATGCTAACCCTAACCCTAACACTAACACTATCCTAGGGCTGATGCTAACCCTAACCCTAACACTATCCTAGGGCTGATGCTAACCCTAACCCTAACCCTAACACTATCCTAGGGCTGATGCTAACCCTAACCCTAACTCTAACACTATCGTAGGGCTGAGGCTAACCCTAACCCTATCACTATCCTACGGCTGATGATAACCCTAACCTTAACCCTAACACCATCCTAGGGCTGATGCTAACCCTAACCCTAACACTATCCTAGACCTGATGCTAACCCTAACCCTAACCCTAACACTATCCTATTGCTGATGCTCACCCTAACCCTAACACTATCCTAGGGCTGATGCTAACCCTAACCCTAACCCTAACACTATCCTAGGGCTGATGCTAACCCTAACCCTAACACTATCCTAGGCCTGATGCGAACCCTAACCCTAACCCTAACACTATCCTAGAGCTGATGCTAACCCTAAACCTAACACTATCCTAGGGCTGATGCTAACCCTAACCCTAACCCTAACACTATCCTAGGGCTGATGCTAACCCTAACTCTAACACTATCCTAGGCCTGATGATAACCCTAACCCTAACCCTAACACTATCCTAGGGCTGATGCTAACCCTAACCCTAACACTATCCTAGGGCTGATGCTAACCCTAACCCTAACCCTAACACTATCCTAGGGCTGATGCTAAACTTAACCCTAACCCTAACGCTCTCCTAGGGCTGATTCTAACCGTAACCCTAACACTATCCTAGGCCTGATATTAACCCTAACCCTTACCCTAACACTATCCTAGGGCTGATGCTAACCCTAACCCTAACCCTAACACTATCCTAGGGCTGATGCTAACCCTAACCCTAACACTATCCTAGGCCTGATGCTAACCCTAACCCTAACACTATCTTAGGGCTGATGCTAACCCTAACCCTAACCCAGACACTATCCTAGGCCTGATGCTAACCCTATCCCTAACCCTAACACTCTCCTAGGGCTGATGCTAACCCTAACCCTAACCCTAACACTATCCTAGGGCTGATGCTAACCATAACACTAACACTATCCTAGGGCTGATGCTAACCCTAACCCTAACTCTAACACTATCCTAGGGCGGATGATAACCCTAACCCTAACCCTAACACTATCCTAGGGCTGATGCTAACCATAACACTAACACTATCCTAGGGCTGATGCTAACCCTAACCCTAACCCTAACACTATCGTAGGGCTGATGCTAACCCTAACCCTAACTCTAACACTATCTTAGAGCTGATGCTAACCCTAACCCTAACCCTAACACTATCCTAGGGCGGATGCTCACCCTAACCCTAACCCTAACACTATCCTAGGGCTGATGCTAACCATAACACTAACACTATCCTACGGCAGATGCTAACCCTAACCTTAACCCTACCACTATCCTAGGGCTGATGCTAACCCTAACCTTAACCCTAACACTATCCTAGGCCTGATGCTAACCCTAACCCTAACCCTAACAGTATCCTAGGGCTGATGCTAACCCTAACCCTAACACTATCCTAGGGCTGATGCTAACCCTAACCCTAACAATAACACTATCCTAGGGCTGATGCTAACACTAACCCTAACAGTATCCTAGGCCTGATGATAACCCTAACCCTAACGCTAACACTATCCTAGGGCTGATGCTAACCCTAACCCTAACACTATCGTAGGGCTGATGCTAACCCTAACCCTAACCCTAACACTATCCTAGGGCTGATGCTAAACTTAACCCTAACCCTAACGCTATCCTAGGGCTGATTCTAACCGTAAGCCTAACACTATCTTAGGCCTGATGCTAACCCTAACCCTTACCCTAACACTATCCTAGGGCTGATGCTAAACCGAACCATAACCCTAACACTATCCTAGGGCTGATGCTAACCCTAACACTAACCCTAACACTATCCTAGGGCTGATGCTAACCCTAACCCTAACACTATCCTAGGCCTGATGCTAACCCTAACCCTAACACTATCCTAGGGCTGATGCTAACCCTAACCCTAATAATATCCCAGGGCTGATGCTAACACTAACTCTAACCCTAACACTATCCTAGGGCTGATGCTAACCCTAACCCTAACCCTAACACTATCCTAGGGCTGATGCTAACCCTAACCCTAACACTATCCTAGGCCTGAGGATAACCCTAACCCTAACCCTAACACTATCCTAGGGCTGATGCTAACCCTAACCCTAACACTATCCTAGGCCTGATGCTAACCCTAACCCTAACCCTAACACTATACTAGGGCTGATGCTAACCCTAACCCTAACACTATCCTAGGGCTGATGCTAACCCTAACCCTAACCCTAACACTATCCTAGGGCTGATGCTAACCCTAACCCTAACACTATCATAGGCCTGATGATAACCCTAACCCTAACCCTAACACTATCCTAGGGCTGATGCTAACCCTAACCCTAACACTATCCTATGCCTGATGCTAACCCTAACCCTAACCCTAACACTATCCTAGGGCTGATGCTAACCCTAACCGTAACACTATCCTAGGGCTGATGCTAACCCTAACCCTAACCCTAACACTATCCTAGGGCTGATGCTAACCCTAACGCTAACCCTAAAACTATCCTTGAACTGATGCTAACCCTAACCCTAACCCTAACACTATCCTAGGCCTGAGGATAACCCTAACCCTAACCCTAACACTATCCTAGGGTTTATGTTAATCCTAACAGTAACACTATCCTAGGGCTGATGCTAACCCTAACCCTACCACTATCTTGGGCCTGATGCTAACCCTAACACTAACACTAACACTATCCTAGGGCTGATGCTAACCCTAACCCTAACACTATCCTAGGGCTGATGCTAACCCTAACCCTAACCCTAACACTATCCTAGGGCTGATGCTAACCCTAACGCTAACCCTAACACTATCCTTGAACTAATGCTAACCGTAACCCTAACCATAACACTATCCTAGGCTTGATGATAACCCTAACCATAACCCTAACACTATCCTAGGTTTTATGTTAACCCTAATCCTAACACTATCCTAGGGCTGATCCTAACCCTAACCCTAACCCTAACACTATCCTAGGGCGGATGCTAAACCTAACCCTAACCCTAACACTATCCTAGGGCTGATTCTAACCATAACACTAACACTATCCTAGGGCTGATGCTAACCCTAATCCTAACCCTAACACTATCCTAGGGCTGATGCTAACCCTAACCCTAACTCTAACACTATCTTAGGGCTGAGGCTAACCCTAACCCTAACACTATCCTACGGCTGATGCTAACCCTAACCTTAACCCTAACACTATCCTAGGGCTCATGCTAACCCTAACCCTAACACTATCCTAAGCCTGATGCTAACCCTAACCCTAACCCTAACACTATCCTATTGCTGATGCTCACCCTAACCCTAACACTATCCTAGGGCTGATGCTAACCTTAACCCTAACCCTAACACTATCCTAGGGCTGATGCTAACCCTAACCCTAACACTATCCTAGGCCTGATGATAACCCTAACCCTAACCCTAACACTATCCTAGGGCTGATGCTAACCCTAACCCTAACACTATCCTAGGCCTGATGATAACCCTAACCCTAACCCTAACACTATCCTAGGGCTGATGCTAAACCTAACCCTAACCCTAACACTATCCTAGGGCTGATGCTAAACTTAACCCTAACCCTAACGCTATCCTACGGTTGATTCTAACCATAACCCTAACACTATCCTAGGCCTGATGCTAACCCTAAGCCTAACCCTAACACTATCCTAGGGCTGATGCTAACCCTAACCCTAACACTATCCTAGGGCTGATGCTAACCCTAACCCTAACACTATCCTAGGGCTGATGCTAACCCTAACCCTAACCCTAACACTATCCTAGGGCTGATGCTATCCCTAACCCTAACTCTAACACTATCGTAGGGCTGAGGCTAACCCTAACCCTAACACTATCCTACGGCTGACGATAACCCTAACCTTAACCCTAACACTATCCTAGGGCTGATGCTAACCCTAACCCTAACACTATCCTAGGCCTGATGCGAACCCTAACCCTAACCCTAACACTATCCTAGAGCTGATGCTAACCCTAAACCTAACACTATCCTAGGGCTGATGCTAACCCTAATCCTAACCCTAACACTATCCTAGGGCTGATGCTAACCCTAACTCTAACACTATCCTAGGCCTGATGATAACCCTAACCCTAACCCTAACACTATCCTAGGGCTGATGCTAACCCTAACCCTAACACTATCCTAGGGCTGATGCTAACCCTAACCCTAACCCTAACACTATCCTAGGACTGATGCTAAACTTAACCCTAACCCTAACGCTATCCTAGGGCTGATTCTAACCGTAACCCTAACACTATCTTAGGCCTGATGCTAACCCTAACCCTTACCCTAACACTATCCTAGGGCTGATGCTAAACCTAACCATAACCCTATCACTATCCTAGGGCTGATGCTAACCCTAACCCTAACCCTAACACTATCCTAGGGCTGATGCTAACCCTAACCCTAACAGTATCCTAGGCCTGATGCTAACCCTAACCCTAACACTATCCTAGGGCTGATGCTAACCCTAACCCTAACCCTAACACTATCCAAGGCCTGATGCTAACCCTATCCCTAACCCTAACACTCTCCTAGGGCTGAGGCTAACCCTAACCCTAACCCTAACCCTAACCCCAATACTATCCTACGGCTGATGCTAACCCTAACCCTAAACCTAACACTATCCTAGAGCTGATGCTAACCCTAACCCTAACCCTAACCCTAACCCTAATACTATCCTACGGCTGATGCTAACCCTAACCCTAACCCTAACACTATCCTAGGGCTGATGCTAACCCTAACACTAACACTACCTTGGGCTGATGCTAACCCTAACCCTACCCCTAACACTATCCTAGGGCTGATGCTAACCCTAACCCTAACGCTAACACTATCCTGGGCCTGAGGGTAACCCTAACCCTAACACTATCCTACGGCTGATGCTAACCCTAACCCTAACCCTAACACTATGCTAAGGCTGATGGTAACCCTAACACTAACACTATCCTAAGCCTGGTGCTAACCCTAACTCTAACCCTAACACTATCCTAGGGCTGATGCTAACCCTAACCCTAATAATATCCCAGGGCTGATGCTAACACCAACCCTAACCCTAACACTATCCTAGGGCTGATGCTAACCCTAACCCTAACCCTAACACTATCCTAGGGCTGATGCTAACCCTAACCCTAACACTATCCTAGGCCTGATGATAACCCTAACCCTAACCCTAACACTATCCTAGGGCTGATGCTAACCCTAACCCTAACACTATCCTAGGCCTGATGCTAACCCTAACCCTAACCCTAACACTATCCTAGGGCTGATGCTAACCCTAACCCTAACACTATCCTATGCCTGATGCTAACCCTAACCCTAACCCTAACACTATCCTAGGGCTGATGCTAACCCTAACCGTAACACTATCCTAGGGCTGATGCTAACCCTAACGCTAACCCTAACACTATCCTAGGGCTGATGCTAACCCTAACGCTAACCCTAAAACTATCCTTGAACTGATGCTAACCCTAACCCTAACCCTAACACTATCCTAGGCCTGAGGATAACCCTAACCCTAACCCTAACACTATCCTAGGGTTTATGTTAACCCTAACAGTAACACTATCCTAAGGCTGATGCTAACCCTAACCCTACCACTATCTTGGTCCTGATGCTAACCCTAACCCTAACACTAACACTATCCTAGGGCTGATGCTAACCCTAACCCTAACACTATCCTAGGGCTGATGCTAACCCTAACCCTAACCCTAACACTATCCTAGGGCTGATGCTAACCCTAACGCTAACCCTAACACTATCCTTGAACTAATGCTAACCGTAACCCTATCCCTAACACTATTCTAGGCCTGATGGTAACCCTAACCATAACCCTAACACTATCCTAGGTTTTATGTTAACGCTAATCCTAACACTATCCTAGGGCTGATGCTAACCCTAACCCTAACCCTAACACTATCCTAGGGCGGATGCTAAACCTAACCCTAACCCTAACACTATCCTAGGGCTGATTCTAACCATAACACTAACACTATCCTAGGGCTGATGCTAACCCTAATCCTAACCCTAACCCTATCCTAGGGCTGATGCTAACCCTAACCCTAACTCTAACACTATCTTAGGGCTGAGGCTAACCCTAACCCTAACACTATCCTACGGCTGATGCTAACCCTAACCTTAACCCTAACACTATCCTAGGGCTGATGCTAACCCTAACCCTAACACTATCCTAGGCCTGATGCTAACCCTAACCCTAACCCTAACACTATCCTATTGCTGATGCTCACCCTAACCCTAACACTATCCTAGGGCTGATGCTAACCCTAACCCTAACCCTAACACTATCCTAGGGCTGATGCTAACCCTAACCCTAACACTATCCTAGGCCTGATGATAACCCTAACACTAACCCTAACACTATCTTAGGGCTGATGCTAACCCTAACCCTAACACTATCCTAGGCCTGATGATAACCCTAACCCTAACCCTAACACTATCCTAGGGCTGATGCTAAACCTAACCCTAACCCTAACACTATCCTAGGGCTGATGCTAAACTTAACCCTAACCCTAACGCTATCCTACGGCTGATTCTAACCGTAACCCTAACACTATCCTAGGCCTGATGCTAACCCTAAGCCTAACCCTAACACTATCCTAGGGCTGATGCTAACCCTAACCCTAACACTATCCTAGGGCTGATGCTAACCCTAACCCTAACCCTAACACTATCCTAGGGCTGATGCTAACCCTAACCCTAACTCTAACACTATCGTAGGGCTGAGGATAACCCTAACCCTAACACTATCCTACGGCTGATGATAACCCTAACCTTAACCCTAACACTATCCTAGGGCTGATGCTAACCCTAACCCTAACACTATCCTAGGCCTGATGCTAACCCTAACCCTAACCCTAACACTATCCTATTGCTGATGCTCACCCTAACCCTAACACTATCCTAGGGCTGATGCTAACCCTAACCCTAACCCTAACACTATCCTAGGGCTGATGCTAACCCTAACCCTAACACTATCCTAGGCCTGATGCGAACCCTAACCCTAACCCTAACACTATCCTAGAGCTGATGCTAACCCTAAACCTAACACTATCCTAGGGCTGATGCTAACCCTAACCCTAACACTAACACTATCCTAGGGCTGATGCTAACCCTAACTCTAACACTATCCTAGGCCTGATGATAACCCTAACCCTAACCCTAACACTATCCTAGGGCTGATGCTAACCCTAACCCTAACACTATCCTAGGGCTGATGCTAACCCTAACCCTAACCCTAACACTATCCTAGGGCTGATGCTAAACTTAACCCTAACCCTAACGCTCTCCTAGGGCTGATTCTAACCGTAACCCTAACACTATCCTAGGCCTGATGCTAACCCTAACCCTTACCCTAACACTATCCTAGGGCTGATGCTAACCCTAACCCTAACCCTAACACTATCCTAGGGCTGATGCTAACCCTAACCCTAACACTATCCTAGGCCTGATGCTAACCCTAACCCTAACACTATCTTAGGGCTGATGCTAACCCTAACCCTAACCCAGACACTATCCTAGGCCTGATGCTAACCCTATCCCTAACCCTAACACTCTCCTAGGGCTGATGCTAACCCTAACCCTAACCCTAACACTATCCTAGGGCTGATGCTAACCATAACACTAACACTATCCTAGGGCTGATGCTAACCCTAACCCTAACTCTAACACTATCCTAGGGCGGATGATAACCCTAACCCTAACCCTAACACTATCCTAGGGCTGATGCTAACCCTAACCCTAACACTATCCTAGGCCTGATGCTAACCCTAACCCTAACACTATCTTAGGGCTGATGCTAACCCTAACCCTAACCCAGACACTATCCTAGGCCTGATGCTAACCCTATCCCTAACCCTAACACTCTCCTAGGGCTGATGCTAACCCTAACCCTAACCCTAACACTATCCTAGGGCTGATGCTAACCCTAACCCTAACACTATCCTAGGGCTGATGCTAACCCTAACCCTAACTCTAACACTATCTTAGGGCTGATGCTAACCCTAACCCTAACCCTAACACTATCCTAGGGCGGATGCTCACCCTAACCCTAACCCTAACACTATCCTAGGGCTGATGCTAACCATAACACTAACACTATCCTACGGCAGATGCTAACCCTAACCTTAACCCTACCACTATCCTAGGGCTGATGCTAACCCTAACCTTAACCCTAACACTATCCTAGGCCTGATGCTAACCCTAACCCTAACCCTAACAGTATCCTAGGGCTGATGCTAACCCTAACCCTAACACTATCCTAGGGCTGATGCTAACCCTAACCCTAACAATAACACTATCCTAGGGCTGATGCTAACACTAACCCTAACAGTATCCTAGGCCTGATGATAACCCTAACCCTAACGCTAACACTATCCTAGGGCTGATGCTAACCCTAACCCTAACACTATCCTAGGGCTGATGCTAACCCTAACCCTAACCCTAACACTATCCTAGGGCTGATGCTAAACTTAACCCTAACCCTAACGCTATCCTAGGGCTGATTCTAACCGTAACCCTAACACTATCTTAGGCCTGATGCTAACCCTAACCCTTACCCTAACACTATCCTAGGGCTGATGCTAAACCTAACCATAACCCTAACACTATCCTAGGGCTGATGCTAACCCTAACACTAACCCTAACACTATCCTAGGGCTGATGCTAACCCTAACCCTAACACTATCCTAGGCCTGATGCTAACCCTAACCCTAACACTATCCTAGGGCTGATGCTAACCCTAACCCTAACCCTAACACTATCCAAGGCCTGATGCTAACCCTATCCCTAACCCTAACACTCTCCTAGGGCTGAGGCTAACCCTAACCCTAACACTATCCTAGGGCTGATGCTAACCCTAACCCTAACCCAAACACTATCCTAGGGTTGATGCTAACCCTAACCCTAACACTATCCTAGGGCTGATGCTAACCCTAACCCTAACCCTAACACTATCCTAGGGCTCATGCTAACCCTAACCCTAACCCTAACTCTATCCAAGGCCTGATGCTAACCCTATCCCTAACCCTAACACTCTCCTAGGGCTGAGGCTAACCCTAACCCTAACACTATCCTAGGCCTGATGATAACCCTAACCCTAACCCTAACACTATCCCAGGGCTGATGCTAACCCTAACCCTAACACTATCCTAGGGCTGATGCTAACCCTAACCCTAACCCTAACACTATCCTAGGGCTGTTGCTAACCCTAACCCTAACACTATCCTAGGGCTGATGCTAACCCTAACCCTAACACTATCCTAGGGCTGATGGTAACCCTAACCCTAACCGTAACATTATCCCAGGGCTGATGGTAACCCTAACCCTAACACTATCCTAGGGCTGATGCTAACCCTAACCCTAACCCTAACACTATCCTCGGGCTGATGCTAACCCTAACCCTAAACCTAACACTATCCTAGAGCTGATGCTAACCCTAACCCTAACCCTAACCCTAACCCTAATACTATCCTACGGCTGATGCTAACCCTAACCCTAACCCTAACACTATCCTAGGGCTGATGCTATCCCTAACACTAACACTATCCTAGGGCTGATGCTAACCCTAACCCTACCCCTAACACTATCCTAGGGCTGATGCTAACCCTAACCCTAACGCTAACACTATCCTGGGCCTGAGGGTAACCCTAACCCTAACACTATCCTACGGCTGATGCTAACCCTAACCCTAACCCTAACACTATGCTAAGGCTGATGGTAACCCTAACACTAACACTATCCTAAGCCTGGTGCTAACCCTAACTCTAACCCTAACACTATCCTAGGGCTGATGCTAACCCTAACCCTAACCCTAACACTATCCTAGGGCTGATGCTAACCCTAACCCTAACACTATCCTAGGCCTGATGATAACCCTAACCCTAACCCTAACACTATCCTAGGGCTGATGCTAACCCTAACCCTAACACTATCCTAGGCCTGATGCTAACCCTAACCCTAACCCTAACACTATCCTAGGGCTGATGCTAACCCTAACGCTAACCCTAAAACTATCCTTGAACTGATGCTAACCCTAACCCTAACCCTAACACTATCCTAGGCCTGAGGATAACCCTAACCCTAACTCTAACACTATCCTAGGGTTTATGTTAACCCTAACAGTAACACTATCCTAAGGCTGATGCTAACCCTAACCCTACCACTATCTTGGGCCTGATGCTAACCCTAACCCTAACACTAACACTATCCTAGGGCTGATGCTAACCCTAACCCTAACACTATCCTAGGGCTGATGCTAACCCTAACCCTAACCCTAACACTATCCTAGGGCTGATGCTAACCCTAACGCTAACCCTAACACTATCCTTGAACTAATGCTAACCGTAACCCTAACCCTAACACTATTCTAGGCCTGATGGTAACCCTAACCATAACCCTAACACTATCCTAGGTTTTATGTTAACGCTAATCCTAACACTATCCTAGGGCTGATGCTAACCCTAACCCTAACCCTAACACTATCCTAGGGCGGATGCTAAACCTAACCCTAACCCTAACACTATCCTAGGGCTGATTCTAACCATAACACTAACACTATCCTAGGGCTGATGCTAACCCTAATCCTAACCCTAACACTATCCTAGGGCTGATGCTAACCCTAACCCTAACTCTAACACTATCTTAGGGCTGAGGCTAACCCTAACCCTAACACTATCCTACGGCTGATGCTAACCCTAACCTTAACCCTAACACTATCCTAGGGCTGATGCTAACCCTAACCCTAACACTATCCTAGGCCTGATGCTAACCCTAACCCTAACCCTAACACTATCCTATTGCTGATGCTCACCCTAACCCTAACACTATCCTAGGGCTGATGCTAACCCTAACCCTAACCCTAACACTATCCTAGGGCTGATGCTAACCCTAACCCTAACACTATCCTAGGCCTGATGATAACCCTAACACTAACCCTAACACTATCTTAGGGCTGATGCTAACCCTAACCCTAACACTATCCTAGGCCTGATGATAACCCTAACCCTAACCCTAACACTATCCTAGGGCTGATGCTAAACCTAACCCTAACCCTAACACTATCCTAGGGCTGATGCTAAACTTAACCCTAACCCTATCGCTATCCTACGGCTGATTCTAACCGTAACCCTAACACTATCCTAGGCCTGATGCTAACCCTAAGCCTAACCCTAACACTATCCTAGGGCTGATGCTAACCCTAACCCTAACACTATCCTAGGGCTGATGCTAACCCTAACCCTAACCCTAACACTATCCTAGGGCTGATGCTAACCCTAACCCTAACTCTAACACTATCGTAGGGCTGAGGCTAACCCTAACCCTAACACTATCCTACGGCTGATGATAACCCTAACCTTAACCCTAACACTATCCTAGGGCTGATGCTAACCCTAACCCTAACACTATCCTAGGCCTGATGCGAACCCTAACCCTAACCCTAACACTATCCTAGAGCTGATGCTAACCCTAAACCTAACACTATCCTAGGGCTGATGCTAACCCTAACCCTAACACTAACACTATCCTAGGGCTGATGCTAACCCTAACTCTAACACTATCCTAGGCCTGATGATAACCCTAACCCTAACCCTAACACTATCCTAGGGCTGATGCTAACCCTAACCCTAACACTATCCTAGGGCTGATGCTAACCCTAACCCTAACCCTAACACTATCCTAGGGCTGATGCTAAACTTAACCCTAACCCTAACGCTCTCCTAGGGCTGATTCTAACCGTAACCCTAACACTATCCTAGGCCTGATGCTAACCCTAACCCTTACCCTAACACTATCCTAGGGCTGATGCTAACCCTAACCCTAACCCTAACACTATCCTAGGGCTGATGCTAACCCTAACCCTAACACTATCCTAGGCCTGATGCTAACCCTAACCCTAACACTATCTTAGGGCTGATGCTAACCCTAACCCTAACCCAAACACTATCCTAGGCCTGATGCTAACCCTATCCCTAACCCTAACACTCTCCTAGGGCTGATGCTAACCCTAACCCTAACCCTAACACTATCCTAGGGCTGATGCTAACCATAACACTAACACTATCCTAGGGCTGATGCTAACCCTAACCCTAACTCTAACACTATCCTAGGGCGGATGATAACCCTAACCCTAACCCTAACACTATCCTAGGGCTGATGCTAACCATAACACTAACACTATCCTAGGGCTGATGCTAACGCTAACCCTAACCCTAACACTATCCTAGGGCTGATGCTAACCCTAACCCTAACTCTAACACTATCTTAGGGCTGATGCTAACCCTAACCCTAACCCTAACACTATCCTAGGGCGGATGCTCACCCTAACCCTAACCCTAACACTATCCTAGGGCTGATGCTAACCATAACACTAACACTATCCTACGGCAGATGCTAACCCTAACCTTAACCCTACCACTATCCTAGGGATGATGCTAACCCTAACCTTAACCCTAACACTATCCTAGGCCTGATGCTAACCCTAACCCTAACCCTAACAGTATCCTAGGGCTGATGCTAACCCTAACCCTAACACTATCCTAGGGCTGATGCTAACCCTAACCCTAACAATAACACTATCCTAGGGCTGATGCTAACACTAACCCTAACAGTATCCTAGGCCTGATGATAACCCTAACCCTAACGCTAACACTATCCTAGGGCTGATGCTAACCCTAACCCTAACACTATCCTAGGGCTGATGCTAACCCTAACCCTAACCCTAACACTATCCTAGGGCTGATGCTAAACTTAACCCTAACCCTAACGCTATCCTAGGGCTGATTCTAACCGTAACCCTAACACTATCTTAGGCCTGATGCTAACCCTAACCCTTACCCTAACACTATCCTAGGGCTGATGCTAAACCTAACCATAACCCTAACACTATCCTAGGGCTGATGCTAACCCTAACACTAACCCTAACACTATCCTAGGGCTGATGCTAACCCTAACCCTAACACTATCCTAGGCCTGATGCTAACCCTAACCCTAACACTATCCTAGGGCTGATGCTAACCCTAACCCTAACACTATCCAAGGCCTGATGCTAACCCTATCCCTAACCCTAACACTCTCCTAGGGCTGAGGCTAACCCTAACCCTAACACTATCCTAGGGCTGATGCTAACCCTAACCCTAACCCAAACACTATCCTAGGGTTGATGCTAACCCTAACCCTAACACTATCCTAGGGCTGATGCTAACCCTAACCCTAACCCTAACACTATCCTAGGGCTCATGCTAACCCTAACCCTAACCCTAACTCTATCCAAGGCCTGATGCTAACCCTATCCCTAACCCTAACACTCTCCTAGGGCTGAGGCTAACCCTAACCCTAACACTATCCTAGGCCTGATGATAACCCTAACCCTAACCCTAACACTATCCTAGGTCTGATGCTAACCCTAACCCTAACACTATCCTAGGGCTGATGCTAAAACTAACCCTAACCCTAACACTATCCTAGGGCTGATGCTAACCCTAACCCTAACAATATCCTAGGGCTGATGCTAACCCTAACCCTAACCCTAACACTATCCCAGGGCTGATGCTAACCCTAACCCTAACACTATCCTAGGGCTGATGCTAACCCTAACCCTAACCCTAACACTATCCTAGGGCTGTTGCTAACCCTAACCCTAACACTATCCTAGGGCTGATGCTAACCCTAACCCTAACACTATCCTAGGGCTGATGGTAACCCTAACCCTAACCGTAACATTATCCCAGGGCTGATGGTAACCCTAACCCTAACACTATCCTAGGGCTGATGCTAACCCTAACCCTAACCCTAACACTATCCTCGGGCTGATGCTAACCCTAACCCTAAACCTAACACTATCCTAGAGCTGATGCTAACCCTAACCCTAACCCTAACCCTAACCCTAATACTATCCTACGGCTGATGCTAACCCTAACCCTAACCCTAACACTATCCTAGGGCTGATGCTATCCCTAACACTAACACTATCCTAGGGCTGATGCTAACCCTAACCCTACCCCTAACACTATCCTAGGGCTGATGCTAACCCTAACCCTAACGCTAACACTATCCTGGGCCTGAGGGTAACCCTAACCCTAACACTATCCTACGGCTGATGCTAACCCTAACCCTAACCCTAACACTATGCTAAGGCTGATGGTAACCCTAACACTAACACTATCCTAAGCCTGGTGCTAACCCTAACTCTAACCCTAACACTATCCTAGGGCTGATGCTAACCCTAACCCTAACCCTAACACTATCCTAGGGCTGATGCTAACCCTAACCCTAACACTATCCTAGGCCTGATGATAACCCTAACCCTAACCCTAACACTATCCTAGGGCTGATGCTAACCCTAACCCTAACACTATCCTAGGCCTGATGCTAACCCTAACCCTAACCCTAACACTATCCTAGGGCTGATGCTAACCCTAACGCTAACCCTAAAACTATCCTTGAACTGATGCTAACCCTAACCCTAACCCTAACACTATCCTAGGCCTGAGGATAACCCTAACCCTAACCCTAACACTATCCTAGGGTTTATGTTAACCCTAACAGTAACACTATCCTAAGGCTGATGCTAACCCTAACCCTACCACTATCTTGGGCCTGATGCTAACCCTAACCCTAACACTAACACTATCCTAGGGCTGATGCTAACCCTAACCCTAACACTATCCTAGGGCTGATGCTAACCCTAACCCTAACCCTAACACTATCCTAGGGCTGATGCTAACCCTAACGCTAACCCTAACACTATCCTTGAACTAATGCTAACCGTAACCCTAACCCTAACACTATTCTAGGCCTGATGGTAACCCTAACCATAACCCTAACACTATCCTAGGTTTTATGTTAACGCTAATCCTAACACTATCCTAGGGCTGATGCTAACCCTAACCCTAACCCTAACACTATCCTAGGGCGGATGCTAAACCTAACCCTAACCCTAACACTATCCTAGGGCTGATTCTAACCATAACACTAACACTATCCTAGGGCTGATGCTAACCCTAATCCTAACCCTAACACTATCCTAGGGCTGATGCTAACCCTAACCCTAACTCTAACACTATCTTAGGGCTGAGGCTAACCCTAACCCTAACACTATCCTACGGCTGATGCTAACCCTAACCTTAACCCTAACACTATCCTAGGGCTGATGCTAACCCTAACCCTAACACTATCCTAGGCCTGATGCTAACCCTAACCCTAACCCTAACACTATCCTATTGCTGATGCTCACCCTAACCCTAACACTATCCTAGGGCTGATGCTAACCCTAACCCTAACCCTAACACTATCCTAGGGCTGATGCTAACCCTAACCCTAACACTATCCTAGGCCTGATGATAACCCTAACACTAACCCTAACACTATCTTAGGGCTGATGCTAACCCTAACCCTAACACTATCCTAGGCCTGATGATAACCCTAACCCTAACCCTAACACTATCCTAGGGCTGATGCTAAACCTAACCCTAACCCTAACACTATCCTAGGGCTGATGCTAAACTTAACCCTAACCCTATCGCTATCCTACGGCTGATTCTAACCGTAACCCTAACACTATCCTAGGCCTGATGCTAACCCTAAGCCTAACCCTAACACTATCCTAGGGCTGATGCTAACCCTAACCCTAACACTATCCTAGGGCTGATGCTAACCCTAACCCTAACCCTAACACTATCCTAGGGCTGATGCTAACCCTAACCCTAACTCTAACACTATCGTAGGGCTGAGGCTAACCCTAACCCTAACACTATCCTACGGCTGATGATAACCCTAACCTTAACCCTAACACTATCCTAGGGCTGATGCTAACCCTAACCCTAACACTATCCTAGGCCTGATGCGAACCCTAACCCTAACCCTAACACTATCCTAGAGCTGATGCTAACCCTAAACCTAACACTATCCTAGGGCTGATGCTAACCCTAACCCTAACTCTAACACTATCCTAGGGCTGATGCTAACCCTAACTCTAACACTATCCTAGGCCTGATGATAACCCTAACCCTAACCCTAACACTATCCTAGGGCTGATGCTAACCCTAACCCTAACACTATCCTAGGGCTGATGCTAACCCTAACCCTAACCCTAACACTATCCTAGGGCTGATGCTAAACTTAACCCTAACCCTAACGCTCTCCTAGGGCTGATTCTAACCGTAACCCTAACACTATCCTAGGCCTGATGCTAACCCTAACCCTTACCCTAACACTATCCTAGGGCTGATGCTAACCCTAACCCTAACCCTAACACTATCCTAGGGCTGATGCTAACCCTAACCCTAACACTATCCTAGGCCTGATGCTAACCCTAACCCTAACACTATCCTAGGGCTGATGCTAACCCTAACACTAACCCTAACACTATCCTAGGGCTGATGCTAACCCTAACCCTAACACTATCCTAGGCCTGATGCTAACCCTAACCCTAACACTATCCTAGGGCTGATGCTAACCCTAACCCTAACACTATCCAAGGCCTGATGCTAACCCTATCCCTAACCCTAACACTCTCCTAGGGCTGAGGCTAACCCTAACCCTAACACTATCCTAGGGCTGATGCTAACCCTAACCCTAACCCAAACACTATCCTAGGGTTGATGCTAACCCTAACCCTAACACTATCCTAGGGCTGATGCTAACCCTAACCCTAACCCTAACACTATCCTAGGGCTCATGCTAACCCTAACCCTAACCCTAACTCTATCCAAGGCCTGATGCTAACCCTATCCCTAACCCTAACACTCTCCTAGGGCTGAGGCTAACCCTAACCCTAACACTATCCTAGGCCTGATGATAACCCTAACCCTAACCCTAACACTATCCTAGGTCTGATGCTAACCCTAACCCTAACACTATCCTAGGGCTGATGCTAAAACTAACCCTAACCCTAACACTATCCTAGGGCTGATGCTAACCCTAACCCTAACAATATCCTAGGGCTGATGCTAACCCTAACCCTAACCCTAACACTATCCCAGGGCTGATGCTAACCCTAACCCTAACACTATCCTAGGGCTGATGCTAACCCTAACCCTAACCCTAACACTATCCTAGGGCTGTTGCTAACCCTAACCCTAACACTATCCTAGGGCTGATGCTAACCCTAACCCTAACACTATCCTAGGGCTGATGGTAACCCTAACCCTAACCGTAACATTATCCCAGGGCTGATGGTAACCCTAACCCTAACACTATCCTAGGGCTGATGCTAACCCTAACCCTAACCCTAACACTATCCTCGGGCTGATGCTAACCCTAACCCTAAACCTAACACTATCCTAGAGCTGATGCTAACCCTAACCCTAACCCTAACCCTAACCCTAATACTATCCTACGGCTGATGCTAACCCTAACCCTAACCCTAACACTATCCTAGGGCTGATGCTATCCCTAACACTAACACTATCCTAGGGCTGATGCTAACCCTAACCCTACCCCTAACACTATCCTAGGGCTGATGCTAACCCTAACCCTAACGCTAACACTATCCTGGGCCTGAGGGTAACCCTAACCCTAACACTATCCTACGGCTGATGCTAACCCTAACCCTAACCCTAACACTATGCTAAGGCTGATGGTAACCCTAACACTAACACTATCCTAAGCCTGGTGCTAACCCTAACTCTAACCCTAACACTATCCTAGGGCTGATGCTAACCCTAACCCTAACCCTAAAACTATCCTAGGGCTGATGCTAACCCTAACCCTAACACTATCCTAGGCCTGATGATAACCCTAACCCTAACCCTAACACTATCCTAGGGCTGATGCTAACCCTAACCCTAACACTATCCTAGGCCTGATGCTAACCCTAACCCTAACCCTAACACTATCCTAGGGCTGATGCTAACCCTAACGCTAACCCTAAAACTATCCTTGAACTGATGCTAACCCTAACCCTAACCCTAACACTATCCTAGGCCTGAGGATAACCCTAACCCTAACCCTAACACTATCCTAGGGTTTATGTTAACCCTAACAGTAACACTATCCTAAGGCTGATGCTAACCCTAACCCTACCACTATCTTGGGCCTGATGCTAACCCTAACCCTAACACTAACACTATCCTAGGGCTGATGCTAACCCTAACCCTAACACTATCCTAGGGCTGATGCTAACCCTAACCCTAACCCTAACACTATCCTAGGGCTGATGCTAACCCTAACGCTAACCCTAACACTATCCTTGAACTAATGCTAACCGTAACCCTAACCCTAACACTATTCTAGGCCTGATGGTAACCCTAACCATAACCCTAACACTATCCTAGGTTTTATGTTAACGCTAATCCTAACACTATCCTAGGGCTGATGCTAACCCTAACCCTAACCCTAACACTATCCTAGGGCGGATGCTAAACCTAACCCTAACCCTAACACTATCCTAGGGCTGATTCTAACCATAACACTAACACTATCCTAGGGCTGATGCTAACCCTAATCCTAACCCTAACACTATCCTAGGGCTGATGCTAACCCTAACCCTAACTCTAACACTATCTTAGGGCTGAGGCTAACCCTAACCCTAACACTATCCTACGGCTGATGCTAACCCTAACCTTAACCCTAACACTATCCTAGGGCTGATGCTAACCCTAACCCTAACACTATCCTAGGCCTGATGCTAACCCTAACCCTAACCCTAACACTATCCTATTGCTGATGCTCACCCTAACCCTAACACTATCCTAGGGCTGATGCTAACCCTAACCCTAACCCTAACACTATCCTAGGGCTGATGCTAACCCTAACCCTAACACTATCCTAGGCCTGATGATAACCCTAACACTAACCCTAACACTATCTTAGGGCTGATGCTAACCCTAACCCTAACACTATCCTAGGCCTGATGATAACCCTAACCCTAACCCTAACACTATCCTAGGGCTGATGCTAAACCTAACCCTAACCCTAACACTATCCTAGGGCTGATGCTAAACTTAACCCTAACCCTATCGCTATCCTACGGCTGATTCTAACCGTAACCCTAACACTATCCTAGGCCTGATGCTAACCCTAAGCCTAACCCTAACACTATCCTAGGGCTGATGCTAACCCTAACCCTAACACTATCCTAGGGCTGATGCTAACCCTAACCCTAACCCTAACACTATCCTAGGGCTGATGCTAACCCTAACCCTAACTCTAACACTATCGTAGGGCTGAGGCTAACCCTAACCCTAACACTATCCTACGGCTGATGATAACCCTAACCTTAACCCTAACACTATCCTAGGGCTGATGCTAACCCTAACCCTAACACTATCCTAGGCCTGATGCGAACCCTAACCCTAACCCTAACACTATCCTAGAGCTGATGCTAACCCTAAACCTAACACTATCCTAGGGCTGATGCTAACCCTAACCCTAACCCTAACACTATCCTAGGGCTGATGCTAACCCTAACTCTAACACTATCCTAGGCCTGATGATAACCCTAACCCTAACCCTAACACTATCCTAGGGCTGATGCTAACCCTAACCCTAACACTATCCTAGGGCTGATGCTAACCCTAACCCTAACCCTAACACTATCCTAGGGCTGATGCTAAACTTAACCCTAACCCTAACGCTCTCCTAGGGCTGATTCTAACCGTAACCCTAACACTATCCTAGGCCTGATGCTAACCCTAACCCTTACCCTAACACTATCCTAGGGCTGATGCTAACCCTAACCCTAACCCTAACACTATCCTAGGGCTGATGCTAACCCTAACCCTAACACTATCCTAGGCCTGATGCTAACCCTAACCCTAACACTATCTTAGGGCTGATGCTAACCCTAACCCTAACCCAAACACTATCCTAGGCCTGATGCTAACCCTATCCCTAACCCTAACACTCTCCTAGGGCTGATGCTAACCCTAACCCTAACCCAAACACTATCCTAGGGCTGATGCTAACCATAACACTAACACTATCCTAGGGCTGATGCTAACCCTAACCCTAACTCTAACACTATCCTAGGGCGGATGATAACCCTAACCCTAACCCTAACACTATCCTAGGGCTGATGCTAACCATAACACTAACACTATCCTAGGGCTGATGCTAACGCTAACCCTAACCCTAACACTATCCTAGGGCTGATGCTAACCCTAACCCTAACTCTAACACTATCTTAGGGCTGATGCTAACCCTAACCCTAACCCTAACACTATCCTAGGGCGGATGCTCACCCTAACCCTAACCCTAACACTATCCTAGGGCTGATGCTAACCATAACACTAACACTATCCTACGGCAGATGCTAACCCTAACCTTAACCCTACCACTATCCTAGGGCTGATGCTAACCCTAACCTTAACCCTAACACTATCCTAGGCCTGATGCTAACCCTAACCCTAACCCTAACAGTATCCTAGGGCTGATGCTAACCCTAACCCTAACACTATCCTAGGGCTGATGCTAACCCTAACCCTAACAATAACACTATCCTAGGGCTGATGCTAACACTAACCCTAACAGTATCCTAGGCCTGATGATAACCCTAACCCTAACGCTAACACTATCCTAGGGCTGATGCTAACCCTAACCCTAACACTATCCTAGGGCTGATGCTAACCCTAACCCTAACCCTAACACTATCCTAGGGCTGATGCTAAAGTTAACCCTAACCCTAACGCTATCCTAGGGCTGATTCTAACCGTAACCCTAACACTATCTTAGGCCTGATGCTAACCCTAACCCTTACCCTAACACTATCCTAGGGCTGATGCTAAACCTAACCATAACCCTAACACTATCCTAGGGCTGTTGCTAACCCTAACACTAACCCTAACACTATCCTAGGGCTGATGCTAACCCTAACCCTAACACTATCCTAGGCCTGATGCTAACCCTAACCCTAACACTATCCTAGGGCTGATGCTAACCCTAACCGTAACCCTAACACTATCCAAGGCCTGATGCTAACCCTATCCCTAACCCTAACACTCTCCTAGGGCTGAGGCTAACCCTAACCCGAACACTATCCTAGGGCTGATGCTAACCCTAACCCTAACCCAAACACTATCCTAGGGTTGATGCTAACCCTAACCCTAACACTATCCTAGGGCTGATGCTAACCCTAACCCTAACCCTAACACTATCCTAGGGCTGATGCTAACCCTAACCCTAACACTATCCTGGGCCTGATGCTAACCCTAACCCTAACCCTAACACTATCCTAGGGCTGATGCTAACCCTAACCCTAACACTATCCTAGGACTGATGATAACCCTAACCCTAACCCTAACACTATCCTAGGTCTGATGCTAACCCTAACCCTAACACTATCCTAGGGCTGATGCTAAAACTAAACCTAACCCTAACACTATCCTAGGGCTGATGCTAACCCTAACCCTAACACTAACCTAGGGCTGATGCTAACCCTAACCCTAACCCTAACACTATCCCAGGGCTGATGCTAACCCTAACCCTAACACTATCCTAGGGCTGATGCTAACCCTAACCCTAACCCTAACACTATCCTAGGGCTGATGCTAACCCTAACCCTAACCCTAACACTATCCTAGGGCTGATGCTAACCCTAACCCTAACACTATCCTAGGGCTGATGGTAACCCTAACCCTAACCGTAACATTATCCCAGGGCTGATGGTAACCCTAACCCTAACACTATCCTAGGGCTGATGCTAACCCTAACCCTAACCCTAACACTATCCTAGGGCTGATGCTAACCCTTAGCCTAACCCTAACACTATCCTAGAGCTGATGCTAACCCTAACCCTATCCCTAACCCTAACCCTAATACTATCCTACGGCTGATGCTAACCCTAACCCTAACCCTAACACTATCCTAGGGCTGATGCTAACCCTAACCCTAACACTATCCTAGGCCTGATGATAACCCTAACCCTAACCCTAACACTATCCTAGGGCTGATGCTAACCCTAACCCTAACACTATCCTAGGGCTGATGCTAACCCTAACCCTAACGCTAACACTATCCTAGGGCTGATGCTAAACTTAACCCTAACCCTAACGCTATCCTAGGGCTGATGCTAACCCTAACCCTTACCCTAACACTATCCTAGGGCTGATGCTAACCCTAACCCTAACACTATCCTAGGCCTGATGCTAACCCTAAACCTAACACTATCTTAGGGCTGATGCTAACCCTAACCTTAACCCAAACACTATCCTAGGCCTGATGCTAACCCTATCCCTAACCCTAACACACTCCTAGGGCTGATGCTAACCCTAACCCTAACCCTAACACTATCCTAGGGCTGATGCTAACCATAACACTAACACTATCCTAGGGCTGATGCTAACCCTAACCCTAACCCTAACACTATCCCAGGGCGGATGCTCACCCTAACCCTAACCTAACACTATCCTAGGGCTGATGCTAACCATAACACTAACACTATCCTAGGGCTGATGCTAACCCTAACCTTAACCCTAACACTATCCTAGGGCTGATGCTAACCCCAACCTTAACCATAACACTATCCTAGGCCTGATGATAACCCTAACCCTAACCCTAACACTATCCTAGGGCTGATGCTAACCCTAACCCTAACACTATCCTAGGGCTGATGCTAACCCTAACCCTAACCCTAACACTATCCTAGGGCTGATGCTAACACCAACCCTAACAATATCCTAGGCCTGATGATACCCTAACCCTAACCCTAACACTATCCTAGGGCTGATGCTAACCCTAACCCTAACACTATCCTAGGGCTGATGCTAACCCTAACCCTAACCCTAACACTATCCTAGGGCTGATGCTAAACTTAACCCTAACCCTAACGCTATCCTAGTGCTGATTCTAACCGTAACCCTAACACTATCTTAGGCCTGATGCTAACCCTAACCCTTACCCTAACACTATCCTAGGGCTGATGCTAAACATAACCATAACCCTAACACTATCCTAGGGCTGATGCTAACCCTAACCCTAACCCTAACACTATCCTAGGGCTGATGCTAACCCTAACCCTAACACTATCCTAGGCCTGATGCTAACCCTAACCCTAACACTATCCTAGGGCTGATGCTAACCCTAACCCTAACCCTAACACTATCCAAGGCCTGATGCTAACCCTATCCCTAACCCTAACACTCTCCTAGGGCTGAGGCTAACCCTAACCCTAACACTATCCTAGGGCTGATGCTAACCCTAACCCTAACGCAAACACTATCCTAGGGTTGATGCTAACCCTAACCCTAACACTATCCTAGGGCTGATGCTAACCCTAACCCTAACCCTAACGCTATCCTAGGGCTGATGCTAACCCTAACACTAACACTATCCTGGGCCTGATGCTAACCCTAACCCTAACCCTAACACTATCCTAGGGCTGATGCTAACCCTAACCCTAACACTATCCTAGGCCTGATGATAACCCTAACCCTAACCCTAACACTATCCTAGGGTTTATGTTAACCCTAACCCTAACACTATCCTAGGGCTGATGCTAATCCTAACCCTAACACTATCTTGGGCCTGATGCTAACCCTAACCCTAACACTAACACTATCCTAGGGCTGATGCTAACCCTAACCCTAACACTATCCTAGGGCTGATGCTAACCCTAACCCTAACCCTAACACTATCCTAGGGCTGATGCTAACCCTAACGCTAACCCTAACACTATCCTTGAACTAATGCTAACCCTAACCCTAACCCTAACACTATCCTAGGCCTGATGATAACCCTAACCATAACCCTAACACTATCCTAGGTTTTATGTTAACCCTAACCCTAACACTATCCTAGGGCTGATGATAACCCTAACCCTAACCCTAACACTATCCTAGGGCGGATGCTAAACCTAACCCTAACCGTAACACTATCCTAGGGCTGATTCGAACCATAACACTAACACTATCCTAGGGCTGATGCTAACCGTAACCCTAACCCTAACACTATCCTAGGGCTGATGCTAACCCTAACCCTAACTCTAATACTATCTTAGGGCTGAGGCTAACCCTAACCCTAACACTATCCTACGGCTGATGCTAACCCTAACCTTAACCCTAACACTATCCTAGGGCTGATGCTAACCCTAACCCTAACACTATCCTAGGCCTGATGCTAACCCTAACCCTAACCCTAACACTATCCTATTGCTGATGCTAACCCTAACCCTAACACTATCCTAGGGCTGATGCTAACCCTAACCCTAACCCTAACCCTATCCTAGGGCTGATGGTAACCCTAACCCTAACACTATCCTAGGCCTGATGATAACCCTAACCCTAACCCTAACACTATCCTAGGGCTGATGCTAACCATAACCCTAACGCTATCCTAGGGCTGATGCTAAACCTAACCCTAACCCTAACACTATCCTAGGGCTGATGCTAAACTTAACCCTAACCCTAACGCTATCCTACGGCTTATTCTAACCGTAACCCTAACACTATCCTAGGCCTGATGCTAACCCTAAGCCTAACCCTAACACTATCCTAGGGCTGATGCTAACCCTAACCCTAACACTATCCTAGGGGTGATGCTAACCCTAACCCTAACCCTAATACTATCCTAGGGCTGATGCTAACCCTAACCCTAACTCTAACACTATCGTAGGGCTGAGGCTAACCCTAACCCTAACACTATCCTACGGCTGATGCTAACCCTAACCCTAACACTATCCTAGAGCTGATGCTAACCCTAACCCTAACACTATCCTAGGGCTGATGCTAACCCTAACCCTAACCCTAACACTATCCTAGGGCTGATGCTAACGCTAACTCTAACACTATCCTAGGCCTGATGATAACCCTAACCCTAACCCTAACACTATCCCAGGGCTGATGCTAACCCTAAACCTAACACTATCCTAGGGCTGATGCTAACCCTAACCCTAACCCTAACACTATCCTAGGGCTGATGCTAAACTTAACCCTAACCCTAACGCTATCCTAGGGCTGATGCTAACCCTAACCCTTACCCTAACACTATCCCAGGGCTGATGCTAACCCTAACCCTAACACTATCCTAGGCCTGATGCTAACCCTAAACCTAACACTATCTTAGGGCTGATGCTAACCCTAACCTTAACCCAAACACTATCCTAGGCCTGATGCTAACCCTATCCCTAACCCTAACACTCTCCTAGGGCTGATGCTAACCCTAACCCTAACCCTAACACTATCCTAGGGCTGATGCTAACCATAACACTAACACTATCCTAGGGCTGATGCTAACCCTAACCCTAACCCTAACACTATCCTAGGGCGGATGCTCACCCTAACCCTAACCTAACACTATCCTAGGGCTGATGCTAACCATAACACTAACACTATCCTAGGGCTGATGCTAACCCTAACCTTAACCCTAACACTATCCTAGGGCTGATGCTAACCCTAACCTTAACCATAACACTATCCTAGGCCTGATGATAACCCTAACCCTAACCCTAACACTATCCTAGGGCTGATGCTAACCCTAACCCTAACACTATCCTAGGGCTGATGCTAACCCTAACCCTAACCCTAACACTATCCTAGGGCTGATGCTAACACCAACCCTAACAATATCCTAGGCCTGATGATAACCCTAACCCTAACCCTAACACTATCCTAGGGCTGATGCTAACCCTAACCCTAACACTATCCTAGGGCTGATGCTAACCCTAACCCTAACCCTAACACTATCCTAGGGCTGATGCTGAACTTAACCCTAACCCTAACGCTATCCTAGGGCTGATTCTAACCGTAACCCTAACACTATCTTAGGCCTGATGCTAACCCTAACCCTTACCCTAACACTATCCTAGGGCTGATGCTAAACATAACCATAACCCTAACACTATCCTAGGGCTGATGCTAACCCTAACCCTAACCCTAACACTATCCTAGGGCTGATGCTAACCCTAACCCTAACACTATCCTAGGCCTGATGCTAACCCTAACCCTAACACTATCCTAGGGCTGATGCTAACCCTAACCCTAACCCTAACACTATCCAAGGCCTGATGCTAACCCTATCCCTAACCCTAACACTCTCCTAGGGCTGAGGCTAACCCTAACCCTAACACTATCCTAGGGCTGATGCTAACCCTAACCCTAACCCAAACACTATCCTAGGGTTGATGCTAACCCTAACCCTAACACTATCCTAGGGCTGATGCTAACCCTAACCCTAACCCTAACGCTATCCTAGGGCTGATGCTAACCCTAACACTAACACTATCCTGGGCCTGATGCTAACCCTAACCCTAACCCTAACACTATCCTAGGGCTGATGCTAACCCTAACCCTAACACTATCCTAGGCCTGATGATAACCCTAACCCTACCCTAACACTATCCTAGGTCTGATGCTAACCCTAACCCTAACACTATCCTAGGGCTGATGCTAAAACTAACCCTAACCCTAACACTATCCTAGGGCTGATGCTAACCCTAACCCTAAAACTATCCTAGGGCTGATGCTAAACCTAACCCTAACCCTAAAACTATCCCAGGGCTGATGCTAACCCTAACCCTAACACTATCCTAGGGCTGATGCTAACCCTAACCCTAACCCTAACACTATCCCAGGGCTGATGCTAACCCTAACCCTAACACTATCCTAGGGCTGATGCTAACCCTAACCCTAACCCTAACACTATCCTAGGGCTGATGCTAACCCTAACCCTAACACTATCCTAGGGCTGATGGTAACCCTAACCCTAACCGTAACATTATCCCAGGGCTGATGGTAACGCTAACCCTAACACTATCCTAGGGCTGATGCTAACCCTAACCCTAACCCTAACACTATCCTAGGGCTGATGCTAACCCCAACCCTAACCCTAACACTATCCTAGAGCTGATGCTTACCCTAACCCTAACCCTAACCCTAACCCTAATACTATCCTACGGCTGATGCTAACCCTAACCCTAACCCTAACACTATCCTAGGGCTGATGCTAACCCTAACACTAACACTATCCTAGGGCTGATGCTAACCCTAACCCTACCCCTAACACTATCCTAGGGCTGATGCTAACCCTAACCCTAACGCTAACACTATCCTAGGCCTGAGGTTAACCCTAACCCTAACACTATCCTACGGCTGATGCTAACCCTAACCCTAACCCTAACACTATGCTAAGGCTGATGGTAACCCTAACACTAACACTATCCTAAGCCTGGTGCTAACCCTAACTCTAACCCTAACACTATCCTAGGCCTGATGCTAACCCTAACCCTAACCCTAACACTATCCTAGGGCTGATGCTAACCCTAACCCTAACACTATCCTAGGGCTGATGCTAACCCTAACCATAACCCTAAAACTATCCTAGGGCTGATGATAACCCTAAGCCTAACACTATCATAGGCCTGATGATAACCCTAACCCTAACCCTAACACTATCCTAGGGCTGATGCTAACCCTAACCCTAACACTATCCTATGCCTGATGCTAACCCTAACCCTAACCCTAACACTATCCTAGGGCTGATGCTAACCCTAACCGTAACACTATCCTAGGGCTGATGCTAACCCTAACCCTAACCCTAACACTAACCTAGGGCTGATGCTAACCCTAACGCTAACCCTAAAACTATCCTTGAACTGATGCTAACCCTAACCCTAACCCTAACACTATCCTAGGGCTGATGCTAAACTTAACCCTAACCCTAACGCTATCCTAGGGCTGATGCTAACCCTAACCCTTACCCTAACACTATCCCAGGGCTGATGCTAACCCTAACCCTAACACTATCCTAGGCCTGATGCTAACCCTAAACCTAACACTATCTTAGGGCTGATGCTAACCCTAACCTTAACCCAAACACTATCCTAGGCCTGATGCTAACCCTATCCCTAACCCTAACACTCTCCTAGGGCTGATGCTAACCCTAACCCTAACCCTAACACTATCCTAGGGCTGATGCTAACCATAACACTAACACTATCCTAGGGCTGATGCTAACCCTAACCCTAACCCTAACACTATCCTAGGGCGGATGCTCACCCTAACCCTAACCTAACACTATCTTAGGGCTGATGCTAACCATAACACTAACACTATCCTAGGGCTGATGCTAACCCTAACCTTAACCCTAACACTATCCTAGGGCTGATGCTAACCCTAACCTTAACCATAACACTATCCTAGGCCTGATGATAACCCTAACCCTAACCCTAACACTATCCTAGGGCTGATGCTAACCCTAACCCTAACACTATCCTAGGGCTGATGCTAACCCTAACCCTAACCCTAACACTATCCTAGGGCTGATGCTAACACCAACCCTAACAATATCCTAGGCCTGATGATAACCCTAACCCTAACCCTAACACTATCCTAGGGCTGATGCTAACCCTAACCCTAACACTATCCTAGGGCTGATGCTAACCCTAACCCTAACCCTAACACTATCCTAGGGCTGATGCTAAACTTAACCCTAACCCTAACGCTATCCTAGGGCTGATTCTAACCGTAACCCTAACACTATCTTAGGCCTGATGCTAAACCTAACCCTTACCCTAACACTATCCTAGGGCTGATGCTAAACATAACCATAACCCTAACACTATCCTAGGGCTGATGCTAACCCTAACCCTAACCCTAACACTATCCTAGGGCTGATGCTAACCCTAACCCTAACACTATCCTAGGCCTGATGCTAACCCTAACCCTAACACTATCCTAGGGCTGATGCTAACCCTAACCCTAACCCTAACACTATCCAAGGCCTGATGCTAACCCTATCCCTAACCCTAACACTCTCCTAGGGCTGAGGCTAACCCTAACCCTAACACTATCCTAGGGCTGATGCTAACCCTAACCCTAACCCTAACACTATCCAAGGCCTGATGCTAACCCTATCCCTAACCCTAACACTCTCCTAGGGCTGAGGCTAACCCTAACCCTAACACTATCCTAGGGCTGATGCTAACCCTAACCCTAACCCAAACACTATCCTAGGGTTGATGCTAACCCTAACCCTAACACTATCCTAGGGCTGATGCTAACCCTAACCCTAACCCTAACGCTATCCTAGGGCTGATGCTAACCCTAACACTAACACTATCCTGGGCCTGATGCTAACCCTAACCCTAACCCTAACACTATCCTAGGGCTGATGCTAACCCTAACCCTAACACTATCCTAGGCCTGATGATAACCCTAACCCTACCCTAACACTATCCTAGGTCTGATGCTAACCCTAACCCTAACACTATCCTAGGGCTGATGCTAAAACTAACCCTAACCCTAACACTATCCTAGGGCTGATGCTAACCCTAACCCTAAAACTATCCTAGGGCTGATGCTAAACCTAACCCTAACCCTAAAACTATCCCAGGGCTGATGCTAACCCTAACCCTAACACTATCCTAGGGCTGATGCTAACCCTAACCCTAACCCTAACACTATCCCAGGGCTGATGCTAACCCTAACCCTAACACTATCCTAGGGCTGATGCTAACCCTAACCCTAACCCTAACACTATCCTAGGGCTGATGCTAACCCTAACCCTAACACTATCCTAGGGCTGATGGTAACCCTAACCCTAACCGTAACATTATCCCAGGGCTGATGGTAACGCTAACCCTAACACTATCCTAGGGCTGATGCTAACCCTAACCCTAACCCTAACACTATCCTAGGGCTGATGCTAACCCCAACCCTAACCCTAACACTATCCTAGAGCTGATGCTTACCCTAACCCTAACCCTAACCCTAACCCTAATACTATCCTACGGCTGATGCTAACCCTAACCCTAACCCTAACACTATCCTAGGGCTGATGCTAACCCTAACACTAACACTATCCTAGGGCTGATGCTAACCCTAACCCTACCCCTAACACTATCCTAGGGCTGATGCTAACCCTAACCCTAACGCTAACACTATCCTAGGCCTGAGGTTAACCCTAACCCTAACACTATCCTACGGCTGATGCTAACCCTAACCCTAACCCTAACACTATGCTAAGGCTGATGGTAACCCTAACACTAACACTATCCTAAGCCTGGTGCTAACCCTAACTCTAACCCTAACACTATCCTAGGCCTGATGCTAACCCTAACCCTAACCCTAACACTATCCTAGGGCTGATGCTAACCCTAACCCTAACACTATCCTAGGGCTGATGCTAACCCTAACCATAACCCTAAAACTATCCTAGGGCTGATGATAACCCTAAGCCTAACACTATCATAGGCCTGATGATAACCCTAACCCTAACCCTAACACTATCCTAGGGCTGATGCTAACCCTAACCCTAACACTATCCTATGCCTGATGCTAACCCTAACCCTAACCCTAACACTATCCTAGGGCTGATGCTAACCCTAACCGTAACACTATCCTAGGGCTGATGCTAACCCTAACCCTAACCCTAACACTAACCTAGGGCTGATGCTAACCCTAACGCTAACCCTAAAACTATCCTTGAACTGATGCTAACCCTAACCCTAACCCTAACACTATCCTAGGGCTGATGCTAAACTTAACCCTAACCCTAACGCTATCCTAGGGCTGATGCTAACCCTAACCCTTACCCTAACACTATCCCAGGGCTGATGCTAACCCTAACCCTAACACTATCCTAGGCCTGATGCTAACCCTAAACCTAACACTATCTTAGGGCTGATGCTAACCCTAACCTTAACCCAAACACTATCCTAGGCCTGATGCTAACCCTATCCCTAACCCTAACACTCTCCTAGGGCTGATGCTAACCCTAACCCTAACCCTAACACTATCCTAGGGCTGATGCTAACCATAACACTAACACTATCCTAGGGCTGATGCTAACCCTAACCCTAACCCTAACACTATCCTAGGGCGGATGCTCACCCTAACCCTAACCTAACACTATCTTAGGGCTGATGCTAACCATAACACTAACACTATCCTAGGGCTGATGCTAACCCTAACCTTAACCCTAACACTATCCTAGGGCTGATGCTAACCCTAACCTTAACCATAACACTATCCTAGGCCTGATGATAACCCTAACCCTAACCCTAACACTATCCTAGGGCTGATGCTAACCCTAACCCTAACACTATCCTAGGGCTGATGCTAACCCTAACCCTAACCCTAACACTATCCTAGGGCTGATGCTAACACCAACCCTAACAATATCCTAGGCCTGATGATAACCCTAACCCTAACCCTAACACTATCCTAGGGCTGATGCTAACCCTAACCCTAACACTATCCTAGGGCTGATGCTAACCCTAACCCTAACCCTAACACTATCCTAGGGCTGATGCTAAACTTAACCCTAACCCTAACGCTATCCTAGGGCTGATTCTAACCGTAACCCTAACACTATCTTAGGCCTGATGCTAACCCTAACCCTTACCCTAACACTATCCTAGGGCTGATGCTAAACATAACCATAACCCTAACACTATCCTAGGGCTGATGCTAACCCTAACCCTAACCCTAACACTATCCTAGGGCTGATGCTAACCCTAACCCTAACACTATCCTAGGCCTGATGCTAACCCTAACCCTAACACTATCCTAGGGCTGATGCTAACCCTAACCCTAACCCTAACACTATCCAAGGCCTGATGCTAACCCTATCCCTAACCCTAACACTCTCCTAGGGCTGAGGCTAACCCTAACCCTAACACTATCCTAGGGCTGATGCTAACCCTAACCCTAACCCAAACACTATCCTAGGGTTGATGCTAACCCTAACCCTAACACTATCCTAGGGCTGATGCTAACCCTAACCCTAACCCTAACGCTATCCTAGGGCTGATGCTAACCCTAACACTAACACTATCCTGGGCCTGATGCTAACCCTAACCCTAACCCTAACACTATCCTAGGGCTGATGCTAACCCTAACCCTAACACTATCCTAGGCCTGATGATAACCCTAACCCTAACCCTAACACTATCCTAGGTCTGATGCTAACCCTAACCCTAACACTATCCTAGGGCTGATGCTAAAACTAACCCTAACCCTAACACTATCCTAGGGCTGATGCTAACCCTAACCCTAAAACTATCCTAGGGCTGATGCTAAACCTAACCCTAACCCTAACACTATCCCAGGGCTGATGCTAACCCTAACCCTAACACTATCCTAGGGCTGATGCTAACCCTAACCCTAACCCTAACACTATCCCAGGGCTGATGCTAACCCTAACCCTAACACTATCCTAGGGCTGATGCTAACCCTAACCCTAACCCTAACACTATCCTAGGGCTGATGCTAACCCTAACCCTAACACTATCCTAGGGCTGATGGTAACCCTAACCCTAACCGTAACATTATCCCAGGGCTGATGGTAACGCTAACCCTAACACTATCCTAGGGCTGATGCTAACCCTAACCCTAACCCTAACACTATCCTAGGGCTGATGCTAACCCCAACCCTAACCCTAACACTATCCTAGAGCTGATGCTTACCCTAACCCTAACCCTAACCCTAACCCTAATACTATCCTACGGCTGATGCTAACCCTAACCCTAACCCTAACACTATCCTAGGGCTGATGCTAACCCTAACAATAACACTATCCTAGGGCTGATGCTAACCCTAACCCTACCCCTAACACTATCCTAGGGCTGATGCTAACCCTAACCCTAACGCTAACACTATCCTAGGCCTGAGGTTAACCCTAACCCTAACACTATCCTACGGCTGATGCTAACCCTAACCCTAACCCTAACACTATGCTAAGGCTGATGGTAACCCTAACACTAACACTATCCTAAGCCTGGTGCTAACCCTAACTCTAACCCTAACACTATCCTAGGCCTGATGCTAACCCTAACCCTAACCCTAACACTATCCTAGGGCTGATGCTAACCCTAACCCTAACACTATCCTAGGGCTGATGCTAACCCTAACCCTAACCCTAACACTATCCTAGGGCTGATGATAACCCTAAGCCTAACACTATCATAGGCCTGATGATAACCCTAACCCTAACCCTAACACTATCCTAGGGCTGATGCTAACCCTAACCCTAACACTATCCTATGCCTGATGCTAACCCTAACCCTAACCCTAACACTATCCTAGGGCTGATGCTAACCCTAACCGTAACACTATCCTAGGGCTGATGCTAACCCTAACCCTAACCCTAACACTAACCTAGGGCTGATGCTAACCCTAACGCTAACCCTAAAACTATCCTTGAACTGATGCTAACCCTAACCCTAACCCTAACACTATCCTAGGCCTGAGGATAACCCTAACCCTAACCCTAACACTATCCTAGGGTTTATGTTAACCCTAACCCTAACACTATCCTAGGGCTGATGCTAACCCTAACCGTACCACTATCTTGGGCCTGATGCTAACCCTAACCCTAACACTAACACTATCCTAGGGATGATGCTAACCCTAACCCTAACACTATCCTAGGGCTGATGCTAACCCTAACCCTAACACTAACACTATCCTAGGGCTGATGCTAACCCTAACGCTAACCCTAACACTATCCTTGAACTAATGCTAACCCTAACCCTAACACTAACACTATCCTAGGCCTGATGATAACCCTAACCATAACCCTAACACTATCCTAGGTTTTATGTTAACCCTAACCCTAACACTATCCTAGGGCTGATGCTAACCCTAACCCTAACCCTAACACTATCCTAGGGCTGATGCTAACCCTAACCCTAACACTATCCTAGGCCTGATGATAACCCTAACCCTAACCCTAACACTATCCTAGGGCTGATGCTAAACTTAACCCTAACCCTAACGCTATCCTAGTGCTGATGCTAACCCTAACCCTTACCCTAACACTATCCTAGGGCTGATGCTAACCCTAACCCTAACACTATCCTAGGCCTGATGCTAACCCTAACGCTAACACTATCTTAGGGCTGATGCTAACCCTAACCTTAACCCAAACACTATCCTAGGCCTGACGCTAACCCTATCCCTAACCCTAACACTCTCATAGGGCTGATGCTAACCCTAACCCTAACCCTAACACTATCCTAGGGCTGATGCTAACCATAACACTAACACTATCCTAGGGCTGATGCTAACCCTAACCCTAACCCTAACACTATCCTAGGGCGGATGCTATCCCTAACCCTAACCCTAACACTATCCTAGGGCTGATGCTAACCATAACACTGACACTATCCTAGGGCTGATGCTAACCCTAACCCTAACCCTAACACTATCCTAGGGCTGATGCTAACCCTAACCCTAACTCTAACACTATCTTAGGGCTGATGCTAACCCTAACCCTAACCCTAACACTATCCTAGGGCGGATGCTCACCGTAACACTAACCCTAACACTATCCTACGGCTGATGCTAACCATAACACTAACACTATTCTAGGGCTGATGCTAACCCTAACCCTAACCCTAACACTATCCTAGGGCTGATGCTAACCCTAACGCTAACCCTAAAACTATCCTTGAACTGATGCTAATCCTAACCCTAACCCTAACACTATCCTAGGCCTGAGGATAACCCTAACCCTAACCCTAACACTATCCTAGGGTTTATGTTAACCCTAACAGTAACACTATCCTAGGGCTGATGCTAACCCTAACACTACCACTATCTTGGGCCTGATGCTAACCCTAACCCTAACACTAACACTATCCTAGGGCTGATGCTAACCCTAAACCTAACACTATCCTAGGCCTGATGCTAACCCTAACCCTAACCCTAACACTATCCTATTGCTGATGCTAACCCTAACCCTAACACTATCCTAGGGCTGATGCTAACCCTAACCCTAACCATAACACTATCCTAGGGCTGATGGTAACCCTAACCCTAACACTATCCTAGGCCTGATGATAACCCTAACCCTAACCCTAACACTATCCTAGGGCTGATGCTAACCATAACCCTAACGCTATCCTAGGGCTGATGCTAAACCTAACCCTAACCCTAACACTATCCTAGGGCTGATGCTAAACTTAACCCTAACCCTAACGCTATCCTACGGCTGATTCTAACCGTAACCCTAACACTATCCTAGGGCTGATGCTAACCCTAAGCCTAACCCTAACACTATCCTAGGGCTGATGCTAACCCTAACCCTAACACTATCCTAGGGCTGATGCTAACCCTAACCTTAACACTATCCTAGGGCTGATGCTAACCCTAACCCTAACCCTAATACTATCCTAGGGCTGATGCTAACCCTAACCCTAACTCTAACACTATCGTAGGGCTGAGGCTAACCCTAACCCTAACACTATCCTACGGCTGATGCTAACCCTAACCTTAACCCTAACACTATCCTAGGGCTGATGCTAACCCTAACCCTAACACTATCCCAGGGCTGATGCTAACCCTAACCCTAACACTATCCTAGGGCTGATGCTAACCCTAACCCTAACCCTAACACTATCCTAGGGCTGATGCTAACCCTAACCCTAACACTATCCTAGGGCTGATGGTAACCCTAACCCTAACCGTAACATTATCCCAGGGCTGATGGTAACGCTAACCCTAACACTATCCTAGGGCTGATGCTAACCCTAACCCTAACCCTAACACTATCCTAGGGCTGATGCTAACCCCAACCCTAACCCTAACACTATCCTAGAGCTGATGCTTACCCTAACCCTAACCCTAACCCTAACCCTAATACTATCCTACGGCTGATGCTAACCCTAACCCTAACCCTAACACTATCCTAGGGCTGATGCTAACCCTAACACTAACACTATCCTAGGGCTGATGCTAACCCTAACCCTACCCCTAACACTATCCTAGGGCTGATGCTAACCCTAACCCTAACGCTAACACTATCCTAGGCCTGAGGTTAACCCTAACCCTAACACTATCCTACGGCTGATGCTAACCCTAACCCTAACCCTAACACTATGCTAAGGCTGATGGTAACCCTAACACTAACACTATCCTAAGCCTGGTGCTAACCCTAACTCTAACCCTAACACTATCCTAGGCCTGATGCTAACCCTAACCCTAACCCTAACACTATCCTAGGGCTGATGCTAACCCTAACCCTAACACTATCCTAGGGCTGATGCTAACCCTAACCCTAACCCTAACACTATCCTAGGGCTGATGATAACCCTAAGCCTAACACTATCATAGGCCTGATGATAACCCTAACCCTAACCCTAACACTATCCTAGGGCTGATGCTAACCCTAACCCTAACACTATCCTATGCCTGATGCTAACCCTAACCCTAACCCTAACACTATCCTAGGGCTGATGCTAACCCTAACCGTAACTCTATCCTAGGGCTGATGCTAACCCTAACCCTAACCCTAACACTATCCTAGGGCTGATGCTAACCCTAACGCTAACCCTAAAACTATCCTTGAACTGATGCTAACCCTAACCCTAACCCTAACACTATCCTAGGCCTGAGGATAACCCTAACCCTAACCCTAACACTATCCTAGGGTTTATGTTAACCCTAACCCTAACACTATCCTAGGGCTGATGCTAACCCTAACAGTACCACTATCTTGGGCCTGATGCTAACCCTAACCCTAACACTAACACTATCCTAGGGATGATGCTAACCCTAACCCTAACACTATCCTAGGGCTGATGCTAACCCTAACCCTAACACTAACACTATCCTAGGGCTGATGCTAACCCTAACGCTAACCCTAACACTATCCTTGAACTAATGCTAACCCTAACCCTAACACTAACACTATCCTAGGCCTGATGATAACCCTAACCATAACCCTAACACTATCCTAGGTTTTATGTTAACCCTAACCCTAACACTATCCTAGGGCTGATGCTAACCCTAACCCTAACCCTAACACTATCCTAGGGCTGATGCTAACCCTAACCCTAACACTATCCTAGGCCTGATGATAACCCTAACCCTAACCCTAACACTATCCTAGGGCTGATGCTAAACTTAACCCTAACCCTAACGCTATCCTAGGGCTGATGCTAACCCTAACCCTTACCCTAACACTATCCTAGGGCTGATGCTAACCCTAACCCTAAGACTATCCTAGGCCTGATGCTAACCCTAACCCTAACACTATCTTAGGGCTGATGCTAACCCTAACCTTAACCCAAACACTATCCTAGGCCTGACGCTAACCCTATCCCTAACCCTAACACTCTCATAGGGCTGATGCTAACCCTAACCCTAACCCTAACACTATCCTAGGGCTGATGCTAACCATAACACTAACACTATCCTAGGGCTGATGCTAACCCTAACCCTAACACTAACACTATCCTAGGGCGGATGCTATCCCTAACCCTAACCCTAACACTATCCTAGGGCTGATGCTAACCATAACACTAACACTATCCTAGGGCTGATGCTAACCCTAACCCTAACCCTAACACTATCCTAGGGCTGATGCTAACCCTAACCCTAACTCTAACACTATCTTAGGGCTGATGCTAACCCTAACCCTAACCCTAACACTATCCTAGGGCGGATGCTCACCGTAACCCTAACCCTAACACTATCCTAGGGCTGATGCTAACCATAACACTAACACTATTCTAGGGCTGATGCTAACCCTAACCCTAACCCTAACACTATCCTAGGGCTGATGCTAACCCTAACGCTAACCCTAAAACTATCCTTGAACTGATGCTAATCCTAACCCTAACCCTAACACTATCCTAGGCCTGAGGATAACCCTAACCCTAACCCTAACACTATCCTAGGGTTTATGTTAACCCTAACAGTAACACTATCCTAGGGCTGATGCTAACCCTAACACTACCACTATCTTGGGCCTGATGCTAACCCTAACCCTAACACTAACACTATCCTAGGGCTGATGCTAACCCTAAACCTAACACTATCCTAGGCCTGATGCTAACCCTAACCCTAACCCTAACACTATCCTATTGCTGATGCTAACCCTAACCCTAACACTATCCTAGGGCTGATGCTAACCCTAACCCTAACCCTAACACTATCCTAGGGCTGATGGTAACCCTAACCCTAACACTATCCTAGGCCTGATGATAACCCTAACCCTAACCCTAACACTATCCTAGGGCTGATGCTAACCATAACCCTAACGCTATCCTAGGGCTGATGCTAAACCTAACCCTAACCCTAACACTATCCTAGGGCTGATGCTAAACTTAACCCTAACCCTAACGCTATCCTACGGCTGATTCTAACCGTAACCCTAACACTATCCTAGGGCTGATGCTAACCCTAAGCCTAACCCTAACACTATCCTAGGGCTGATGCTAACCCTAACCCTAACACTATCCTAGGGCTGATGCTAACCCTAACCCTAACACTATCCTAGGGCTGATGCTAACCCTAACCCTAACCCTAATACTATCCTAGGGCTGATGCTAACCCTAACCCTAACTCTAACACTATCGTAGGGCTGAGGCTAACCCTAACCCTAACACTATCCTACGGCTGATGCTAACCCTAACCTTAACCCTAACACTATCCTAGGGCTGATGCTAACCCTAACCCTAACACTATCCTAGGCCTGATGCGAACCCTAACCCTAACCCTAACACTATCCTAGAGCTGATGCTAACCCTAACCCTAACACTATCCTAGGGTTGATGCTAACCCTAACCCTAACCCTAACACTATCCTAGGGCTGATGCTAACGCTAACTCTAACACTATCCTAGGCCTGATGATAACCCTAACCCTAACCCTAACACTATCCTAGGGCTGATGCTAACCCTAACCCTAACACTATCCTAGGGCTGATGCTAACCCTAACCCTAACCCTAACACTATCCTAGGGCTGATGCTAAACTTAACCCTAACCCTAACGCTATCCTAGGGCTGATGCTAACCCTAACCCTTACCCTAACACTATCCTAGGGCTGATGCTAACCCTAACCCTAACACTATCCTAGGCCTGATGCTAACCCTAAACCTAACACTATCTTAGGGCTGATGCTAACCCTAACCTTAACCCAAACACTATCCTAGGCCTGATGCTAACCCTATCCCTAACCCTAACACTCTCCTAGGGCTGATGCTCACCCTAACCCTAACCCTAACACTATCCTAGGGCTGATGCTAACCCTAACACTAACACTATCCTAGGGCTGATGCTAACCCTAACCCTAACCCTAACACTATCCTAGGGCGGATGCTCACCCTAACCCTAACCTAACACTATCCTAGGGCTGATGCTAACCATAACACTAACACTATCCTAGGGCTGATGCTAACCCTAACCTTAACCCTAACACTATCCTAGGGCTGATGCTAACCCTAACCTTAACCATAACACTATCCTAGGCCTGATGATAACCCTAACCCTAACCCTAACACTATCCTAGGGCTGATGCTAACCCTAACCCTAACCCTAACACTATCCTAGGGCTGATGCTAACACCAACCCTAACAATATCCTAGGCCTGATGATAACCCTAACCCTAACCCTAACACTATCCTAGGGCTGATGCTAACCCTAACCCTAACACTATCCTAGGGCTGATGCTAACCCTAACCCTAACCCTAACACTATCCTAGGGCTGATGCTAAACTTAACCCTAACCCTAACGCTATCCTAGGGCTGATTCTAACCGTAACCCTAACACTATCTTAGGCCTGATGCTAACCCTAACCCTTACCCTAACATTATCCTAGGGCTGATGCTAAACATAACCATAACCCTAACACTATCCTAGGGCTGATGCTAACCCTAACCCTAACCCTAACACTATCCTAGGGCTGATGCTAACCCTAACCCTAACACTATCCTAGGGCTGATGCTAACCCTAACCCTAACCCTAACACTATCCTAGGGCTGATGGTAACCCTAACCCTAACACTATCCTAGGCCTGATGATAACCCTAACCCTAACCCTAACACTATCCTAGGGCTGATGCTAACCATAACCCTAACGCTATCCTAGGGCTGATGCTAAACCTAACCCTAACCCTAACACTATCCTAGGGCTGATGCTAAACTTAACCCTAACCCTAACGCTATCCTACGGCTTATTCTAACCGTAACCCTAACACTATCCTAGGCCTGATGCTAACCCTAAGCCTAACCCTAACACTATCCTAGGGCTGATGCTAACCCTAACCCTAACACTATCCTAGGGGTGATGCTAACCCTAACCCTAACCCTAATACTATCCTAGGGCTGATGCTAACCCTAACCCTAACTCTAACACTATCGTAGGGCTGAGGCTAACCCTAACCCTAACACTATCCTACGGCTGATGCTAACCCTAACCCTAACACTATCCTAGGCCTGATGCGAACCCTAACCCTAACCCTAACACTATCCTAGAGCTGATGCTAACCCTAACCCTAACACTATCCTAGGGCTGATGCTAACCCTAACCCTAACCCTAACACTATCCTAGGGCTGATGCTAACGCTAACTCTAACACTATCCTAGGCCTGATGATAACCCTAACCCTAACCCTAACACTATCCCAGGGCTGATGCTAACCCTAAACCTAACACTATCCTAGGGCTGATGCTAACCCTAACCCTAACCCTAACACTATCCTAGGGCTGATGCTAAACTTAACCCTAACCCTAACGCTATCCTAGGGCTGATGCTAACCCTAACCCTTACCCTAACACTATCCCAGGGCTGATGCTAACCCTAACCCTAACACTATCCTAGGCCTGATGCTAACCCTAAACCTAACACTATCTTAGGGCTGATGCTAACCCTAACCTTAACCCAAACACTATCCTAGGCCTGATGCTAACCCTATCCCTAACCCTAACACTCTCCTAGGGCTGATGCTAACCCTAACCCTAACCCTAACACTATCCTAGGGCTGATGCTAACCATAACACTAACACTATCCTAGGGCTGATGCTAACCCTAACCCTAACCCTAACACTATCCTAGGGCGGATGTTCACCCTAACCCTAAACTAACACTATCCTAGGGCTGATGCTAACCATAACACTAACACTATCCTAGGGCTGATGCTAACCCTAACCTTAACCCTAACACTATCCTAGGGCTGATGCTAACCCTAACCTTAACCATAACACTATCCTAGGCCTGATGATAACCCTAACCCTAACCCTAACACTATCCTAGGGCTGATGCTAACCCTAACCCTAACACTATCCTAGGGCTGATGCTAACCCTAACCCTAACCCTAACACTATCCTAGGGCTGATGCTAACACCAACCCTAACAATATCCTAGGCCTGATGATAACCCTAACCCTAACCCTAACACTATCCTAGGGCTGATGCTAACCCTAACCCTAACACTATCCTAGGGCTGATGCTAACCCTAACCCTAACCCTAACACTATCCTAGGGCTGATGCTAAACTTAACCCTAACCCTAACGCTATCCTAGGGCTGATTCTAACCGTAACCCTAACACTATCTTAGGCCTGATGCTAACCCTAACCCTTACCCTAACACTATCCTAGGGCTGATGCTAAACATAACCATAACCCTAACACTATCCTAGGGCTGATGCTAAACCTAACCCTAACCCTAACACTATCCTAGGGCTGATGCTAACCCTAACCCTAACACTATCCTAGGCCTGATGCTAACCCTAACCCTAACACTATCCTAGGGCTGATGCTAACCCTAACCCTAACCCTAACACTATCCAAGGCCTGATGCTAACCCTATCCCTAACCCTAACACTCTCCTAGGGCTGAGGCTAACCCTAACCCTAACACTATCCTAGGGCTGATGCTAACCCTAACCCTAACCCAAACACTATCCTAGGGTTGATGCTAACCCTAACCCTAACACTATCCTAGGGCTGATGCTAACCCTAACCCTAACCCTAACGCTATCCTAGGGCTGATGCTAACCCTAACACTAACACTATCCTGGGCCTGATGCTAACCCTAACCCTAACCCTAACACTATCCTAGGGCTGATGCTAACCCTAACCCTAACACTATCCTAGGCCTGATGATAACCCTAACCCTAACCCTAACACTATCCTAGGTCTGATGCTAACCCTAACCCTAACACTATCCTAGGGCTGATGCTAAAACTAACCCTAACCCTAACACTATCCTAGGGCTGATGCTAACCCTAACCCTAAAACTATCCTAGGGCTGATGCTAACCCTAACCCTAACCCTAACACTATCCCAGGGCTGATGCTAACCCTAACCCTAACACTATCCTAGGGCTGATGCTAACCCTAACCCTAACCCTAACACTATCCCAGGGCTGATGCTAACCCTAACCCTAACAATATCCTAGGGCTGATGCTAACCCTAACCCTAACCCTAACACTATCCTAGGGCTGATGCTAACCCTAACCCTAACACTATCCTAGGGCTGATGGTAACCCTAACCCTAACCGTAACATTATCCCAGGGCTGATGTTAACGCTAACCCTAACACTATCCTAGGGCTGATGCTAACCCTAACCCTAACCCTAACACTATCCTAGGGCTGATGCTAACCCCAACCCTAACCCTAACACTATCCTAGAGCTGATGCTTACCCTAACCCTAACCCTCACCCTAACCCTAATACTATCCTACGGCTGATGCTAAACCTAACCCTAACCCTAACACTATCCTAGGGCTGATGCTAACCCTAACACTAACACTATCCTAGGGCTGATGCTAACCCTAACCCTACCCCTAACACTATCCTAGGGCTGATGCTAACCCTAACCCTAACGCTAACACTATCCTAGGCCTGAGGTTAACCCTAACCCTAACACTATCCTACGGCTGATGCTAACCCTAACCCTAACCCTAACACTATGCTAAGGCTGATGGTAACCCTAACACTAACACTATCCTAAGCCTGGTGCTAACCCTAACTCTAACCCTAACACTATCCTAGGCCTGATGCTAACCCTAACCCTAACCCTAACACTATCCTAGGGCTGATGCTAACCCTAACCCTAACACTATCCTAGGGCTGATGCTAACCCTAACCCTAACCCTAACACTATCCTAGGGCTGATGATAACCCTAAGCCTAACACTATCATAGGCCTGATGATAACCCTAACCCTAACCCTAACACTATCCTAGGGCTGATGCTAACCCTAACCCTAACACTATCCTATGCCTGATGCTAACCCTAACCCTAACCCTAACACTATCCTAGGGCTGATGCTAACCCTAACCGTAACACTATCCTAGGGCTGATGCTAACCCTAACCCTAACCCTAACACTAACCTAGGGCTGATGCTAACCCTAACGCTAACCCTAAAACTATCCTTGAACTGATGCTAACCCTAACCCTAACCCTAACACTATCCTAGGCCTGAGGATAACCCTAACCCTAACCCTAACACTATCCTAGGGTTTATGTTAACCCTAACCCTAACACTATCCTAGGGCTGATGCTAACCCTAACCGTACCACTATCTTGGGCCTGATGCTAACCCTAACCCTAACACTAACACTATCCTAGGGATGATGCTAACCCTAACCCTAACACTATCCTAGGGCTGATGCTAACCCTAACCCTAACACTAACACTATCCTAGGGCTGATGCTAACCCTAACGCTAACCCTAACACTATCCTTGAACTAATGCTAACCCTAACCCTAACACTAACACTATCCTAGGCCTGATGATAACCCTAACCATAACCCTAACACTATCCTAGGTTTTATGTTAACCCTAACCCTAACACTATCCTAGGGCTGATGCTAACCCTAACCCTAACCCTAACACTATCCTAGGGCTGATGCTAACCCTAACCCTAACACTATCCTAGGCCTGATGATAACCCTAACCCTAACCCTAACACTATCCTAGGGCTGATGCTAAACTTAACCCTAACCCTAACGCTATCCTAGGGCTGATGCTAACCCTAACCCTTACCCTAACACTATCCTAGGGCTGATGCTAACCCTAACCCTAACACTATCCTAGGCCTGATGCTAACCCTAACCCTAACACTATCTTAGGGCTGATGCTAACCCTAACCTTAACCCAAACACTATCCTAGGCCTGACGCTAACCCTAACCCTAACCCTAACACTATCCTAGGGCTGATGCTAACCATAACGCTAACACTATCCTAGGGCTGATGCTAACCCTAACCCTAACCCTAACACTATCCTAGGGCGGATGCTATCCCTAACCCTAACCCTAACACTATCCTAGGGCTGATGCTAACCATAACACTAACACTATCCTAGGGCTGATGCTAACCCTAACCCTAACCCTAACACTATCCTAGGGCTGATGCTAACCCTAACCCTAACTCTAACACTATCTTAGGGCTGATGCTAACCCTAACCCTAACCCTAACACTATCCTAGGGCGGATGCTCACCGTAACCCTAACCCTAACACTATCCTAGGGCTGATGCTAACCATAACACTAACACTATTCTAGGGCTGATGCTAACCCTAACCCTAACCCTAACACTATCCTAGGGCTGATGCTAACCCTAACGCTAACCCTAAAACTATCCTTGAACTGATGCTAATCCTAACCCTAACCCTAACACTATCCTAGGCCTGAGGATAACCCTAACCCTAACCCTAACACTATCCTAGGGTTTATGTTAACCCTAACAGTAACACTATCCTAGGGCTGATGCTAACCCTAACACTACCACTATCTTGGGCCTGATGCTAACCCTAACCCTAACACTAACACTATCCTAGGGCTGATGCTAACCCTAAACCTAACACTATCCTAGGCCTGATGCTAACCCTAACCCTAACCCTAACACTATCCTATTGCTGATGCTAACCCTAACCCTAACACTATCCTAGGGCTGATGCTAACCCTAACCCTAACCCTAACACTATCCTAGGGCTGATGGTAACCCTAACCCTAACACTATCCTAGGCCTGATGATAACCCTAACCCTAACCCTAACACTATCCTAGGGCTGATGCTAACCATAACCCTAACGCTATCCTAGGGCTGATGCTAAACCTAACCCTAACCCTAACACTATCCTAGGGCTGATGCTAAACTTAACCCTAACCCTAACGCTATCCTACGGCTGATTCTAACCGTAACCCTAACACTATCCTAGGGCTGATGCTAACCCTAAGCCTAACCCTAACACTATCCTAGGGCTGATGCTAACCCTAACCCTAACACTATCCTAGGGCTGATGCTAACCCTAACCCTAACACTATCCTAGGGCTGATGCTAACCCTAACCCTAACCCTAATACTATCCTAGGGCTGATGCTAACCCTAACCCTAACTCTAACACTATCGTAGGGCTGAGGCTAACCCTAACCCTAACACTATCCTACGGCTGATGCTAACCCTAACCTTAACCCTAACACTATCCTAGGGCTGATGCTAACCCTAACCCTAACACTATCCTAGGCCTGATGCGAACCCTAACCCTAACCCTAACACTATCCTAGAGCTGATGCTAACCCTAACCCTAACACTATCCTAGGGCTGATGCTAACCCTAACCCTAACCCTAACACTATCCTAGGGCTGATGCTAACGCTAACTCTAACACTATCCTAGGCCTGATGATAACCCTAACCCTAACCCTAACACTATCCTAGGGCTGATGCTAACCCTAACCCTAACACTATCCTAGGGCTGATGCTAACCCTAACCCTAACCCTAACACTATCCTAGGGCTGATGCTAAACTTAACCCTAACCCTAACGCTATCCTAGGGCTGATGCTAACCCTAACCCTTACCCTAACACTATCCTAGGGCTGATGCTAACCCTAACCCTAACACTATCCTAGGCCTGATGCTAACCCTAAACCTAACACTATCTTAGGGCTGATGCTAACCCTAACCTTAACCCAAACACTATCCTAGGCCTGATGCTAACCCTATCCCTAACCCTAACACTCTCCTAGGGCTGATGCTCACCCTAACCCTAACCCTAACACTATCCTAGGGCTGATGTTAACCCTAACACTAACACTATCCTAGGGCTGATGCTAACCCTAACCCTAACCCTAACACTATCCTAGGGCGGATGCTCACCCTAACCCTAACCTAACACTATCCTAGGGCTGATGCTAACCATAACACTAACACTATCCTAGGGCTGATGCTAACCCTAACCTTAACCCTAACACTATCCTAGGGCTGATGCTAACCCTAACCTTAACCATAACACTATCCTAGGCCTGATGATAACCCTAACCCTAACCCTAACACTATCCTAGGGCTAATGCTAACCCTAACCCTAACACTATCCTAGGGCTGATGCTAACCCTAACCCTAACCCTAACACTATCCTAGGGCTGATGCTAACACCAACCCTAACAATATCCTAGGCCTGATGATAACCCTAACCCTAACCCTAACACTATCCTAGGGCTGATGCTAACCCTAACCCTAACACTATCCTAGGGCTGATGCTAACCCTAACCCTAACCCTAACACTATCCTAGGGCTGATGCTAAACTTAACCCTAACCCTAACGCTATCCTAGGGCTGATTCTAACCGTAACCCTAACACTATCTTAGGCCTGATGCTAACCCTAACCCTTACCCTAACATTATCCTAGGGCTGATGCTAAACATAACCATAACCCTAACACTATCCTAGGGCTGATGCTAACCCTAACCCTAACCCTAACACTATCCTAGGGCTGATGCTAACCCTAACCCTAACACTATCCTAGGCCTGATGCTAACCCTAACCCTCACACTCTCCTAGGGCTGATGCTAACCCTAACCCTAACCCTAACACTATCCAAGGCCTGATGCTAACCCTATCCCTAACCCTAACACTCTCCTAGGGCTGAGGCTAACCCTAACCCTAACACTATCCTAGGGCTGATGCTAACCCTAACCCTAACCCAAACACTATCCTAGGGTTGATGCTAACCCTAACCCTAACACTATCCTAGGGCTGATGCTAACCCTAACCCTAACCCTAACGCTATCCTAGGGCTGATGCTAACCCTAACACTAACACTATCCTGGGCCTGATGCTAACCCTAACCCTAACCCTAACACTATCCTAGGGCTGATGCTAACCCTAACCCTAACACTATCCTAGGCCTGATGATAACCCTAACCCTAACCCTAACACTATCCTAGGTCTGATGCTAACCCTAACCCTAACACTATCCTAGGGCTGATGCTAAAACTAACCATAACCCTAACACTATCCTAGGGCTGATGCTAACCCTAACCCTAAAACTATCCTAGGGCTGATGCTAACCCTAACCCTAACACTAACACTATCCCAGGGCTGATGCTAACCCTAACCCTAACACTATCCTAGGGCTGATGCTAACCCTAACCCTAACCCTAACACTATCCCAGGGCTGATGCTAACCCTAACCCTAATACTATCCTAGGGCTGATGCTAACCCTAACCCTAACCCTAACACTATCCTAGGGCTGATGCTAACCCTAACCCTAACACTATCCTAGGGCTGATGGTAACCCTAACCCTAACCGTAACATTATCCCAGGGCTGATGGTAACCCTAACCCTAACACTATCCTAGGGCTGATGCTAACCCTAACCCTAACCCTAACACTATCCTAGGGCTGATGCTAACCCTAACCCTAACCCTAACACTATCCTAGAGCTGATGCTAACCCTAACCCTAACCCTAACCCTAACCCTAATACTATCCTGCGGCTGATGCTAACCCTAACCCTAACCCTAACACTATCCTAGGGCTGATGCTAACCCTAACACTAACACTATCCTAGGGCTGATGCTAACCCTAACCCTACCCCTAACACTATCCTAGGGCTGATGCTAACCCTAACCCTAACGCTAACACTATCCTAGGCCTGAGGGTAACCCTAACCCTAACACTATCCTACGGCTGATGCTAACCCTAACCCTAACCCTAACACTATGCTAAGGCTGATGGTAACCCTAACACTAACACTATCCTAAGCCTGGTGCTAACCCTAACTCTAACCCTAACACTATCCTAGGCCTGATGCTAACCCTAACCCTAACCCCAACACTATACTAGGGCTGATGCTAACCCTAACCCTAACACTATCCTAGGGCTGATGCTAACCCTAACCCTAACCCTAACACTATCCTAGGGCTGATGATAACCCTAACCCTAACACTATCATAGGCCTGATGATAACCCTAACCCTAACCCTAACACTATCCTAGGGCTGATGCTAACCCTAACCCTAACACTATCCTATGCCTGATGCTAACCCTAACCCTAACCCTAACACTATCCTAGGGCTGATGCTAACCCTAACCGTAACACTATCCTAGGGCTGATGCTAACCCTAACCCTAACCCTAACACTATCCTAGGGCTGATGCTAACCCTAACGCTAACCCTAAAACTATCCTTGAACTGATGCTAACCCTAACCCTAACCCTAACACTATCCTAGGCCTGAGGATAACCCTAACCCTAACCCTAACACTATCCTAGGGTTTATGTTAACCCTAACCCTAACACTATCCTAGGGCTGATGCTAACCCTAACCGTACCACTATCCTGGGCCTGATGCTAACCCTAACCCTAACACTAACACTATCCTAGGGCTGATGCTAACCCTAACCCTAACACTATCCTAGGGCTGATGCTAACCCTAACCCTAAACCTAACACTATCCTAGGGCTGATGCTAACCCTAACGCTAACCCTAACACTATCCTTGAACTAATGCTAACCCTAACCCTAACACTAACACTATCCTAGGCCTGATGATAACCCTAACCATAACCCTAACACTATCCTAGGTTTTATGTTAACCCTAACCCTAACACTATCCTAGGGCTGATGCTAACCCTAACCCTAACCCTACCACTATCCTAGGGCGGATGCTAAATCTAACCCTAACCCTAACACTATCCTAGGGCTGATTCTTACCATAACACTAACACTATCCTAGGGCTGATGCTAACCCTAATCCTAACCCTAACACTATCCTAGTGCTGATGCTAACCCTAACCCTAACTCTAACACTATCTTAGGGCTGAGGCTAACCCTAACCCTAACACTATCCTACGGCTGATGCCAACCAACCTTAACCCTAACTCTATCCTAGGGCTGATGCTAACCCTAACCCTAACACTATCCTAGGCCTGATGCTAACCCTAACACTAACCCTAACACTATCCTATTGCTGATGCTAACCCTAACCCTAACCCTAACACTATCCTAGCGCTGATGCTAACCCTAACCCTAACACTATCCTAGGCCTGATGATAACCCTAACCCTAACCCTAACACTATCCTAGGGCTGATGCTTAACTTAACCCTAACCCTAACGCTATCCTAGGGCTGATGCTAACCCTAACCCTTACCCTAACACTATCCTAGGGCTGATGCTAACCCTAACCCTAACACTATCCTAGGCCTGATGCTAACCCTAACCCTAACACTATCTTAGGGCTGATGCTAACCCTAACCTTAACAAAAACACTATCCTAGGCCTGACGCTAACGCTATCCCTAACCCTAACACTCTCCTAGGGCTGATGCTAACCCTAACCCTAACCCTAACACTATCCTAGGGCTGATGCTAACCATAACAATAACACTATCCTAGGGCTGATGCTAACCCTAACCCTAACCCTAACACTATCCTAGGGCGGATGCTATCCCTAACCCTAACCCTAACACTATCCTAGGGCTGATGCTAACCATAACACTAACACTATCCTAGGGCTGATGCTAACCCTAACCCTAACCCTAACACTATCCTAGGGCTGATGCTAACCCTAACCCTAACTCTAACACTATCTTAGGGCTGATGCTAACCCTAACCCTAACCCTAACACTATCCTAGGGCGGATGCTCACCCTAAACCTAACCCTAACACTATCCTAGGGCTGATGCTAACCATAACACTAACACTATCCTAGGGCTGATGCTAACCCTAACCCTAACCCTAACACTATCCTAGGGCTGATGCTAACCCTAACGCTAACCCTAAAACTATCCTTGAACTGATGCTAATCCTAACCCTAACCCTAACACTATCCTAGGCCTGAGGATAACCCTAACCCTAACCCTAACACTATCCTAGGGTTTATGTTAACCCTAACAGTAACACTATCCTAGGGCTGATGCTAACCCTAACACTACCACTATCTTGGGCCTGATGCTAACCCTAACCCTAACACTAACACTATCCTAGGGCTGATGCTAACCCTAAACCTAACACTATCCTACGGCTGATGCTAACCCTAACCCTATCCCTAACACTATCCTAGGGCTGATGCTAACCCTAACCCTAACACTATCCTAGGCCTGATGCTAACCCTAACCCTAACACTATCCTAGGGCTGATGCTAACCCTAACCCTAACCCTAACACTCTCCTAGGGCTGAGGTTAACCCTAACCCTAACACTATCCTAGGGCTGATGCTAACCCTAACCCTAACCCAAACACTATCCTAGGGTTGATGCTAACCCTAACCCTAACACTATCCTAGGGCTGATGCTAACCCTAACCCTAACCCTAACGCTATCCTAGGGCTGATGCTAACCCTAACACTAACACTATCCTGGGCCTGATGCTAACCCTAACCCTAACCCTAACACTATCCTAGGGCTGATGCTAACCCTAACCCTAACACTATCCTAGGCCTGATGATAACCCTAACCCTAACCCTAACACTATCCTAGGTCTGATGCTAACCCTAACCCTAACACTATCCTAGGGCTGATGCTAAAACTAACCCTAACCCTAACACTATCCTAGGGTTGATGCTAACCCTAACCCTAAAACTATCCTAGGGCTGATGCTAACCCTAACCCTAACCCTAACACTATCCCAGGGCTGATGCTAACCCTAACCCTAACACTATCCTAGGGCTGATGCTAACCCTAACCCTAACCCTAACACTATCCCAGGGCTGATGCTAACCCTAACCCTAACACTATCCTAGGGCTGATGCTAACCCTAACACTAACCCTAACACTATCCTAGGGCTGATGCTAACCCTAACCCTAACACTATCCTAGGGCTGATGGTAACCCTAACCCTAACCGTAACATTATCCCAGGGTTGATGGTAACCCTAACCCTAACACTATCCTAGGGCTGATGCTAACCCTAACCCTAACCCTAACACTATCCTAGGGCTGATGCTAACCCTAACCCTAACCCTAACACTATCCTAGAGCTGATGCTAACCCTAACCCTAACCCTAACCCTAACCCTAATACTATCCTACGGCTGATGCTAACCCTAACCCTAACCCAAACACTATCCTAGGGCTGATGCTAACCCTAACACTAACACTATCCTAGGGCTGATGCTAACCCTAACCCTACCCCTAACACTATCCTAGGGCTGATGCTAACCCTAACCCTAACCCTAACACTATCCTAGGCCTGAGGGTAACCCTAACCCTAACACTATCCTACGGCTGATGCTAACCCTAACCTAACCCTAACACTATCCTAGGCCTGAGGGTAACCCTAACCCTAACACTATCCTACGGCTGATGCTAACCCTAACCCTAACCCTAACACTATGCTAAGGCTGATTGTAACCCTAACACTAACACTATCCTAAGCCTGGTGCTAACCCTAACTCTAACCCTAACACTATCCTAGGCCTGATGCTAACCCTAACCCTAACCCTAACACTATCCTAGGGCTTATGCTAACCCTAACCCTAACACTATCCTAGGGCTGATGCTAACCCTAACCCTAACCCTAACACTATCCTAGGGCTGATGCTAACCCTAACCCTAACACTATCATAGGCCTGATGATAACCCTAACCCTAACCCTGACACTATCCTAGGGCTGATGCTAACCCTAACCCTAACACTATCCTATGCCTGATGCTAACCCTAACCCTAACCCTAACACTATCCTAGGGCTGATGCTAACCCTAACCGTAACACTATCCTAGGGCTGATGCTAACCCTAACCCTAACCCTAACACTATCCTAGGGCTGATGCTAACACTAACCCTAACCCTAACACTATCCTAGGGCTGATGCTAACCCTAACGCTAACCCTAACACTATCCTTGAACTAATGCTAACCCTAACCCTAACACTAACACTATCCTAGGCCTGATGATAACCCTAACCATAACCCTAACACTATCCTAGGTTTTATGTTAACCCTAACCCTAACACTATCCTAGGGCTGATGCTAACCCTAACCCCAACCCTAACACTATCCTAGGGCGGATGCTAAATCTAACCCTAACCCTAACACTATCCTAGGGCTGATTCTAACCATAACACTAACACTATCCTAGGACTGATGCAAACCCTAATCCTAACCCTAACACTATCCTAGTGCTGATGCTAACCCTAACCCTAACTCTAACACTATCTTAGGGCTGAGGCTAACCCTAACCCTAACACTATCCTACGGCTGATGCCAACCCTAACTTTAACCCTAACACTATCCTAGGGCTGATGCTAACCCTAACACTAACACTATCCTAGGCCTGATGCTAACCCTAACACTAACCCTAACACTATCCTATTGCTGATGCTAACCCTAACCCTATTACTATCCTAGGGCTGATGCTAACCCTAACCCTAACCCTAACACTATCCTAGGGCTGATGCTAACCCTAACCCTAACACTATCCTAGGCCTGATGATAACCCTAACCCTAACCCTAACACTATCCTAGGGCTGATGCTAAACTTAACCCTAACCCTAACGCTATCCTAGGGCTGATGCTAACCCTAACACTTACCCTAACACTATCCTAGGGCTGATGCTAACCCTAACCCTAACACTATCCTAGGCCTGATGCTAACCCTAACCCTAACACTATCTTAGGGCTGATGCTAACCCTAACCTTAACCCAAACACTATCCTAGGCCTGATGCTAACCCTATCCCTAAACCTAACACTCTCCTAGGGCTGATGCTAACCCTAACCCTAACCCTAACACTATCCTAGGGCTGATGCTAACCATAACACTAACACTATCCTAGGGCTGATGCTAACCCTAACCCTAACCCTAGCACTATCCTAGGGCGGATGCTATCCCTAACCCTAACCCTAACACTATCCTAGGGCTGATGCTAACCATAACACTAACACTATCCTAGGGCTGATGCTAACCCTAACCCTAACCCTAACACTATCCTAGGGCTGATGCTAACCCTAACCCTAACTCTAACACTATCTTAGGGCTGATGCTAACCCTAACCCTAACCCTAACACTATCCTAGGGCGGATGCTCACCCTATCCCTAACCCTAACACTATCCTAGGCCTGATGCGAACCCTAACCCTAACCCTAACACTATCCTAGAGCTGATGCTAACCCTAAACCTAACACTATCCTAGGGCTGATGCTAACCCTAACCCTAACCCTAACACTATCCTAGGGCTGATGCTAACCCTAACTCTAACACTATCCTAGGCCTGATGATAACCCTAACCCTAACCATAACACTATCCTAGGGCTGATGCTAACCCTAACCCTAACACTATCCTAGGGCTGATGCTAACCCTAACCCTAACCCTAACAGTATCCTAGGACTGATGCTAAACTTAACCCTAACGCTAACGCTATCCTAGGGCTGATTCTAACCGTAACCCTAACACTATCTTAGGCCTGATGCTAACCCTAACCCTTACCCTAACACTATCCTAGGGCTGATGCTAAACCTAACCATAACCCTAACACTATCCTAGGGCTGATGCTAACCCTAACCCTAACCCTAACACTATCCTAGGGCTGATGCTAACCCTAACCCTAACACTATCCTAGGCCTGATGCTAACCCTAACCCTAACACTATCCTAGGGCTGATGCTAACCCTAACCCTAACCCTAACACTATCCAAGGCCTGATGCTAACCCTATCCCTAACCCTAACACTCTCCTAGGGCTGAGGCTAACCCTAACCCTAACACTATCCTAGGCCTGATGATAACCCTAACCCTAACCCTAACACTATCCTAGGTCTGATGCTAACCCTAACCCTAACACTATCCTAGGGCTGATGCTAAAACTAACCCTAACCCTAACACTATCCTAGGGCTGATGCTAACCCTAACCCTAACACTATCCTAGGGCTGATGCTAACCCTAACCCTAACCCTAACACTATCCCAGGGCTGATGCTAACCCTAACCCTAACACTATCCTAGGGCTGATGCTAACCCTAACCCTAACCCTAACACTATCCTAGGGCTGTTGCTAACCCTAACCCTAACACTATCCTAGGGCTGATGCTAACCCTAACCCTAACACTATCCTAGGGCTGATGGTAACCCTAACCCTAACCGTAACATTATCCCAGGGCTGATGGTAACCCTAACCCTAACACTATCCTAGGGCTGATGCTAACCCTAACCCTAACCCTAACACTATCCTCGGGCTGATGCTAACCCTAACCCTAAACCTAACACTATCCTAGAGCTGATGCTAACCCTAACCCTAACCCTAACCCTAACCCTAATACTATCCTACGGCTGATGCTAACCCTAACCCTAACCCTAACACTATCCTAGGGCTGATGCTAACCCTAACACTAACACTATCCTAGGGCTGATGCTAACCCTAACCCTACCCCTAACACTATCCTAGGGCTGATACTAACCCTAACCCTAACGCTAACACTATCCTAGGCCTGAGGGTAACCCTAACCCTAACACTATCCTACGGCTGATGCTAACCCTAACCCTAACCCTAACACTATGCTAAGGCTGATGGTAACCCTAACACTAACACTATCCTAAGCCTGGTGCTAACCCTAACTCTAACCCTAACACTATCCTAGGGCTGATGCTAACCCTAACCCTAATAATATCCCAGGGCTGATGCTAACACCAACCCTAACCCTAACACTATCCTAGGGCTGATGCTAACCCTAACACTAACCCTAACACTATCCTATTGCTGATGCTAACCCTAACCCTATTACTATCCTAGGGCTGATGCTAACCCTAACCCTAACCCTAACACTATCCTAGGGCTGATGCTAACCCTAACCCTAACACTATCCTAGGCCTGATGATAACCCTAACCCTAACCCTAACACTATCCTAGGGCTGATGCTAAACTTAACCCTAACCCTAACGCTATCCTAGGGCTGATGCTAACCCTAACACTTACCCTAACACTATCCTAGGGCTGATGCTAACCCTAACCCTAACACTATCCTAGGCCTGATGCTAACCCTAACCCTAACACTATCTTAGGGCTGATGCTAACCCTAACCTTAACCCAAACACTATCCTAGGCCTGATGCTAACCCTATCCCTAAACCTAACACTCTCCTAGGGCTGATGCTAACCCTAACCCTAACCCTAACACTATCCTAGGGCTGATGCTAACCATAACACTAACACTATCCTAGGGCTGATGCTAACCCTAACCCTAACCCTAGCACTATCCTAGGGCGGATGCTATCCCTAACCCTAACCCTAACACTATCCTAGGGCTGATGCTAACCATAACACTAACACTATCCTAGGGCTGATGCTAACCCTAACCCTAACCCTAACACTATCCTAGGGCTGATGCTAACCCTAACCCTAACTCTAACACTATCTTAGGGCTGATGCTAACCCTAACCCTAACCCTAACACTATCCTAGGGCGGATGCTCACCCTAACCCTAACCCTAACACTATCCTAGGCCTGATGCGAACCCTAACCCTAACCCTAAGACTATCCTAGAGCTGATGCTAACCCTAAAACTAACACTATCCTAGGGCTGATGCTAACCCTAACCCTAACCCTAACACTATCCTAGGGCTGATGCTAACCCTAACTCTAACACTATCCTAGGCCTGATGATAACCCTAACCCTAACCATAACACTATCCTAGGGCTGATGCTAACCCTAACCCTAACACTATCCTAGGGCTGATGCTAACCCTAACCCTAACCCTAACAGTATCCTAGGACTGATGCTAAACTTAACCCTAACGCTAACGCTATCCTAGGGCTGATTCTAACCGTAACCCTAACACTATCTTAGGCCTGATGCTAACCCTAACCCTTACCCTAACACTATCCTAGGGCTGATGCTAAACCTAACCATAACCCTAACACTATCCTAGGGCTGATGCTAACCCTAACCCTAACCCTAACACTATCCCAGGGCTGATGCTAACCCTAACCCTAACACTATCCTAGGCCTGATGCTAACCCTAACCCTAACACTATCCTAGGGCTGATGCTAACCCTAACCCTAACCCTAACACTATCCAAGGCCTGATGCTAACCCTATCCCTAACCCTAACACTCTCCTAGGGCTGAGGCTAACCCTAACCCTAACACTATCCTAGGCCTGATGATAACCCTAACCCTAACCCTAACACTATCCTAGGTCTGATGCTAACCCTAACCCTAACACTATCCTAGGGCTGATGCTAAAACTAACCCTAACCCTAACACTATCCTAGGGCTGATGCTAACCCTAACCCTAACACTATCCTAGGGCTGATGCTAACCCTAACCCTAACCCTAACACTATCCCAGGGCTGATGCTAACCCTAACCCTAACACTATCCTAGGGCTGATGCTAACCCTAACCCTAACCCTAACACTATCCTAGGGCTGTTGCTAACCCTAACCCTAACACTATCCTAGGGCTGATGCTAACCCTAACCCTAACACTATCCTAGGGCTGATGGTAACCCTAACCCTAACCGTAACATTATCCCAGGGCTGATGGTAACCCTAACCCTAACACTATCCTAGGGCTGATGCTAACCCTAACCCTAACCCTAACACTATCCTCGGGCTGATGCTAACCCTAACCCTAAACCTAACACTATCCTAGAGCTGATGCTAACCCTAACCCTAACCCTAACCCTAACCCTAATACTATCCTACGGCTGATGCTAACCCTAACCCTAACCCTAACACTATCCTAGGGCTGATGCTAACCCTAACACTAACACTATCCTAGGGCTGATGCTAACCCTAACCCTACCCCTAACACTATCCTAGGGCTGATACTAACCCTAACCCTAACGCTAACACTATCCTAGGCCTGAGGGTAACCCTAACCCTAACACTATCCTACGGCTGATGCTAACCCTAACCCTAACCCTAACACTATGCTAAGGCTGATGGTAACCCTAACACTAACACTATCCTAAGCCTGGTGCTAACCCTAACTCTAACCCTAACACTATCCTAGGGCTGATGCTAACCCTAACCCTAATAATATCCCAGGGCTGATGCTAACACCAACCCTAACCCTAACACTATCCTAGGGCTGATGCTAACCCTAACCCTAACCCTAACACTATCCTAGGGCTGATGCTAACCCTAACCCTAACACTATCCTAGGCCTGATGATAACCCTAACCCTAACCCTAACACTATCCTAGGGCTGATGCTAACCCTAACCCTAACACTATCCTAGGCCTGATGCTAACCCTAACCCTAACCCTAACACTATCCTAGGGCTGATGCTAACCCTAACCGTAACACTATCCTAGGGCTGATGCTAACCCTAACGCTAACCCTAACACTATCCTAGGGCTGATGCTAACCCTAACGCTAACCCTAAAACTATCCTTGAACTGATGCTAACCCTAACCCTAACCCTAACACTATCCTAGGCCTGAGGATAACCCTAACCCTAACCCTAACACTATCCTAGGGTTTATGTTAACCCTAACAGTAACACTATCCTAAGGCTGATGCTAACCCTAACCCTACCACTATCTTGGGCCTGATGCTAACCCTAACCCTAACACTAACACTATCCTAGGGCTGATGCTAACCCTAACCCTAACACTATCCTAGGGCTGATGCTAACCCTAACCCTAACCCTAACACTATCCTAGGGCTGATGCTAACCCTAACGCTAACCCTAACACTATCCTTGAACTAATGCTAACCGTAACCCTAACCCTAACACTATTATAGGCCTGATGATAACCCTAACCATAACCCTAACACTATCCTAGGTTTTATGTTAACCCTAATCCTAACACTAGCCTAGGGCTGATGCTAACCCTAACCCTAACCCTAACACTATCCTAGGGCGGATGCTAAACCTAACCCTAACCCTAACACTATCCTAGGGGTGATTCTAACCATAACACTAACACTATCCTAGGGCTGATGCTAACCCTAATCCTAACCCTAACACTATCCTAGGGCTGTTGCTAACCCTAACCCTAACTCTAACACTATCTTAGGGCTGAGGCTAACCCTAACCCTAACACTATCCTACGGCTGATGCTAACCCTAACCTTAACCCTAACACTATCCTAGGGCTGATGCTAACCCTAACCCTAACACTATCCTAGGCCTGATGCTAACCCTAACCCTAACCCTAACACTATCCTAGGGCTGATGCTAACCCTAACCGTAACACTATCCTAGGGCTGATGCTAACCCTAACGCTAACCCTAACACTATCCTAGGGCTGATGCTAACCCTAACGCTAACCCTAAAACTATCCTTGAACTGAGGCTAACCCTAACCCTAACCCTAACACTATCCTAGGCCTGAGGATAACCCTAACCCTAACCCTAACACTATCCTAGGGTTTATGTTAACCCTAACAGTAACACTATCCTAAGGCTGATGCTAACCCTAACCCTACCACTATCTTGGGCCTGATGCTAACCCTAACCCTAACACTAACACTATCCTAGGGCTGATGCTAACCCTAACCCTAACACTATCCTAGGGCTGATGCTAACCCTAACCCTAACCCTAACACTATCCTAGGGCTGATGCTAACCCTAACGCTAACCCTAACACTATCCTTGAACTAATGCTAACCGTAACCCTAACCCTAACACTATTATAGGCCTGATGATAACCCTAACCATAACCCTAACACTATCCTAGGTTTTATGTTAACCCTAATCCTAACACTAGCCTAGGGCTGATGCTAACCCTAACCCTAACCCTAACACTATCCTAGGGCGGATGCTAAACCTAACCCTAACCCTAACACTATCCTAGGGGTGATTCTAACCATAACACTAACACTATCCTAGGGCTGATGCTAACCCTAATCCTAACCCTAACACTATCCTAGGGCTGTTGCTAACCCTAACCCTAACTCTAACACTATCTTAGGGCTGAGGCTAACCCTAACCCTAACACTATCCTACGGCTGATGCTAACCCTAACCTTAACCCTAACACTATCCTAGGGCTGATGCTAACCCTAACCCTAACACTATCCTAGGCCTGATGCTAACCCTAACCCTAACCCTAACACTATCCTAGGGCTGATGCTAACCCTAACCCTAACCCTAACACTATCCTAGGGCTGATGCTAACCATAACCCTAAACCTAACACTATCCTAGAGCTGATGCTAACCCTAACCCTAACCCTAACCCTAACACTATCCTAGGGCTGATGCTAACCCTAACACTAACACTATCCTAGGGCTGATGCTAACCCTAACCCTACCCCTAACACTATCCTAGGGCTGATGCTAACCCTAACCCTAACGCTAACACTATCCTAGGCCTGAGGGTAACCCTAACCCTAACACTATCCTACGGCTGATGGTAACCCTAACCCTAACCCTAACACTATGCTAAGGCTGATGGTAACCCTAACACTAACACTATCCTAAGCCTGGTGCTAACCCTAACTCTAACCCTAACACTATCCTAGGGATGATGCTAACCCTAACCCTAATAATATCCCAGGGCTGATGCTAACACCAACCCTAACCCTAACACTATCCTAGGGCTGATGCTAACCCTAACCCTAACCCTAACACTATCCTAGGGCTGATGCTAACCCTAACCCTAACACTATCCTAGGCCTGATGATAACCCTAACCCTAACCCTAACACTATCCTAGGGCTGATGCTAACCCTAACCCTAACACTATCCTAGGCCTGATGCTAACCCTAACCCTAACCCTAACACTATCCTAGGGCTGATGCTAACCCTAACCGTAACACTATCCTAGGGCTGATGCTAACCCTAACGCTAACCCTAACACTATCCTAGGGCTGATGCTAACCCTAACGCTAACCCTAAAACTATCCTTGAACTGATGCTAACCCTAACCCTAACCCTAACACTATCCTAGGCCTGAGGATAACCCTAACCCTAACCTTAACACTATCCTAGGGTTTATGTTAACCCTAACAGTAACACTATCCTAAGGCTGATGCTAACCCTAACCCTACCACTATCTTGGGCCTGATGCTAACCCTAACCCTAACACTAACACTATCCTAGGGCTGATGCTAACCCTAACCCTAACACTATCCTAGTGCTGATGCTAACCCTAACCCTAACCCTAACACTATCCTAGGGCTGATGCTAACCCTAACGCTAACCCTAACACTATCCTTGAACTAATGCTAACCGTAACCCTAACCCTAACACTATTCTAGGCCTGATGATAACCCTAACCATAACCCTAACACTATCCTAGGTTTTATGTTAACCCTAATCCTAACACTAGCCTAGGGCTGATGCTAACCCTAACCCTAACCCTAACACTATCCTAGGGCGGATGCTAAACCTAACCCTAACCCTAACACTATCCTAGGGGTGATTCTAACCATAACACTAACACTATCCTAGGGCTGATGCTAACCCTAATCCTAACCCTAACACTATCCTAGGGCTGTTGCTAACCCTAACCCTAACTCTAACACTATCTTAGGGCTGAGGCTAACCCTAACCCTAACACTATCCTACGGCTGATGCTAACCCTAACCTTAACCCTAACACTATCCTAGGGCTGATGCTAACCCTAACCCTAACACTATCCTAGGCCTGATGCTAACCCTAACCCTAACCCTAACACTATCCTAGGGCTGATGCTAACCCTAACCCTAACCCTAACACTATCCTAGGGCTGATGCTAACCCTAACCCTAAACCTAACACTATCCTAGAGCTGATGCTAACCCTAACCCTAACCCTAACCCTAACACTATCCTAGGGCTGATGCTAACCCTAACACTAACACTATCCTAGGGCTGATGCTAACCCTAACCCTACCCCTAACACTATCCTAGGGCTGATGCTAACCCTAACCCTAACGCTAACACTATCCTAGGCCTGAGGGTAACCCTAACCCTAACACTATCCTACGGCTGATGGTAACCCTAACCCTAACCCTAACACTATGCTAAGGCTGATGGTAACCCTAACACTAACACTATCCTAAGCCTGGTGCTAACCCTAACTCTAACCCTAACACTATCCTAGGGCTGATGCTAACCCTAACCCTAATAATATCCCAGGGCTGATGCTAACACTAACTCTAACCCTAACACTATCCTAGGGCTGATGCTAACCCTAACCCTAACCCTAACACTATCCTAGGGCTGATGCTAACCCTAACCCTAACACTATCCTAGGCCTGATGATAACCCTAACCCTAACCCTAACACTATCCTAGGGCTGATGCTAACCCTAACCCTAACACTATCCTAGGCCTGATGCTAACCCTAACCCTAACCCTAACACTATCCTAGGGCTGATGCTAACCCTAACCCTAACACTATCCTAGGGCTGATGCTAACCCTAACCCTAACCCTAACACTATCCTAGGGCTGATGCTAACCCTAACCCTAACACTATCATAGGCCTGATGATAACCCTAACCCTAACCCTAACACTATCCTAGGGCTGATGCTAACCCTAACCCTAACACTATCCTAGGGCGGATGCTAAACCTAACCCTAACCCTAAGACTATCCTAGGGGTGATTCTAACCATAACACTAACACTATCCTAGGGCTGATGCTAACCCTAATCCTAACCCTAACACTATCCTAGGGCTGTTGCTAACCCTAACCCTAACTCTAACACTATCTTAGGGCTGAGGCTAACCCTAACCCTAACACTATCCTACGGCTGATGCTAACCCTAACCTTAACCCTAACACTATCCTAGGGCTGATGCTAACCCTAACCCTAACACTATCCTAGGCCTGATGCTAACCCTAACCCTAACCCTAACACTATCCTAGGGCTGATGCTAACCCTAACCCTAACCCTAACACTATCCTAGGGCTGATGCTAACCCTAACCCTAAACCTAACACTATCCTAGAGCTGATGCTAACCCTAACCCTAACCCTAACCCTAACACTATCCTAGGGCTGATGCTAACCCTAACACTAACACTATCCTAGGGCTGATGCTAACCCTAACCCTACCCCTAACACTATCCTAGGGCTGATGCTAACCCTAACCCTAACGCTAACACTATCCTAGGCCTGAGGGTAACCCTAACCCTAACACTATCCTACGGCTGATGGTAACCCTAACCCTAACCCTAACACTATGCTAAGGCTGATGGTAACCCTAACACTAACACTATCCTAAGCCTGGTGCTAACCCTAACTCTAACCCTAACACTATCCTAGGGCTGATGCTAACCCTAACCCTAATAATATCCCAGGGCTGATGCTAACACTAACTCTAACCCTAACACTATCCTAGGGCTGATGCTAACCCTAACCCTAACCCTAACACTATCCTAGGGCTGATGCTAACCCTAACCCTAACACTATCCTAGGCCTGATGATAACCCTAACCCTAACCCTAACACTATCCTAGGGCTGATGCTAACCCTAACCCTAACACTATCCTAGGCCTGATGCTAACCCTAACCCTAACCCTAACACTATCCTAGGGCTGATGCTAACCCTAACCCTAACACTATCCTAGGGCTGATGCTAACCCTAACCCTAACCCTAACACTATCCTAGGGCTGATGCTAACCCTAACCCTAACACTATCATAGGCCTGATGATAACCCTAACCCTAACCCTAACACTATCCTAGGGCTGATGCTAACCCTAACCCTAACACTATCCTATGCCTGATGCTAACCCTAACCCTAACCCTAACACTATCCTAGGGCTGATGCTAACCCTAACCGTAACACTATCCTAGGGCTGATGCTAACCCTAACCCTAACCCTAACACTATCCTAGGGCTGATGCTAACCCTAACGCTAACCCTAAAACTATCCTTGAACTGATGCTAACCCTAACCCTAACCCTAACACTATCCTAGGCCTGAGGATAACCCTAACCCTAACCCTAACACTATCCTAGGGTTTATGTTAATCCTAACAGTAACACTATCCTAGGGCTGATGCTAACCCTAACCCTACCACTATCTTGGGCCTGATGCTAACCCTAACCCTAACACTAACACTATCCTAGGGCTGATGCTAACCCTAACCCTAACACTATCCTAGGGCTGATGCTAACCCTAACCCTAACCCTAACACTATCCTAGGGCTGATGCTAACCGTAACCCTAACCCTAACACTATCCTAGGCTTGATGATAACCCTAACCATAACCCTAACACTATCCTAGGTTTTATGTTAACCCTAATCCTAACACTATCCTAGGGCTGATCCTAACCCTAACCCTAACCCTAACACTATCCTAGGGCGGATGCTAAACCTAACCCTAACCCTAACACTATCCTAGGGCTGATTCTAACCATAACACTAACACTATCCTAGGGCTGATGCTAACCCTAATCCTAACCCTAACACTATCCTAGGGCTTATGCTAACCCTAACCCTAACTCTAACACTATCTTAGGGCTGAGGCTAACCCTAACCCTAACACTATCCTACGGCTGATGCTAACCCTAACCTTAACCCTAACACTATCCTAGGGCTCATGCTAACCCTAACCCTAACACTATCCTAAGCCTGATGCTAACCCTAACCCTAACCCTAACACTATCCTATTGCTGATGCTCACCCTAACCCTAACACTATCCTAGGGCTGATGCTAACCCTAAGCCTAACCCTAACACTATCCTAGGGCTGATGCTAACCCTAACCCTAACACTATCCTAGGGCTGATGCTAACCCTAACCCTAACACTATCCTAGGGCTGATGCTAACCCTAACCCTAACCCTAACACTATAATAGGGCTGATGCTATCCCTAACCCTAACTCTAACACTATCGTAGGGCTGAGGCTAACCCTAACCCTAACACTATCCTACGGCTGACGATAACCCTAACCTTAACCCTAACACTATCCTAGGGCTGATGCTAACCCTAACCCTAACACTATCCTAGGCCTGATGCGAACCCTAACCCTAACCCTAACACTATCCTAGAGCTGATGCTAACCCTAAACCTAACACTATCCTAGGGCTGATGCTAACCCTAATCCTAACCCTAACACTATCCTAGGGCTGATGCTAACCCTAACTCTAACACTATCCTAGGCCTGATGATAACCCTAACCCTAACCCTAACACTATCCTAGGGCTGATGCTAACCCTAACCCTAACACTATCCTAGGGCTGATGCTAACCCTAACCCTAACCCTAACACTATCCTAGGACTGATGCTAAACTTAACCCTAACCCTAACGCTATCCTAGGGCTGATTCTAACCGTAACCCTAACACTATCTTAGGCCTGATGCTAACCCTAACACTTACCCTAACACTATCCTAGGGCTGATGCTAAACCTAACCATAACCCTATCACTATCCTAGGGCTGATGCTAACCCTAACCCTAACCCTAACACTATCCTAGGGCTGATGCTAACCCTAACCCTAACACTATCCTAGGCCTGATGCTAACCCTAACCCTAACACTATCCTAGGGCTGATTCTAACCATAACACTAACACTATCCTAGGGCTGATGCTAACCCTAATCCTAACCCTAACACTATCCTAGGGCTGATGCTAACCCTAACCCTAACTCTAACACTATCTTAGGGCTGAGGCTAACCCTAACCCTAACACTATCCTACGGCTGATGCTAACCCTAACCTTAACCCTAACACTATCCTAGGGCTGATGCTAACCCTAACCCTAACACTATCCTAGGCCTGATGCTAACCCTAACCCTAACCCTAACACTATCCTATTGCTGATGCTCACCCTAACCCTAACACTATCCTAGGGCTGATGCTAACCCTAACCCTAACCCTAACACTATCCTAGGGCTGATGCTAACCCTAACCCTAACACTATCCTAGGCCTGATGATAACCCTAACACTAACCCTAACACTATCTTAGGGCTGATGCTAACCCTAACCCTAACACTATCCTAGGCCTGATGATAACCCTAACCCTAACCCTAACACTATCCTAGGGCTGATGCTAACCCTAACCCTAACCCTAACACTATCCTAGGGCTGATGCTAACCCTAACCCTAACTCTAACACTATCGTAGGGCTGAGGCTAACCCTAACCCTATCACTATCCTACGGCTGATGATAACCCTAACCTTAACCCTAACACTATCCTAGGGCTGATGCTAACCCTAACCCTAACACTATCCTAGACCTGATGCTAACCCTAACCCTAACCCTAACACTATCCTATTGCTGATGCTCACCCTAACCCTAACACTATCCTAGGGCTGATGCTAACCCTAACCCTAACCCTAACACTATCCTAGGGCTGATGCTAACCCTAACCCTAACACTATCCTAGGCCTGATGCGAACCCTAACCCTAACCCTAACACTATCCTAGAGCTGATGCTAACCCTAAACCTAACACTATCCTAGGGCTGATGCTAACCCTAACCCTAACCCTAACACTATCCTAGGGCTGATGCTAACCCTAAGTCTAACACTATCCTAGGCCTGATGATAACCCTAACCCTAACCCTAACACTATCCTAGGGCTGATGCTAACCCTAACCCTAACACTATCCTAGGGCTGATGCTAACCCTAACCCTAACCCTAACACTATCCTAGGGCTGATGCTAAACTTAACCCTAACCCTAACGCTCTCCTAGGGCTGATTCTAACCGTAACCCTAACACTATCCTAGGCCTGATATTAACCCTAACCCTTACCCTAACACTATCCTAGGGCTGATGCTAACCCTAACCCTAACCCTAACACTATCCTAGGGCTGATGCTAACCCTAACCCTAACACTATCCTAGGCCTGATGCTAACCCTAACCCTAACACTATCTTAGGGCTGATGCTAACCCTAACCCTAACCCAGACACTATCCTAGGCCTGATGCTAACCCTATCCCTAACCCTAACACTCTCCTAGGGCTGATGCTAACCCTAACCCTAACCCTAACACTATCCTAGGGCTGATGCTAACCATAACACTAACACTATCCTAGGGCTGATGCTAACCCTAACCCTAACTCTAACACTATCCTAGGGCGGATGATAACCCTAACCCTAACCCTAACACTATCCTAGGGCTGATGCTAACCATAACACTAACACTATCCTAGGGCTGATGCTAACCCTAACCCTAACCCTAACACTATCGTAGGGCTGATGCTAACCCTAACCCTAACTCTAACACTATCTTAGAGCTGATGCTAACCCTAACCCTAACCCTAACACTATCCTAGGGCGGATGCTCACCCTAACCCTAACCCTAACACTATCCTAGGGCTGATGCTAACCATAACACTAACACTATCCTACTGCAGATGCTAACCCTAACCTTAACCCTACCACTATCCTAGGGCTGATGCTAACCCTAACCTTAACCCTAACACTATCCTAGGCCTGATGCTAACCCTAACCCTAACCCTAACAGTATCCTAGGGCTGATGCTAACCCTAACCCTAACACTATCCTAGGGCTGATGCTAACCCTAACCCTAACAATAACACTATCCTAGGGCTGATGCTAACACTAACCCTAACAGTATCCTAGGCCTGATGATAACCCTAACCCTAACGCTAACACTATCCTAGGGCTGATGCTAACCCTAACCCTAACACTATCCTAGGGCTGATGCTAACCCTAACCCTAACCCTAACACTATCCTAGGGCTGATGCTAAACTTAACCCTAACCCTAACGCTATCCTAGGGCTGATTCTAACCGTAACCCTAACACTATCTTAGGCCTGATGCTAACCCTAACCCTTACCCTAACACTATCCTAGGGCTGATGCTAAACCGAACCATAACCCTAACACTATCCTAGGGCTGATGCTAACCCTAACACTAACCCTAACACTATCCTAGGGCTGATGCTAACCCTAACCCTAACACTATCCTAGGCCTGATGCTAACCCTAACCCTAACACTATCCTAGGGCTGATGCTAACCCTAACCCTAATAATATCCCAGGGCTGATGCTAACACTAACTCTAACCCTAACACTATCCTAGGGCTGATGCTAACCCTAACCCTAACCCTAACACTATCCTAGGGCTGATGCTAACCCTAACCCTAACACTATCCTAGGCCTGAGGATAACCCTAACCCTAACCCTAACACTATCCTAGGGCTGATGCTAACCCTAACCCTAACACTATCCTAGGCCTGATGCTAACCCTAACCCTAACCCTAACACTATACTAGGGCTGATGCTAACCCTAACCCTAACACTATCCTAGGGCTGATGCTAACCCTAACCCTAACCCTAACACTATCCTAGGGCTGATGCTAACCCTAACCCTAACACTATCATAGGCCTGATGATAACCCTAACCCTAACCCTAACACTATCCTAGGGCTGATGCTAACCCTAACGCTAACCCTAAAACTATCCTTGAACTGATGCTAACCCTAACCCTAACCCTAACACTATCCTAGGCCTGAGGATAACCCTAACCCTAACCCTAACACTATCCTAGGGTTTATGTTAATCCTAACAGTAACACTATCCTAGGGCTGATGCTAACCCTAACCCTACCACTATCTTGGGCCTGATGCTAACCCTAACACTAACACTAACACTATCCTAGGGCTGATGCTAACCCTAACCCTAACACTATCCTAGGGCTGATGCTAACCCTAACCCTAACCCTAACACTATCCTAGGGCTGATGCTAACCCTAACGCTAACCCTAACACTATCCTTGAACTAATGCTAACCGTAACCCTAACCATAACACTATCCTAGGCTTGATGATAACCCTAACCATAACCCTAACACTATCCTAGGTTTTATGTTAACCCTAATCCTAACACTATCCTAGGGCTGATCCTAACCCTAACCCTAACCCTAACACTATCCTAGGGCGGATGCTAAACCTAACCCTAACCCTAACACTATCCTAGGGCTGATTCTAACCATAACACTAACACTATCCTAGGGCTGATGCTAACCCTAATCCTAACCCTAACACTATCCTAGGGCTGATGCTAACCCTAACCCTAACTCTAACACTATCTTAGGGGTGAGGCTAACCCTAACCCTAACACTATCCTACGGCTGATGCTAACCCTAACCTTAACCCTAACACTATCCTAGGGCTCATGCTAACCCTAACCCTAACACTATCCTAAGCCTGATGCTAACCCTAACCCTAACCCTAACACTATCCTATTGCTGATGCTCACCCTAACCCTAACACTATCCTAGGGCTGATGCTAACCTTAACCCTAACCCTAACACTATCCTAGGGCTGATGCTAACCCTAACCCTAACACTATCCTAGGCCTGATGATAACCCTAACCCTAACCCTAACACTATCCTAGGGCTGATGCTAACCCTAACCCTAACACTATCCTAGGCCTGATGATAACCCTAACCCTAACCCTAACACTATCCTAGGGCTGATGCTAAACCTAACCCTAACCCTAACACTATCCTAGGGCTGATGCTAACCCTAACCCTAACACTATCCTAGGCCTGATGCTAACCCTAACCCTAACCCTAACACTATCCTAGGGCTGATGCTAACCCTAACCCTAACCCTAACACTATCCTAGGGCTGATGCTAACCCTAACCCTAAACCTAACACTATCCTAGAGCTGATGCTAACCCTAACCCTAACCCTAACCCTAACACTATCCTAGGGCTGATGCTAACCCTAACACTAACACTATCCTAGGGCTGATGCTAACCCTAACCCTACCCCTAACACTATCCTAGGGCTGATGCTAACCCTAACCCTAACGCTAACACTATCCTAGGCCTGAGGGTAACCCTAACCCTAACACTATCCTACGGCTGATGGTAACCCTAACCCTAACCCTAACACTATGCTAAGGCTGATGGTAACCCTAACACTAACACTATCCTAAGCCTGGTGCTAACCCTAACTCTAACCCTAACACTATCCTAGGGCTGATGCTAACCCTAACCCTAATAATATCCCAGGGCTGATGCTAACACTAACTCTAACCCTAACACTATCCTAGGGCTGATGCTAACCCTAACCCTAACCCTAACACTATCCTAGGGCTGATGCTAACCCTAACCCTAACACTATCCTAGGCCTGATGATAACCCTAACCCTAACCCTAACACTATCCTAGGGCTGATGCTAACCCTAACCCTAACACTATCCTAGGCCTGATGCTAACCCTAACCCTAACCCTAACACTATCCTAGGGCTGATGCTAACCCTAACCCTAACACTATCCTAGGGCTGATGCTAACCCTAACCCTAACCCTAACACTATCCTAGGGCTGATGCTAACCCTAACCCTAACACTATCATAGGCCTGATGATAACCCTAACCCTAACCCTAACACTATCCTAGGGCTGATGCTAACCCTAACCCTAACACTATCCTATGCCTGATGCTAACCCTAACCCTAACCCTAACACTATCCTAGGGCTGATGCTAACCCTAACCGTAACACTATCCTAGGGCTGATGCTAACCCTAACCCTAACCCTAACACTATCCTAGGGCTGATGCTAACCCTAACGCTAACCCTAAAACTATCCTTGAACTGATGCTAACCCTAACCCTAACCCTAACACTATCCTAGGCCTGAGGATAACCCTAACCCTAACCCTAACACTATCCTAGGGTTTATGTTAATCCTAACAGTAACACTATCCTAGGGCTGATGCTAACCCTAACCCTACCACTATCTTGGGCCTGATGCTAACCCTAACCCTAACACTAACACTATCCTAGGGCTGATGCTAACCCTAACCCTAACACTATCCTAGGGCTGATGCTAACCCTAACCCTAACCCTAACACTATCCTAGGGCTGATGCTAACCGTAACCCTAACCCTAACACTATCCTAGGCTTGATGATAACCCTAACCATAACCCTAACACTATCCTAGGTTTTATGTTAACCCTAATCCTAACACTATCCTAGGGCTGATCCTAACCCTAACCCTAACCCTAACACTATCCTAGGGCGGATGCTAAACCTAACCCTAACCCTAACACTATCCTAGGGCTGATTCTAACCATAACACTAACACTATCCTAGGGCTGATGCTAACCCTAATCCTAACCCTAACACTATCCTAGGGCTTATGCTAACCCTAACCCTAACTCTAACACTATCTTAGGGCTGAGGCTAACCCTAACCCTAACACTATCCTACGGCTGATGCTAACCCTAACCTTAACCCTAACACTATCCTAGGGCTCATGCTAACCCTAACCCTAACACTATCCTAAGCCTGATGCTAACCCTAACCCTAACCCTAACACTATCCTATTGCTGATGCTCACCCTAACCCTAACACTATCCTAGGGCTGATGCTAACCCTAAGCCTAACCCTAACACTATCCTAGGGCTGATGCTAACCCTAACCCTAACACTATCCTAGGGCTGATGCTAACCCTAACCCTAACACTATCCTAGGGCTGATGCTAACCCTAACCCTAACCCTAACACTATAATAGGGCTGATGCTATCCCTAACCCTAACTCTAACACTATCGTAGGGCTGAGGCTAACCCTAACCCTAACACTATCCTACGGCTGACGATAACCCTAACCTTAACCCTAACACTATCCTAGGGCTGATGCTAACCCTAACCCTAACACTATCCTAGGCCTGATGCGAACCCTAACCCTAACCCTAACACTATCCTAGAGCTGATGCTAACCCTAAACCTAACACTATCCTAGGGCTGATGCTAACCCTAATCCTAACCCTAACACTATCCTAGGGCTGATGCTAACCCTAAATCTAACACTATCCTAGGCCTGATGATAACCCTAACCCTAACCCTAACACTATCCTAGGGCTGATGCTAACCCTAACCCTAACACTATCCTAGGGCTGATGCTAACCCTAACCCTAACCCTAACACTATCCTAGGACTGATGCTAAACTTAACCCTAACCCTAACGCTATCCTAGGGCTGATTCTAACCGTAACCCTAACACTATCTTAGGCCTGATGCTAACCCTAACACTTACCCTAACACTATCCTAGGGCTGATGCTAAACCTAACCATAACCCTATCACTATCCTAGGGCTGATGCTAACCCTAACCCTAACCCTAACACTATCCTAGGGCTGATGCTAACCCTAACCCTAACACTATCCTAGGCCTGATGCTAACCCTAACCCTAACACTATCCTAGGGCTGATGCTAACCCTAACCCTAACCCTAACACTATCCAAGGCCTGATGCTAACCCTATCCCTAACCCTAACACTCTCCTAGGGCTGAGGCTAACCCTAACCCTAACCCTAACCCTAACCCTAATACTATCCTACGGCTGATGCTAACCCTAACCCTAAACCTAACACTATCCTAGAGCTGATGCTAACCCTAACCCTAACCCTAACCCTAACCCTAATACTATCCTACGGCTGATGCTAACCCTAACCCTAACCCTAACACTATCCTAGGGCTGATGCTAACCCTAACACTAACACTATCCTAGGGCTGATGCTAACCCTAACCCTACCCCTAACACTATCCTAGGGCTGATGCTAATCCTAACCCTAACGCTAACACTATCCTGGGCCTGAGGGTAACACTAACCCTAACACTATCCTACGGCTGATGCTAACCCTAACCCTAACCCTAACACTATGCTAAGGCTGATGGTAACCCTAACACTAACACTATCCTAAGCCTGGTGCTAACCCTAACTCTAACCCTAACACTATCCTAGGGCTGATGCTAACCCTAACCCTAATAATATCCCAGGGCTGATGCTAACACCAACCCTACCCTAACACTATCATAGGGCTGATGCTAACCCTAACCCTAACCCTAACACTATCCTAGGGCTGATGCTAACCCTAACCCTAACACTATCCTAGGCCTGATGATAACCCTAACCCTAACCCTAACACTATCCTAGGGCTGATGCTAACCCTAACCGTAACACTATCCTAGGGCTGATGCTAACCCTAACGCTAACCCTAACACTATCCTAGGGCTGATGCTAACCCTAACACTAACCCTAAAACTATCCTTGAACTGATGCTAACCCTAACCCTAACCCTAACACTATCCTAGGCCTGAGGATAACCCTAACCCTAACCCTAACACTATCCTAGGGTTTATGTTAACCCTAACAGTAACACTATCCTAAGGCTGATGCTAACCCTAACCCTACCACTATCTTGGTCCTGATGCTAACCCTAACCCTAACACTAACACTATCCTAGGGCTGATGCTAACCCTAACCCTAACACTATCCTAGGGCTGATGCTAACCCTAACCCTAACCCTAACACTATCCTAGGGCTGATGCTAACCCTAACGCTAACCCTAACACTATCCTTGAACTAATGCTAACCGTAACCCTAACCCTAACACTATTCTAGGCCTGATGGTAACCCTAACCATAACCCTAACACTATCCTAGGTTTTATGTTAACGCTAATCCTAACACTATCCTAGGGCTGATGCTAACCCTAACCCTAACCCTAACACTATCCTAGGGCGGATGCTAAACCTAACCCTAACCCTAACACTATCCTAGGGCTGATTCTAACCATAACACTAACACTATCCTAGGGCTGATGCTAACCCTAATCCTAACCCTAACACTATCGTAGGGCTGATGCTAACCCTAACCCTAACTCTAACACTATCTTAGGGCTGAGGCTAACCCTAACCCTAACACTATCCTACGGCTGATGCTAACCCTAACCTTAACCCTAACACTATCCTAGGGCTGATGCTAACCCTAACCCTAACACTATCCTAGGCCTGATGCTAACCCTAACCCTAACCCTAACACTATCCTATTGCTGATGCTCACCCTAACCCTAACACTATCCTAGGGCTGATGCTAACCCTAACCCTAACCCTAACACTATCCTAGGGCTGATGCTAACCCTAACCCTAACACTATCCTAGGCCTGATGATAACCCTAACACTAACCCTAACACTATCTTAGGGCTGATGCTAACCCTAACCCTAACACTATCCTAGGCCTGATGATAACCCTAACCCTAACCCTAACACTATCCTAGGGCTGATGCTAACCCTAACCCTAACCCTAACACTATCCTAGGGCTGATGCTAACCCTAACCCTAACCCTAACACTATCCTAGGGCTGATGCTAACCCTAAGTCTAACACTATCCTAGGCCTGATGATAACCCTAACCCTAACCCTAACACTATCCTAGGGCTGATGCTAACCCTAACCCTAACACTATCCTAGGGCTGATGCTAACCCTAACCCTAACCCTAACACTATCCTAGGGCTGATGCTAAACTTAACCCTAACCCTAACGCTCTCCTAGGGCTGATTCTAACCGTAACCCTAACACTATCCTAGGCCTGATATTAACCCTAACCCTTACCCTAACACTATCCTAGGGCTGATGCTAACCCTAACCCTAACCCTAACACTATCCTAGGGCTGATGCTAACCCTAACCCTAACACTATCCTAGGCCTGATGCTAACCCTAACCCTAACACTATCTTAGGGCTGATGCTAACCCTAACCCTAACCCAGACACTATCCTAGGCCTGATGCTAACCCTATCCCTAACCCTAACACTCTCCTAGGGCTGATGCTAACCCTAACCCTAACCCTAACACTATCCTAGGGCTGATGCTAACCATAACACTAACACTATCCTAGGGCTGATGCTAACCCTAACCCTAACTCTAACACTATCCTAGGGCGGATGATAACCCTAACCCTAACCCTAACACTATCCTAGGGCTGATGCTAACCATAACACTAACACTATCCTAGGGCTGATGCTAACCCTAACCCTAACCCTAACACTATCGTAGGGCTGATGCTAACCCTAACCCTAACTCTAACACTATCTTAGAGCTGATGCTAACCCTAACCCTAACCCTAACACTATCCTAGGGCGGATGCTCACCCTAACCCTAACCCTAACACTATCCTAGGGCTGATGCTAACCATAACACTAACACTATCCTACTGCAGATGCTAACCCTAACCTTAACCCTACCACTATCCTAGGGCTGATGCTAACCCTAACCTTAACCCTAACACTATCCTAGGCCTGATGCTAACCCTAACCCTAACCCTAACAGTATCCTAGGGCTGATGCTAACCCTAACCCTAACACTATCCTAGGGCTGATGCTAACCCTAACCCTAACAATAACACTATCCTAGGGCTGATGCTAACACTAACCCTAACAGTATCCTAGGCCTGATGATAACCCTAACCCTAACGCTAACACTATCCTAGGGCTGATGCTAACCCTAACCCTAACACTATCCTAGGGCTGATGCTAACCCTAACCCTAACCCTAACACTATCCTAGGGCTGATGCTAAACTTAACCCTAACCCTAACGCTATCCTAGGGCTGATTCTAACCGTAACCCTAACACTATCTTAGGCCTGATGCTAACCCTAACCCTTACCCTAACACTATCCTAGGGCTGATGCTAAACCGAACCATAACCCTAACACTATCCTAGGGCTGATGCTAACCCTAACACTAACCCTAACACTATCCTAGGGCTGATGCTAACCCTAACCCTAACACTATCCTAGGCCTGATGCTAACCCTAACCCTAACACTATCCTAGGGCTGATGCTAACCCTAACCCTAATAATATCCCAGGGCTGATGCTAACACTAACTCTAACCCTAACACTATCCTAGGGCTGATGCTAACCCTAACCCTAACCCTAACACTATCCTAGGGCTGATGCTAACCCTAACCCTAACACTATCCTAGGCCTGAGGATAACCCTAACCCTAACCCTAACACTATCCTAGGGCTGATGCTAACCCTAACCCTAACCCTAACACTATACTAGGGCTGATGCTAACCCTAACCCTAACACTATCCTAGGGCTGATGCTAACCCTAACCCTAACCCTAACACTATCCTAGGGCTGATGCTAACCCT